>NC_057813.1:636112810-636430599 GCF_018294505.1 Triticum aestivum
AAGGACCGCTCTGGCAGCCGCGGCTGCCACTGCAGTATTCACTGCCATAGCCACAACGACCGCCCGAGCTACAACAATGGTTGTTAGGGCACAATGCACCACCGGCCTGCACGCCGCAGATCTTGTTGTCGGAGCAGGCGCCGCTCTGGCAGCCGGCGGCAGGGCTGCAGTAGTTGACGCCCAAGCCGCAGTACCCATCCTTGCTGCAACAGAGGTTGTTGGGGCACTCCATGCCGTCGGCCTGCTTGCCGCAGCGCTTCTCACAGTACTGCAGCTGGGCGTGGGTGGTCACCATCGCAAAGGCAAGTGCAAGCGCGCACAGCAAGAGGCCCTTCATCTCTAGGTTTCTTCCTGGATGTGTGCTTTACTGGATGTGCTGACCAGGTGTTGATGAAAATGCCAAATGCAAGGCTCCATTATATAGGAAGTCCAAGTCGTTCGGTGATACCTCGCCATGTGCCCGGGAAGATCTATGCATGTGTTACCAACGGAAAATATGATCCGATAATTAATGCGCGCATGTGAAGTGATCTGCTTAAAAAGATCATATATGATACGATCTGTTTTCGGGAGCTGGGATGAGATCTTATCTTTCCCAGCAAGCGATGCTTTGACCTAATAAGCTCTAAAATTGAGAACTTATAAAATATATTTTCATTAAGATTATATTTGCATTAGTTTATCAGCATCTGATACTCACTGTGTCGATGAGGCAGGTTACTACAGCAATGAACGCAGAAGCCGGTCACCAAATCTCTCCACATGCTCGTTTTATTCTCCATATAAATTAAAGATTGATTCATGCAATTCATGAAGGTTGTGTCTCGTGTGCAATTCAATTTATTTCTTTCCTTTTTTGCGGGGCAGTTCAATTTATTTCAACCGAGGAAAGTAGTACTATGTCAAGAAAGTACTTCACTTTGCCTTCTCGTGAATCCCAATATCTATGCGAATTGTAAAATCTTTGAAGGTTTTGAGAATTTCTAATTGCGCTTAACTGTATAGTTTTTTTGGAAAAACTTCTCATCTATTCATCTTCAATCATGGCAGTACAACGAATATCAGAAATAAAAATTACATCCAAATTCGTAGACCACCTAGCGACGACTACAAGCTCCAAAGCGAGCCGAAGGCACGCCGCCGTCATCGCCCCTCCATCGCCGGAGCCGGGCACAACTTGTTGTAGTAGACAGTCGGGAAGTCGTCGTTCTAAGGCCCCATAGGACCAGCACCCCAGAACAGCAACCGCCGCCGTAGATCGGAAGATCCAAACCGAGGACACACGGACGTAAACGAACAACGACAAGATCCGAGCAAATCCACCAAAGATAGATCTGCCGGAGACACACCTCCACGCGCCCACCAACGATGCTAGACGCACCGCCGGAACGGGGGCTAAGCGGGGAGACATTTATTCCATCTTCAGGGAGCCGCCACCGTCTCGCCTTCCTGAGTAGGACACAAACCCTAACAAGATTGAAAAAAACTACTAAAAACGGAGCCCTCCCACCGGCCCTTGGCAGGATCCACCGCGCCTCCATGGCCCTAAGGCCACCCAAGACGAGGCGGACCTGCGCCGGCGCCGACGAGAGGCACGAACCCTAACTTTCTTTCTTGGTGAAGGAGGAGGAGGCGGAGCCCTGGCTCTAGGTACGTGTGTGGTCTGTAGCTGCACTAACTATATAGTTTCTTAGAGGAGTATAACCTCCAGCCTCTACGTCGAGTTATGCACACATTTATATATTTTTTATTATTTAAAATCCAGCAGGCATACAACATCGACACGGGAAAAAACCGAGGCCGCATGCCTCGCGACAGTATCCCCACCAGACAACCACTAACAGTATGATAAAAGATAAAAACAAAACAAAAAAAATATACACAACTCCTAAGCTAAGCCTTCAAGAAGAAATCATCGCATGTACGCCGATGATGATGAATCCAACCCAAGGTCGATCTCGGGATTTTTATCCCTAAAGCCAAGTTTCAATCCACCATCTTCAGCAAGGGCACGACGCAGGCACGAGATGATAGTCTTATCGGAGATCTTGTGTTTCCACCAGAATGCGCATGCTCATTGTTGAAGCCACCTCTACCATCAACACTTGTCTGGCTACTAACACCTTGATAGGAACATACCGAAGGAAGAGATCCTCACAGACAAAGATGTCCCACACCGTCTTGCCTCCCGTCATTGTCGCATCACCCTCGGTCTACTAGCAACACGGAAACCATGACACCTCCACCAGAGCCACCATGCAGCACATGCCGAGAGTAGGCATGACTTGACGTCTCCACATGAGAAGTCGTGCTAGCACCCGCCGGTGACAAGCATGACTTGACGCCTCCGGAATATATGCATGTCTTACCCGCCAGGCCACACCAAATTCAATCTCTCGGTGGAGGGTGTGTCCCATACCCCGCCAGCCTCAAGAGGCTATCACCACCTCGAGACCTAGCCTCCACATCGTCCACTCGAATAAGAGGCTGCCACCACCGAAGATCCAGGGTTGCCGCCTGTGACGCCCCCAATTCAATCGTACACTAATCATAAATGCACATGTGTACGATCAAGATCAGGGACTCACTGGAAGATATCACAACACAACTCTAGGCACAAATTAAAGTCATACAAGCTTCATATTACAAGCCATAGGCCTCGAGGGCTTGAATACATTAGTTCGAATACAAACGAGTCAGCGGAAGCAACACTATCTGAATGCCAACATAAAGTAAACTAGTTTGCCTTAAGAAGGCTAGCACAAAAGCAACATCGATCGAAAAGGCAAGGCCTCCTGCCTGGGAGCCTCCTAACTACTCCTGGTCGTCGGTGGCTTCAACGTAGTAGTAGGCATTCGCGGGGTAGAAGTAGTCGTTAATGGTGTCATCTGGCTCCTGGGATCCGTCATCTTATCGCAGCAACTGAGTATAGGAGAAAAGAGGTAGAAAAGAAACCGTGAGTACTCATCCAAAGTACTCGCAAGACTTACATCAGATCTATGCTAAGTATCCATCAGTATCAAAGGAAGGGCCTGTATCTTTGGACTAGGATGCATAAATGCCAGAAGAGAAGGGAAATCCTAGCCTATCAAAGACTAACATCTTCAAGCATCTTGCAACATTTAGAAGAGTACAAAATGGCATATCATAATTAGCAAGTATGTTGTAGCATTAGCTCTCAGAGATCCTTTCTCGACTCCCTGCGAGAAAGCAATTCCGGAGCCATCATATCCTTTTCATGCCTCAACATCCAGTTCTAGTTGTATCGATCAGATACAACTCCGAGCGTCCGTTACTGTGTACACGACTATTCAAATAGATTAACTTTCCTATAGGGGTGCACAATCTTACCCATCAAGCTCGATTAACTCGGGCCGGGCACACCATCAGATCATACCCGGTCTCGGCTGATCGACACAGCGTAGTCCCACCTAGGCTCAACAAAGAGGTCAGTACGATGGTCTACATCCTAGGCGCACAGGGGTCTTGGGCCCATCACCCTTGAAGGAAATATGCCCTAGAGTCAATAATAGAGCTGTTAATTTATATTTCCTTATTTCATGATAAATGTTTATTAACCAGAAACTTAATACATGTGTGGATACATAGACAAAACAGCATGTCCCTAGTAAGCCTCCATTAGACTAGCTCGTTAATCAAAGATGACCAAGTTTCCTAACCATAGACACGTGTTGTCATTTCATGAATGGGATCACATCATTAGGAGAATGATGTGATGGACATGACCCATCCGTTAGCTTAGCATAATGATCGTTCAGTTTTATTGCTATTGCTTTCTTCATGTCAAATACATATTCCTCCGACTATGAGATTATGCAACTCCCGGATATCGGAGGAATGCCTTATGTGCTATCAAACGCCACAACGTAACTGGGTGATTATAAAGATGCTCTACAGGTATATTCGAAGGTGTTTATAGGGTTGGCATAGATCGAGATTAGGATTTGTCACTCCGAGTATCCGAGAGGTATCTCTTGCCCCTCTTTGTAATACACATCATATGAAGCCTTGCAAGCAAAGTGACTAATGAGTTAGTTGCGGGATGATGTATTACGGAACGAGGAAAGGGACTTGTCGGTAACGAGATTGAACTACATATGTGGATACCGATGATCAAATCTTGGGCAAGTAACATACCGATGACAAAGGGAATAACATATGTTGTCATAACGGTTCGACCAATAAAGATCTTCGTAGAATATGTAGGAGCCAATATGAGCATCCAGGTTCCACTATTGGTTATTAACCGGAGAGGTGTCTCGGTCACGTCTACATAGTTCTCGAACCCGTAGGGTCCACACACTTAACGTTTGATGACGATTTTGTATTATATGAATTATGTGATTTGGTGACCGAATGTTGTTCGGAGTCTCGGATGAGATCACAGACATGACAAGGAGTCTCGAAAGGTTGAGAGGTAAAGATTGATATATAGGATGATAGTTTCCAGACACCGGAAGTGTTCTGGAGGGTACCGGGTACATATCGGGTCACTAGAAGGGGTTCCGGGCACCCCCCCCCCCCAGCAAAGATATGGGCCTAATGGGACAAGAGGGAAAACACAGCAGCCAGCAGGGGCTGCTGCGCCCCCCCCCATATGGGCCGCACCTGAGGGGAAGGAAAGAGGGTAAGAGAGAAAGGAAGGGGGGGGGGATTCAGCCTCCCCCTTCCTTCCCTCCTCCCTCCTCCTTCCTTTCCCCTGCAGTGAATAAGGAAGGGGGGAGGCCGAATTGGGGGAGGCACCCAAGTAGGATTCCTCCTACTTGGGGTGCCCTTTGCGGCTCACCTCCCTCTCCCACCTATATATACATGGGGAGGGGGCGCCTGGAACACACAACAACATCTGTTAGCCATGTGCGGCGCCCCCCTCCACAGATTACACCATGGGTCATATTCTCACGGTGTCTAGGCGAAGCCCTGCGCGGATCACTTCACCATCACCATCACCATGCCGTCATGCTGACGGAACTCATCTACTTCCTTGACAATTTTGCTCGATCAAGAGTTCAAGGGACGTCATCGAGCTGAACGTGTGCAGAACTCGGAGGTGTCGTACGTTCGGTACTTGATTGGTTGGAACGAGAAGAAGTTTGACTACATCAACTACATTGTAAAACGCTTCCGCTTTTGGTCTATGAGGATATGTAGACACACTCTCCCCCTCTCGTTGCTATGCATATCCTAGATAGATCTTGCATGAGCGTAGGAGATTTTTTGAAATTGCATGCTACGTTCCCCAACAGTGGCATTCGAGCCAGGTCTATGCGTAGATGATATGCACGAGTAGAACACAAAGGAGTTGTGGGCGGTGATGTTCATACTGCTTACCACCAATGTCTTATTTTGATTCGGCGGTATTGTTGGATGAAGCGTCTCGGACCAACCTTACATGACCACGTTCATGAGGCCAGTTCCACCGACAGACATGCAACTAGTTTTGCATAAAGGTGGTTGGTAGGTGTCTGTTTCTCCTACTTTAGTTAAATTGAATTTGACTACGACAAGTCCTTGTTGAAGGTTAAAACAAGAAACTTGATAAATCACTATTGTGGTTTTTGTGACGTAGGTAATAATGGTTCTTGCTAGAAGCCCGTAGCAGCCACGTAAAACTTGCAATAACAAACTAGAGGACGTCTAAATCGTTTTTGCAGGGCATGTTGTGATGTGATATGGTCAAGACATGATGTGATATACGTATTGTATGAGATGATCATGTTTTTGTAAAAGTTATTGACAACTAGCAGGAGCCTTATGGTTGTCTCTTTATTGCATGAAATGCAAACTCCATGCAATTGCTTTACTTTATCACTATGTGTTAGCGATAGTTGTAGAAGCAATAGTAGGCGTGACGACCATGACGCTACGATGGAGATCAAGGTGTCGAGCCGGTGACGATGGAGATCATGACGATGCTTTGGAGATAGAGATCAAAAGCACAAGATGATGATGGCCATATCATGTCACATATTTTGATTGCATGTGATGTTTATCTTTATGCATCTTATTTTTCTTAGTACGACGGTAGCATTATAAGATGATCCCTTAACTAAAATTTCAAGGTATAAGTGTTCTCCCTGAGTATGCACCATGGCGACAGTTCTTCGTGCTGAGACACCATGTGATGATCGGGTGTGATAGGCTCTACGTTCACATACAATGGGTGCAAGACACTTTTGCACATGCGGAATACTCAGGTTAAACTTGACGAGCCTAGCATGTACAGATATGGCCTCGGAACACTGGAAACCGGAAAGTCGAACGTGAATCATATAGTAGATATGATCAACATAGAGATGTTCACCATTGATGACTACTCCATCTCACGTGATGATCGGACATGGTTTAGTTGATTTGGACCACGTATCATTTAGATGACTTGAGGGATGTCTATCTAAGTGGGAGTTCTTAAGTAATTCGATTAATTGAACTGAATTTATCATGAACTTAGTCCTGATAGTATTTGCAAATTATGTTGTAGATCAATAGCTTGCGTTGTAGCTCCCCTATGTTTTTCATATGTGAAGGAAATATCCCCTAGAGGCAATAATAAAGTTATTATTTATTTCCTTATTTCATGATAAATGTTTATTATTCATGCTAGAATTGTATTGACCGGAAACATAATACATGTGTGAATACATAGACAAACATAATGTCACTAGTATGCCTCTACTTCACTAGCTCGTTAATCAAAGATGGTTAAGTTTCCTAACCAAAGACATGAGTTGTCATTTGATTAACGAGATCATATCATTAGGAGAATGATGTGATTGACTTGACCCATTCCGTTAGCTTAGCACTTGATCGTTTAGTATGTTGCTATTGCTTTCTTCATGACTTATACATGTTCCTATGACTATAAGATTATGCAACTCCCGTTTACCAGAGGAACACTTTGTGCGCTACCAAACGTCACAATGTAACTGGGTGATTATAAAGGTGCTCTACAGGTGTCTCCGAAGGTACTTGTTGGGTTGGCGTATTTCGAGATTAGGATTTGTCACTCCTATTTTCGGAGAGGTATCTCTGGGCCCACTCGGTAATGCACATCACTATAAGCCTTGCAAGCATTGTAACTAATAAGTTAGTTGCAGGATGACGTATTATGGAACGAGTAAAGATACTTGCCGGTAACAAGATTTAACTAGGTATTGAGATACCAACGATCGAATCTCGGGCAAGTAACATACCGATGACAAAGGGAACAATGTATGTTGTTATGCGGTCTGACTGATAAAGATCTTCGTAGAATATGTGGGAGCCAATATGAGCATCCAGGTTCCGCTATTGGTTATTGACCGGAGACGTGTCTCGGTCATGTCTACATAGTTCTCGAAACCGTAGGGTACGCACGCTTAACGTTATGATGACAGTTATTATGAGTTTATATGTTTTGATGTACCGAAGGTTGTTGGGAGTCCCGAATATGATCACGTTAATGACGAGGAGTCTCGAAATCGTCGAGACATGAAGATTGATATATTGGAAGCCTATGTTTGGATATCGGAAGTGTTCCGGGTGAAATCGGGATTTTACCGGAGTACCGGGAGGTTACCGGAACCCCCGGGAGGTTAATGGGCCTTAGTGGGCCTTTACGGAGAAGAAAAGAGGCGGCCAGGGCTGGGCCGCGTGCCCCTCCTCCTAGTCCGAATAGGACAAGGAAAGGGGGGCGGCACCCCCCTTCCTTCCTCTCTCCCTCCTCTTTCCCCCTCCCAAGTCCTAATCCAACTACGAAAGGGGGGGAGTCCTACTCCCGGTGGGAGTAGGACTCCTCCTGACGCGCCTCTCCCCTTGGCCGGCCGCACCCCCTTGCTCCTTTATATATGGGGGCAGGGGGCACCCTAGAGACACAACAATTGAACGTTTGATCTTTTAGCCGTGTGCGGTGCCCCCCTCCACCATAGTCCACCTCGATAATACTGTAGCGGTGCTTAGGCAAAGCCCTGCGTTGGTAGAACATCATCATCGTCACCATGTCGTCGTGCTGACGAAACTCTCCGTCAACACTCGGCTGGATCGGAGTTTGAGGGATGTCATCGGGCTGAACATGTGCTGAACTTGGAGGTGTCGTACATTCGGTACTTGGTCGGTCGGATCGTGAAGACGTACGACTACATCAACCGCGTTGTGCTAACGCTTCTGCTTTCGGTCTACGAGGGTACGTAGACAACACTCTCCCCTCTCGTTGCTATGGATCACCATGATCTTGCGTGTGCGTAGGAATTTTTTTGAAATTACTACGTTCCCCAACAGTGGTATCAGAGCCTAGGTTTTATGCGTTGATGTTATATGCACGAGTAGAACACAAGCGAGTTGTGGGCGATACAAGTCATACTGCTTACCACCATGTCATACTTTGGTTCAGCGGTATTGTGAGATGAAGCGGCCAGGACCGACATTACGCGTACGCTTACGCGAGACTGGTTTCACCGCCACGAGCACTAGTTGCTTAAAGGTGACCGGCGGGTGTCTATCTCTCTCACTTTAGTTGAACCGAGTGTGGCTATGCCCGGTCCTTGCGAAGGTTAAAACAACACTAACTTGACAAACTATCGTTGTGGTTTTGAAGCGTAGGTAAGAACGTTTCTTGCTCAGCCCGTAGCAGTCACGTAAAACTTGCAACAACAAAGTAGAGGACGTCTAACTTGTTTTGCAGGGCATGCTATGATGTGATATGGTCAAGACATGATGATAAATTTTATTGTATGAGATGATCATGTTTTGTAACCGGGTTATCGGCAACTGGCAGGAGCCATATGGTTGTCGCTTTATTGTATGCAATGCAATCGTCCTGTAATGCTTTACTTTATCACTAAGCGGCAGCGATAGTCGTAGAAGCATAAGATTGGCGAGACGACAACGATACTAAGATGGAGATCAAGGTGTCGCGCCGGTGACGATGGTGATCATGACGGTGCTTCGAAGATGGAGATCACAAGCACAAGATGATGATGGCCATATCATATCACTTATATTGATTGCATGTGATGTTTATCTTTTATGCATCTTATCTTGCTTTGATTGACCGTAGCATTATAAGATGATCCCTCACTAAATTATCAAAGTATAAGTGTTCTCCCTGAGTATGCACCATTGCGAAAGTTCTTCGTGCTGAGACACCACGTGATGATCGGGTGTGATAGGCTCTACATTCAAATACAACGGGTGCAAAACAGTTGCACACGCGGAATACTCAGGTTAAACTTGACGAGCCTAGCATATAACAGATATGGCCTCGGAACACGGAGACCGAAAGAATCATATAGTAGATATGATCAACATAGTGATGTTCACCATTGAAACTACTCCATCTCACGTGATGATCGGACATGATTTAGTTGATTTGGATCACGTGATCACTTAGAAGATTAGAGGGATATCTATCTAAGTGGGAGTTCTTAAGTAATATGATTAATTGAACTTTAATTTATCATGAACTTAGTCTTGGTAGTATTTTGCAAATTATGTTATAGAACAATAGCTCGCGTTGTTGCTTCCCTATGTTTTATATGTGTTCCTAGAGAAAACTAAGTTGAAAGATGTTAGTAGCAATGATGCGGACTTGGTCCGTGATTTGAGGTTTATCCTCATTGCTGCACAGAAGAATTATGTCCTTTATGCACCGCTAGGTGACAGACCTATTGCAGGAGCAAATGCAGACGTTATGAACGTTTGGCTAGCTCAATATGATGACTACTTGATAGTTTTGCGCACCATGCTTTACGGCTTAGAACCGGGACTTCAACGACGTTTTGAACGTCATGGAGCATTTGAGATGTTCCAGGAGTTGAAGTTAATATTTCAAGCAAATGCCCGGATTGAGAGATATGAAGTCTCCAATAAGTTCTACAGCTGCAAGATGGAGGAGAATAGTTCTGTCAGTGAGCATATACTCAAGATGTCTGGGTATAATAATCACTTGATTCAACTGGGAGTTAATCTTCCGGATGATAGCGTCATTGACAGAATTCTCCAATCACTACCACCAAGCTACAAGGGCTTCGTGATGAACTATAACATGCAAGGATGGATAAGACGATTCCCGAGCTCTTCGCAATGCTAAAAGCTGCGGAGGTAGAAATCAAGAAGGAACATCAAGTGTTGATGGTCAATAAGACCACCAGTTTCAAGAAAAAGGGCAAAGGGAAGAAGAAGGGGAACTTCAAGAAGAACAGCAAGCAAGTTGCTGCTTAGGAGAAGAAACCCAAGTCTGGACCTAAGCCTGAGACTGAGTGCTGCAAGCAGACTGGTCACTGGAAGCAGAACTGCCCCAAGTATTTGGCGGATAAGAAGGATGGCAAGGTGATCAAAGGTATATGTGATATACATGTTATTGATGTGTACCTTACTAATGCTCGCAGTAGCACCTGGGTATTTGATACTGGTTCTGTTGCTAATATTTGCAACTTGAAACAGGGGCTACGGATTAAGCGAAGATTGGCTAAGGATGAGGTGACGATGCGCGTAGGAAATGGTTCCAAAGTCGATATGATCGCGGTCGGCACGCTACCTCTACATCTACCTCCGGATTAGTTTTAGACCTAAATAATTGTTATTTGGTGCTAGCGTTGAGCATGAACATTATATCTGGATCTTGTTTGATGCGAGACGGTTATTCATTTAAATCAGAGAATAATGGTTGTTCTATTTATATGAGTAATATCTTTTATGGTCATGCACCCTTGAAGACTGGTCTATTTTTTTTGAATCTCGATAGTAGTGATACACATATTCATAATATTGAAGCCAAAAGATGCAGAGTTGATAATGATAGTGCAACTTATTTGTGGCACTGCCGTTTAGGTCATATCGGTGTAAAACGCATGAAGAAACTCCATACTGATGGACTTTTGGAACCACTTGATTATGAATCACTTGGTACTTGCGAACCGTGCCTCATGGGCAAGATGACTAAAACGCCGTTCTTCGGTACTATGGAGAGAACAATAGATTTGTTGGAAATCATACATATAGATATATGTGGTCCAATGAATGTTGAGGCTCGTGGCGGATATCGTTATTTTCTCACCTTCACAGATGATTTAAGCAGATATGGGTATATCTACTTGATGAAACATAAGTCTGAAACTTTTGAAAAGTTCAAAGAATTTCAGAGTGAAGTTGAAAATCATCGTAACAAGAAAATAAAGTTTCTACGATCTGATCGTGGAGGAGAATATTTGAGTTACGAGTTTGGTCTACATTTGAAACAATGCGGAATAGTTTCGCAACTCACACCACCCGGAACACCACAGCGTAATGGTGTGTTCGAACATCGTAATCGTACTTTACTTGATATGGTGCGATCTATGATGTCTCTTAATGATTTACCACTATTGTTTTGGGGTTATGCTTTAGAGATGGCTGCATTCACGTTAAATAGGACACCATCAAAATCTGTTGAGACGATGCCTTATGAACTATGGTTTGGCAAGAAACCAAAGTTGTCGTTTCTTAAAGTTTGGGGCTGCGATGCTTATGTGAAAAAGCTTCAACCTGATAAGCTCGAACCCAAATCGGAGAAATGTGTCTTCATAGGATACCCAAAGGAGACTGTTGGGTACACCTTCTATCACAAATCCGAAGGCAAGACTTTTTTTGCTAAATTCGGAGTTTTTCTAGAGAACGAGTTTCTCTCGAAAGAAGTGAGTGGGAGGAAAGTAGAACTTGATGAGGTAACTGTACCTACTCCCTTATCGGAAAGTAGTTCATCACAGAAACCGGTTCCTATGACATCTACACCAATTAGTGAGGAAGTTAATGATGATGATCATGGAACTTCAGATCAAGTTGTTACTAAACCTCGTAGGTCAAACAGAGTAAGATCCGCACCAGAGTGGTACGGTAATCCTGTTCTGGAGGTCATGCTACTGGATCATGATGAACCTACGAACTATGAAGAAGCGATGGTGAGCCCAGATTCCGCAAAATGGCTTGAGGTCATGAAATTTGAGATGGGATCCATGTATGAGAACAAAGTATGGACTTTGGTTGACTTGCCCGATGATCGGCAAGCAATTGAGAATTAATGGATCTTCAAGAAGAAGACTAACGCTGATGCTAATGTTACTGTGTACAAAGCTCGACTTGTTGCGAAAGGTTTTCGACAAGTTCAAGGGATTGACTACGATGAGACCTTCTCACCCGTAGCGATGCCTAAGTCTGTCCGAATCATGTTAGCAATTGCCGCATTTTATGATTATGAAATTTGGCAAATGGATGTCAAAACTGCATTCCTGAATGGATTTCTGGAAGAAGAGTTGTATATGATGCAACCGGAAGGTTTTGTCAATCCAAAGGGATCTAACAAAGTGTGCAAGCTCCAGCGATCCTTTTATGGACTGGTGCAAGCCTCTCGGAGTTGGAATAAATGCTTTGATAGTTGATCAAAGCATATGGTTTTATACAGACTTTTGGAAAGGCCTGTATTTACAAGAAAGTGAGTGGGAGCACTACATCCTTTCTGATAAGTGTATGTGAATGACATATTATTGATTGGAAATGATGTAGATTTTTTTGGAAAGCATAAAGGAGTGTTTGAAAGGAGTTTTTCAAAGAAAGACCTCGGTGAAGCTGCTTACACATTGAGCATCAAGACCTATTGAGATAGATCAAGACGCTTGATAAGATTTTCAATGAGTACATATCTTGACAAGATTTTGAAGTAGTTCAAAATGGAACAGTCAAAGAAAGAGTTCTTGCCTGTGTTGCAAAGGTATGAAATTGAGTAAGACTCAAAATCCTGACCGCGGCAGAAAATAGAAAGAGAATGAAAGTCATTCCCTATGCTTCAGTCATAGGTTCTGTAAAAGTATGCCATGCTATGGACCAGACCTATTGTATACTCTGCCCTGGTTTGGCAAGGGAGTACAATAGTGATCTAAGAGTAGATCACTAGACAGAGCTCAAGAATATCATTAGTGAGGACTAAGGAAATATTTCTCGATTATGGAGATGATAAAAGAGCCCATCATAAAGAGTTACTTCGGTGCAAGCTTTTACACCGATCCAGATGACTCTAAGTCTCTATCTCGATACATATTGAAAGTGGGAGCAATTAGCTAGAGTAGCGCCGTGCAGAGCATTGAAGACATAGAATATTTGCAAAATACATACGGCTCTGTATATGACAGACCCGTTGACTAAACTTCTCTCACGAGCAAAACATGAGCATACCTTAGTACTCTTTGGGTGTTAATCACATAGCGATGTGAACTAGATTATTGACTCTAGTAAACCCTTTTGGGTGTTGATCACATGATGATGTGAACTATGGGTGTTAATCACATACATATGTGAATATTGGTGTTAAATCACATGGTGATGTGAACTAGATTATTGACTCTAGTGCAAGTGGGAGACTGAAGGAAATATGCCCTAGAGGCAATAATAAAGTTATTATTTATTTCCTTATTTCATGATAAATTTTTATTATTCATGCTAGAATTGTATTAACCGGAAACATAATACATGTGTGAATACATAGACAAACATAGTGTCACTAGTATGCCTCTACTTGACTAGCTCGTTAATCAAAGATGGTTAAGTTTCCTAACCATAGACATGAGTTGTCATTTGATTAACGGGATCATATCATTAGGAGAATGATGTGATTGACTTGACCCATTTCGTTAGCTTAGCACTTGATCGTTTAGTATGTTGCTATTGCTTTCTTCATGACTTATACATGTTCCTATGACTATAAGATTATGCAACTCCCGTTTACCGGAGGAACACTTTGTGTGCTACCAAACGTCACAACATAACTGGGTGATTATAAAGGTGCTCTACAGGTGTCTCCGAAGGTACTTGTTGGGTTGGCGTATTTCGAGATTAGGATTTGTCACTCCTATTGTCGGAGAGGTATCTCTAGGCCCACTCGGTAATGCACATCACTATAAGCCTTGCAAGCATTGTAACTAATAAGTTAGTTGCAGGATGATGTATTATGGAACGAGTAAAGAGACTTGCCGGTAACGAGATTGAACAAGGTATTGAGATACCGACGATCGAATCTCGGGCAAGTAACATACCGATGACAAAGGGAACAACATATGTTGTTATGCGGTCTGACCGATAAAGATCTTCGTAGAATATGTGGGAGCCAATATGATCATCCAGGTTCCGCTATTGGTTATTAACCAGAGACGTGTCTCGGTCATGTCTACATAGTTCTTGAACCCGTAGGGTCCGCACGCTTAACGTTATGATGACAGTTATTATGAGTTTATATGTTTTGATGTACCGAAGGTTGTTCGGAGTCCCGGATGTGATCACCGACATGACGAGGAGTCTCGAAATGGCCGAGACATGAAGATTGATATATTGGAAGCCTATGTTTGGATCGGAAGTGTTCCGGGTGAAATCGGGATTTTACCGGAGTACCGGGAGGTTACCGGAACCCCCCGGGAGGTTAATGGGCCTTAGTGGGCCTTTACGGAGAAAAGGAGAGGCGGCCAGGGCTGGGCCGCGCACCCCTCCCCCCTAGTCCGAATAGGACAAGGAGAGGGGGGCAGCGCCCCCCCCTTCATTCCTCTCTACCTCCTCTTTCCCCCCTCCCATGTCCTAATCTAACTAGGAAAGGGGGGAGTCCTACTCTCGGTGGGAGTAGGACTCCTCCCGGTGCGCCTCTCCCCTTGGCTGGCCGCACCCCCCTTGCTCCTTTATATACAGAGGCAGGGGGGCACCCTAGAGACACAACAATTGATCGTTTGATCTTTTAGCCGTGTGTGGTGCCCCCCTCCACCATAGTCCACCTCGATAATACTGTAGCGGTGCTTAGGCGAAGCCCTGCATCGGTAGAACATTATCATCGTCACCACGCCGTCGTGCTCACGAAACTCTCCCTCAACACTCGGCTGGATCGAAGTTCGAGGGACGTCATCGGGCTGAACGTGTGCTGAACTCGGAGGTGCCGTACGTTCGGTAATTGATTGGTCGGATCGTGAAGATGTACGACTACATCAACCGCGTTGTGCTAATGCTTCCGCTTTCGGTCTACGAGGGTACATAAACACCACTCTCCCGTCTCGTTGCTATGCATCACCATGATCTTGCGTGTGCGTAGGAATTTTTTTTGAAATTACTACGTTCCCCAACAATATGTCCTAGAGAAAACTAAGTTGAAAGATGATAGTAGCAATGATGCGGACTGGGTCCGTGATCTGAGGATTATCCTCATTGCTGCATAGAAGAATTATGTCCTTGATGCACCGCTAGGTGAAAGGCCAGCTGCAGGAGCAGATGCTGATGTTATGAACGTATGGCAAGCTTGATCTGATGACTACTCGATAGTTCAGTGTGCCATGCTTTACGACTTAGAATCGGGACTTCAAATACGTTTTGAACATCATGGACCATATGAGATGTTCCAGGAGTTGAAGTTAATATTTCAAGCAAATGCCCAAGTTGAGAGATATGAAGTCTCCAACAAGTTCTATAGCTGCGAGATGGAGGAGAATAGTTATGTCAGTGAACACATACTCAAGATGTCTGGGTATCATAATCACTTGACTCAGCTGGGAGTTAATCTTGTAGATGATAGTGTTATTGACAGAGTTCTTCAATCACTGCCACCAAGCTATAAAGGCTTCGTGATGAACTATAATATGCAAGGGATGGAGAAAACAATTCCCGAGCTCTTCGCAGTGCTCAAAGCTGCGGAGGTAGAAATCAAGAAGGAGCATCAAGTGTTGATGGTTAACAAGACCACTAGTTTCAAGAAAAAGGGAAAGGGAAAGAAGGGGAACATCAAGAAGAATGGCAAGAAAGTTGCCACTCCCGTGTGGAAGCCCAAAGCTAGACCTAAGACTTAAACTGAGTGCTTCTACTTCAAAGGGAGTGGTCACTAGAAGCGGAACTAACCCCAATACTTGGCGGATAAGAAGGATGGCAAAGTGAACAAAGGTATATTTGATATACATGTTATTGAGGTGTACTTTACTATTGTTCATAGTAACCCCAGGGCGAGGAGTTGCTAAGATTAGTAACTCGAAGAAGTAGTTGCAAAATGAATAGAGACTAGTTAAGGGCGAGGTGACGATGTGTGTTGGAAGTGATTCCAATGTTGATAAGATCACCATCGCACACAACCTCTACCTTCGGGATTAATGTTGGACCTAAATAAATGTTATTTGGTGTTTGCATTGAGCATGAATATGATTGGAGATCATGTTTATTGTGATACAGTTATTCATTTAAGTCAGATAATAAGTGTTGTTCTGTTTACATGAATAAAACCTTCTATGGTCATACACCCAATGTAAATGGTTTATTGAATCTCGATCGTAGTGATACACATAATCATAATATTGATGCAAAAAGATGCAAAGTTGATAATGATAGTGCAACATATTTGTGGCAGTGTCGTTTAGGTCATATGGGTGTAAAGTGCATGAAGAAACTCCATGCAGATGGAATTTTGGATCACTTTATTATGAATCATTTGATACTTGCAAACCATGCCTCATGGGCAAGATGACTAAAACTCCGTTCTCCGGAACAATGGAGTGAGCCAATGACTTATTGGAAATAATACATACCAATGTATGCGGTCTAATGAGTGTTGAGGTTCGCGACGGATATCGTTATTTTCTAACCTTCACAGATGATTTGAGCAGATATGGGTATATCTACTTAATGAAACACAAGTCTGAAAAATTTGAAAAGTTCAAAGAATTTCAGAGTGAAGTGGAGAATCATCGTAACAAGAAAATAAAGTTTCTACAATATGATCGTGGAGGCGAATATTTGAGTTATGAGTTTGGACTTCATTTAAAACAATGTGGAATAGTTTCACAACTCACGCCACCTGGAACACCACAGCATAATGGTGTGTCCGGACGTTGTAACCGTACTTTATTAGAAATGGTGTAATCTATGATGTCTCTTACTGATTTACCACTATCATTTTGGGGTTATGCATTAGAGACTGCTGCATTCACATTAAATAGGGCACTGTCTAAATCCGTTGAGACGACACCGTATGTATTGTGGTTTGGCAAGAAACCTAAGCTGACGTTTTTTAAAATTTGGGGTTGCGACACTTATGTCAAAAGGCTTCAGCCTAATAAGATCGAACCAAAATAGGAGAAGTGTGATACCGTAAGTAAACAATTGGGTACACCTTCCATCATAGATCTGAGGGCATGATCTTTATTGTTGAGAATGGGTCCTTTCTAGAGAAGGGGTTTCTCTCGAAAGAAGTGAGTGGGAGGAAAGTAGAACTTGATGAGGTAAATGTACCTTCTCTCGAATTGGAAAGTAGTAAAATAGAGAAAATTGTTCCCGTGATGCCTACACCAACTAGAGAGGAAGCTAAAGATGATGATCATGAAACTTCAGATCAAGTTACTACTGAATTTTGTAGGTCAACTAGAGAACGATCTGCACCAGAGTGGTACGGTAATCCTGTCCTGGAAGTCATGTTACTAGACCAAGGCGAACCTACAAACTATGAAGAAGCTATGATGAGCCCAGATTCTAACAAATGGCTTGAGGCCATGAAATCTGAGATAGGATCCATATATGAGAACGAAGTGTGGACTTACCTGATGATCGGCAATCCATAGAGAATAAATGGATCTTCAAAAAGAAGACTAACGATGTTGGTAATGTTATTGTCTACAAAGCTCAACTTGTCGCAAAAGGTTTTCGACAAGTTCAAGGGGTTGACTACGATGAGACTTTCTCAACCATAGCGATGCTTAAGTCTGTACGAATCATGTTAGCAGTTGCCACATTTTATGAAATCTGGCAAATGGATGTCAAAAGTGCATTCCTTAAATGGATATCTCTAAGAAAAGTTGTATATGATGCAACCAGAAGGTTTTGTCGAGCCTAAAGGTGCTAACAAAGTGTGCAAGCTCCAATGATCCATCTATGGACTGTTGCAAGCATCTCGGAGTTGGAATATACACTTTGATGAGGTGATCAAAGCATATGGTTTTATACAGACTTACGGTGAAGCATGTATTTACAAGATAGTGAGTGGGAGCTCTGTAGCATTTCTGATATTATATGCGGATGACATATGGCTGATTGGAAATGATATAGAATTTCTAGATAGCATAAAAGCATACTTGAATAAGAATTTTCAATGAAAGACCTCGGTGAAGCTGGTTACATATTGGGCATCAAGATCTATATAGATAGATCAAGACGTTTGATAAGATTTTCAATGAGTACATACCTTGACAAGATTTTGAAGGAGTTCAAAATGGATCAGTCAAAGAAGGAGTTCTTGCTTGTATTGTAAGGTGTGAAGTTGAGTAAAGACTCAAAAACCCGACCACGACAGAAGATAAAGAGAGAATGAAAGTCATTCCTTATTCCTCAGCCATAGGTTCTATAAAGTATGCCATGCTGTGTACCAAATTTGTTGTGTACCTTGCCATGAGTTTGGCAAGGGGGTACAATAGTGATCCAGGAGTAGATCACTGGACAACGGTCAAAATTATCCTTAGCTACCTTAAAGAGGACTAAGGAAATGTTTCTCGGTTATGGAGGTGATAAAGAGTACCTCCTAAAGAATTACGTCGATACAAGCTTTGACACTGATCTAGATGACTCTAAGTATAAATCTAGATATGTATTGAATGTGGGGGAAATTATCTAGAGTAGCTCCATGAAGAGCATTGTAGACATAGAAATTTGCAAAATACATACGGATCTGAATGTGACAGACCCGTTGATTAAACTGTCTCACAAGAAAAACATGATCACACCTTAGTACTCTTTGGCTGCTAATCACATGGGGATGTGAACTAGATTATTGACTGTAGTAAACCCTTTGGGTATTGGTCGCATGGCGATGTGAACTATGGGTGTTAATCACATGGCGATGTGAACTATTGGTGTTAAATCACATGGCGATGTGAACTCGATTATTGACTCTAGTGCAAGTGGGAGACTGAAGGAAATATGCCCTAGAGGCAATAATAAAGTTGTTATTTTATATTTCCTTATTTCATGATAAATGTTTATTATTCATGCTAGAATTGTATTAACCGGAAACTTAATACATGTGGGGATACATAGAGAAAACACAGTGTCCCTAGTAAGCCTCTACTAGACTAGCTCGTTAATCAAAAATGGTTAAGTTTCCTAACCATAGACATGTGTTATCATTTGATGAATGGGATGGCATCATTAGGATAATGATGTGATGGACATGATCCATCTGTTAGCTTAGCATAATGACTGTTCAATTTTATTACTATTGCTTTCATCATGTCAAATACATATTCCTCCGACTATGAGATTATGCAACTCCCGGATACTGGAGGAATGCCTGGTGTGCTATCAAACGTCACAAAATACTTGGGAGATTATAAAGATGCTCTACATGTATCTCAGAAGCTGTTTTTTGGGTTGGCATAGATCGAGATTAGGATTTGTAGGTATCTCTGGGCCCTCTTGGTAATACACATCACATGAAGCCTTGCAAGCAAAGTGACTAATGAGTTAGTTGTGGGATGATGTTTACGGAACAAGTAAAGAGACTTGCCGACAACGAGATTGAACTAGGTATGTGCATACCAACGATCAAATCTCGGGTGAGTAACATACCAATGACAAAGGGAATAACGTATGTTGTCATAAGGGTACGACCGATAAAGATCTTCGTAGAATATGTAGGAGACAATATAAGTATCCAGGTTTCGCTATTGGTTACTGACCGGAGAGGTGTCTCGGTCAAGTCAACATAGTTCTCAAACTCGTAGGGTTCGCACGCTTAATGTTCAATGACGATTTTGTATTATATGAGGTATGTGATTTGGTGACCGAATGTTGTTGAGAGTCACGGATGAGATCACGGACATGATGGGGAGTCTCGAAATGGTTGAGAGGTAAATATTGATTTATAGTACGATGGTATTCGGACTAGGAAGTGTTCTGGAGGCTACCATGTACATATCGGGGCACCGGAAGGGGTTCCGGGCACCCCCCTCCCCCACGACAAAGATATGGACCTAATGGGCCAAGAGGGGAAACACGGCAGCCAGCAGGGGCTGTTGCCCCCCCCCATATGTGCCGCACCTGAGGGAAGGAAAGAGGGGAAGAAAGAAAGGAAGAGGAGGGACATGGCGTTCGCCTTTTTCCCTCCTCTCTCCTCCTTCCTTTCCCCTCCGGTGAATATGTGGGGAGGCCGAATAGGGGGAGGTGCCCAAGTAGGATTCCTCCTACTTGGGGTGCCCCCTGCTGCTCCCCTCCCTCTCCCACCTATATATACATGGGGAGGTGGCGCCTAGAACACACAACAACATCTGTTAGCCGTGTGCGGTGCCCCCTCCATAGATTACACCCTCGGTCATATTCTCGTGGTGCTTAGGCGAAGCCCTGCATGGATCACTTCACAATCATCATTACCATGCCGTCGTGCTGACTGAACTCATCTACTTCCTTGACACTTTTGCTGGATCAAGAGTTCGAGGGACGTCATCGAGCTGAACGTGTGGATAACTCGGAGGTGCCGTACATTCGGTACTGTAACATCAAAAAATTTCAATTTGGCATGTTATACATTAGATCAGCTTTGCATATCATATTTTATTGCATTTTGGCTTGATCCTAGAAATTCTACGCAACTCAAGGACCCGCGGAGAGAGTTGGGTATTTCGTTATTTTCATATTTGAGTATTCTCAAATTTTGAAAAGAGGATTGTTTGATTTTAATTATTTTCTCTTTGAATATTTCTTCTTTAAAAATAAAGGAGAGGGGAATAAAATGACTTTCCCAAAATAAATAAAATATTGAAGATTTAATATTAAAATAAATTTGGTATTTAATTTGGAAGTTTATTGCAATTTTATTTGAATTAGAAAAATTGCATGTTTTCAAAAATTGCATTTTGGGGCCAAGAAAATGTTTATCTTGTTCTAAATATTTTATCTAGACGATGAAAATTTATTTTGGCATTTTTAGATTTTTATTTTTTTTCTAGGATTTTTTTTTCGGTGGAACGTTTGAAAAAATATCTCCGAGCGCCCGACTGGGCCGAAGGCCCAGCCAAGCCGGGCCCAGCCCGTGTCGCCGCCGCCTTCCCCGCGGGAGGACTCCTCCCCGCCGCCGCCCCTGAGTCCGACCGGGGCACGAGGCCGACCCCGACCCGGCGCCCCCTTCCCCAAGCCGAGGCCGACCCCTCCCCCCTCTTAATTACCCGTCGCCGCCGCCCTCCACCACCACCCGAGCCGCATACCCCACCGCTTCGCGCTGCCGCTCGCCGCCGCCACACGCCGCTACTGTTGCCACCGCCTGGCGCCGCCACCGCCGCCGCATGCCGCTAGCCACCCGCCACCACCCGAGCCACCCGCCACCGCCGGAACCCGCCAAAAGCCACCGGAGCCCCGCCGAGGTAGAAGCCGCCGCCATTTTTTTTTGAGAAAACCGTTTCAGTTTTTTTAAGAAAACCCTAAGGATTTTTTTGTTTAGATCGGTCGGTTTTTCTGTTTATTTAGTTAGCGAGCGTTTGCTCGTTCGTTCGTTTTAACGAACGCTGTTCACTCATTAGCCACAGAAAGCAAACATTCGTTCGTTAGTCTGTTTGTCAGTTTTCTTTTTCCAGGGTTTTTCCGCGATTATTTTCGACCACAATTTCAGCCCGAATGTTAGTTTTAGTTTATCTTTTCGCTCATTTATCGGAATCAGGCGATTCAAGCGCCTAGAGTTTCGTGGCCCTCTTTCTGTTTAACCAACTTGAACAAGATTTTGGTACTGTTAAATTTGACTTTAGTCCAGATTAGTAATCGGATCGTGTTTCTTTCACAATTTGAGTTTTGTTGCTTCATTTGATTTGACTCTTTTTGCAAACCGGAGTTCTTAAGTTGAACTTTCTGGTTAGATCTCTTATTTGAGTTTTACCCGTGCTTTAGATTGATTGCTTATTGTATGCTTGTTTGTTTGCGATAGAGTACCTAGAGGAACCCAATTTATATGACTAGGGTCATATGTCTGCATGGAGTTGTGAGGACCATTGTATCAGATAGAGGAACCCAATTTACCTCAAAGTTTTGGAATCAGTTGCATGAAACTTTGGGAATCAGGCTAGAGTTCAGTACAGCTTTTCATCCTCAAACAAATGGACAGATTGAGAGAGTAAACCAGATTCTGGAAGACATGTTGAGAGCTTGTGCACTAGACTATGGGTCTAGTTGGGACGACAATCTGCCATATGCAGAGTTCTCTTACAACAACAACTACCAATCTAGTTTGAAGATGGCCCCTTTTGAAGCCTTGTGCGGAAGGAGGTGCCGGACCCCGTTGCTGTGGGACAAAGTTGGAGACTGTCAGTTGTTTCGACCAGATTTGATTAAAGAATCAGAGGAGAAGGTTAAGTTGATACGCGATAGACTGAAAGTAGCCCAGCCTAGGCAGAAGAGTTATGCGGATTCAAAACGCAAGGAGACAATTTATGAAGTCAGAGACAGAGTTTATCTCCGGGTGTCCCCACTCCGAGGAGTGAAACATTTTGGAGTCAAGGGAAATTTAGCGCCATAATTTGTGGGACCATACACAGTTTTGGAGCGTATGGGAGAGGTTGCTTACAAGTTTGAGTTGCACGACGGATTGTCAGGAGTTCATGACGTGTTCCACGTTTCTCAGTTAAAGAAGTGCCACGAGGAGATGGCCGATATTCCTCTAAGAGATACCGTGCCACTAGAGATGATTCAGTGGGATAACGATTTGACCTACGAGGAGAAACCAGTGAAGATCCTCGAGTTTGCCAGCCGAGTCACACGCATCAAGGTTATCAAATTCTGCAAAGTTCAGTTGAGCCATCATACCGAGGAGGAAGCAACCTGGGAGCAACAGGAAGACCTACGGAAGGACTACCCTCACCTATTTTCTAGCCAACCCGAATCTCGAGGGCGAGTTTCATCTTAAGGGGGGTAGGTTTGTAACATCCCAAATTTTCAATTTGGCATGTTATACATTAGATCATCTTTACATATCATATTTTACTGCATTTTGGCTTGATCCTAGAAATTCTACGCAACTCAAGGACTCGCAGAGAGAGTTGGCGATTTCGTTATTTTCATATTTGAGTTTTCTCAAATTTTGAAAGGAGGATCGTTTGATTTTAATTATTTTCTCTTCAAATATTTCTTCTTTAAAAATAAAGGAGAGGGGAATAAAATGACTTTCCCAAAATAAAGAAAATATTGAAGACTTAATATTAAAATCAATTTGGTATTTTATTTGGAAGTTTATTGCAAATTTATTTGAATTAGAAAAATTGAACATTTTCAAAAATTAAAATCAATTCTTCGCGCGCCCGATTGGGCCTAATGCCTAGCCGAGCCGGTCCCAGCCCGCGTCACCGTCGCCTTCCCCGCGGGAGCACTCCTCCCCGCCGCCGTCGCCGAGTCCGGCCGGGGCACGAGGCCAACCCCGACCCGGCGCCCCCTTCCCCAAGCCGAGGCCGACCCCCCCTCTTAAATACCCGCCACCGCCGCCCTCCACCACCACCCGAGCCGCCGCCCGAGCCGCGAACCCTGTTGCCTTGCGCCGCCGCTCGCTGCCGCCGCCTAGCGCCGCCGCCGCCGCATGCCGCAAGCCACCCGCCATCATCCGAGCCACCCGCCGCCGCCGGAACCGGCCGGAAGCCGTGCCCCCGGTTATCGATCGAGGGATGACACTGATGCACAGAGATCAGAGTGTTTGAGGTCTGGTCGCTATAGGAACTTGATCGGTCGGAACAAGATGAAGTTCGACTACATCAACTGCATTGTCAAACACTTCCGCTTTCGGTCTACGAGGGCACGCAGACATACTCTCCCCCTCTCGTTGCTATGCATCTCCTAGATAGATTTTGCCTGAGCGTAGGGATTTTTTTGAAATTGCATGCTACATACCCCAACAACCCTTTGCACTCCTGCATGTTGCATGGATGGCTGGGATCAGTCCTAGCTACCTCCTTATAGAAGGCAGGTGCTTACGTGAACCACCCAGGCGCGTGCCGCTCAATCGCTGACGTCCGAAGAGCTTTCGGTTGATACATACAATGCAAAGTGCCCATACTTATTCCCGCGTGATGGTCAGTGCAAAAATGCCAGAGGCCTATTCGGATCACATATCCAAAGAGTTAGTGTCTTGGGAGCGTGCGGTAATGCTCAATGATCGATGATATGTGGTCCCGTCGCCCATCTCACAAACTTACGGCAAGGGCTAAGAATGCCCGGTTGTGCCGCGTAGAAATCTCGCGGGTACCCTCCAGGTCAACCTGACGAGACATCAACTCACGGGTACACTCACGGTCAACCTGACTTCACATTTTCTCGTGGGTGCCCCTCGGGGTCGACTCGACTTCAGTCATGGATCTAGGGTAAAGTCAAAGTAACCTTGTGTCCAAAACAGCATGGGGGAAACCCGAGGAATCACCCTCGATGGATTCCCACTCGATGGAACCATCAAGGTGGACTTGGAGGAATCACCCTTGAAGGTCCACACTTGAGGAGTTGCACGACAGAGTCGTTATCGGGAGTGGTGAAGGAGGAATCTTTTTTATTTCGAATTTAAATAGTGTTGAATCTTTTTTATATCAAGACTGGGCTAGCCACATCCATAGACAAGTGGGCCCTTAGGTTGGGTAGACCCATTCAACCATTTGACAGGTCAACCAGTGAACAATGCGTGTGGGCCTCGCCTGTCAAAAGCTTTTGTTTTGTTTTCTATTACTATTATCTTTTACTATTTTTTAACTAAAACCTAATTAAGGGGGATTAGCCCCGCTAATCTAAGGGAGGCCCACGGTGCAGTGACCCTGGCCGACCACGCCCGCGGCTGAGGCATGCTCGCGGCAGCCACAGTCACAGCCAGGAGGCCGTGCTGGCGGGCGGCTGGCCGAGCGAGCGGACGGGCGGCAGGCGAGCCTACACGGGCGTGAAGCGCCAGTCACGGCGACGGTGAGCGGAGCGAGCGGGTCGGTCAGGGCTGCGGAGGCGAGTGAGGGCCAGCGCGTGGAGGGGCTCACAGTGAGCATGCAGTGATGCGAGGCCGGGCTGAGCGGGGGCGCGCACACGTGGTTAGGAGAGCGCGGGGAGCGGGTGCGGGCGGCAGGCGGGCGCGGCTAGCCACGACGACCAGGCACGGGCGGTAGTACGCGGGGCTCAGGCGGCCAGGCCGACGCAGCGGGAGGCGAGCGAGCACAGGGTGTGGCCACGCGTGCAGGGCCACGTCTATGGAGCGAAGGGCGAGAGCGGGGCGAGCCCAGGGCGTGGTGGGTCCACATCTATAGGTGTGTTGAGCGTGGTGTTCGGGCATGGGGGGTTGAAGCACGAAGAGGGCGGCTCCCGGTGGAGAAACAGGAGGGGAAACAAAGTGAACTTGCGTGGGGCTCATCGGGGAATTTGTTGACGCACTCGGGACGGTTGGGGGCGAGTTAGAGATTGCGGGAGTGGCGAGGAGGTGGTGGCGGCCGAGGCGGAGGGGCTCGGTGCGGCGATGATAACCCACAAGTATAGGGGATCGTTTGTACGCTTCCTTGATAAATAAGAGTGTCGAACGCAACGAGGAGTTAAAGGTAGAACAAATATTCCCTCAAGTTCTATCGACCACCGATACAACTCTACGCGCACTTGACGTTTGCTTTACCTAAAACAAGTATGTAATTATTTTTGCAAGAATAAAAATACGAGTACTTTGCGAGAATAAAACTACAAATAAATTACAAGGTAAAAAAAGTGGATAGCTTTTGTCAACAAGAAAGTCATTTGTCCCTAGGCAATCGATAACAAGTACCAGTAATCATTCTTGTAATTCTATATGAGGGAGAGGCATGAGCTAACATACTTTCTCTACTTGGATCATATGCACTTATGGTTGGAACTTTAGGAAGCATCCGCAACTACTAAAGATCATTAAGGTCGTGAAACCCAACCATAGAATTAAGTATGAAGTCCTCTATATCCCATACGCAACAAGCCACCTACTCTGGTTTAAGCTTCTGTCACTTTCACAACTCACCATAGGCGAATCATGAACGTATTGCAACACCCTACAAAGGGGGTTTAGGATCGAATGTATGTCTAGAGGGGGGGGGGTGTGATTATACTACTGTTGGGGAACGTTGCAGAAAACAAAAATTTTCCTACGGTTTCACAAAGATCAATCTATGAGTTCATCTAGCAACGAGAGAGGAGTGCATCTACATACCCTTGTAGATCGAGCGGAAGCTTTCAAGAGAACGGGGTTGAGGGAGTCGTTCTCCTCGTGATCCAAATCACCAGAGATCCTAGCACCGAACGGACGGCACCTCCGCGTTCAACACACGTACGATCGGTGTGACGTCTCCTCCTTCTTGATCCAGCAAGGGAGAAGGAGAGGTTGATGAAGATCCAGCAGCACGACGGCGTGGTGGTGGATGCAGCAGGGATCCCGGCAGGGCTTCGCCAAGCGTCTGCGAGAGGGAGAGGTGTAGCAAGGGGGAAGGGAGGCTCCAAGTGCAAGGGTTCGGCTGCCCTCCCTCCCCCCTCTTTATATAGGGACCCCAGGGGGGGCACCGGCCCTAGGAGATTGAATCTCCAAGGGGGGGCGGCGGCCAAGGGGGGTGCCTTGCCCCCCAAGGCAAGTGGAGGTGCCCCCGCCCGCCCCTAGGGTTCCCAACCCTAGGCGTAGGGGGGACCAAGGGGGGGGAGGCACCAGCCCACCAGGGGCTGGTTCCCCTCCCACTTCAGCCCATGGGGCCCTCCGGGATGGGTGGCCCCACCCGGTGGACCCCCCGGGACCCTTCCGGTGGTCCCGGTACAATACCGGTGACCCCCGAAACTTTTCCGATGGCCGAAACTCGACTTCCATATATAATTCTTTACCTCCGGACCATTTCGGAACCCCTCGTGATGTCCGGGATCTCATCCGGGACTCCGAACAACTTTCGGTTTGCTGCATACAAATATCTCTACAACCCTAGCGTCACCGAACCTTAAGTGTGTAGACCCTACGGGTTCGGGAGACACGCAGACATGACCGAGACGGCTCTCCGGTCAATAACCAACAGCGGGATCTGGATACCCATGTTGGCTCCCACATGCTCCTCGATGATCTCATCGGATGAACCACGATGTCGAGGATTCAAGCAACCCCGTACACAATTCCCTTTGTCAATCGGTATGTTACTTGCCCGAGATTCGATCGTCGGTATCCCAATACCTCGTTCAATCTCGTTACCGGCAAGTCACTTTACTCGTACCGTAATGCATGATCCCGTGACCAGACACTTGGTCACTTTGAGCTCATTATGATGATGCATTACTGAGTGGGCCCAAAGATACCTCTCCGCCATATGGAGTGACAAATCCCAGTCTCGATCCGTGTCAACCCAACAGACACTTTCGGAGATACCTGTAGTATACCTTTATAGTCACCCAGTTACTTTGTGACGTTTGGTACACCCAAAGCACTCCTACGGTGTCCGGGAGTTACACGATCTCATGGTCTAAGGAAAAGATACTTGAAATTGGAAAAGCTCTAGCAAACGAACTACACGATCTTGTGCTATGCTTAGGATTGGGTCTTGTCCATCACATCATTCTCCTAATGATGTGATCTCGTTATCAATGACATCCAATGTCCATAGTCAGGAAACCATGACTATCTGTTGATCAACGAGCTAGTCAACTAGAGGCTCACTAGGGACATGTTGTGGTCTATGTATTCACACATGTATTACGATTTCCAGACAATACAATTATAGCATGAAAAAAAGACAATTATCATGAACAAGGAAATATAATAATAATCCTTTTATTATTGCCTCTAGGGCATATTTCCAACAGTCTCCCACTTGCACTAGAGTCAATAATCTAGTTACATTGTGATGAATTGAACACCCATAGAGTTCTGGTGTTGATCATGTTTTGCTCGCGGAAGAGGTTTAGTCAATGGATCTGCGACATTCAGATCCATATGTACTTTGCAAATATCTACGTCTCCATCTTGAAAATTTTCACGGATGGAGTTAAAACGACGCTTGATGTGCCTGGTCTTCTTGTGAAACCTGGGCTCCTTGGCAAGGGCAATAGCTCCAGTGTTGTCACAGAAGAGAGTGATTGGCCCCGACGCATTGGGTATGACTCCTGGGTCGGTGATGAACTCCTTCATCCATATTTCTTCATGCGCTACCTTCGAGGCTGCCATGTACTCCGCTTCACATGTAGATCCCGCCACGACGCTCTGCTTGCAACTGCACCAGCTTAGTGCTCCACGATTCAACATATACATGTATCCGGTTTGTGATTTAGAGTCGTCTAGATCTGTGTCGAAGCTAGCGTCGACGTAACCCTTTACAACGAGCTCTTTGTCACCTCCATAGACGAGAAACATGTCCTTTGTCCTTTTCAGGTACTTCAGGATATTCTTGACCGCCGTCCAGTGTTCCTTTCCAGGATTACTTTGGTACCTTCCTACCAAACTTACGGCAAGGTTTACATCAGGTCTGGTACACAGCATGGCATACAAAATAGATCCTATGGCTGAGGCATAGGGGATGACACTCATCTCTTCTTTATCTTCTGCCGTGGTCGGGCATTGAGCCGAGCTCAATCTCACACCTTGCAATACAGGCAAGAACCCTTTCTTGGACTGATCCATATTGAACTTCTTCAATATCTGATCAAGGTATGTGCTTTGTGAAAGACCTATGAGGCGTCTCGATCTATCCCTATAGATCTTGATGCCTAATATGTAAGCAGCTTCTCCAAGGTCCTTCATTGAAAAACACTTATTCAAGTAGGCCTTAATGCTGTCCAAAAGTTTTATATCATTTCCCATCAAAAGTATGTCATCTACATATAATATGAGAAATGCTATAGAGCTCCCACTCACTTTCTTGTAAACGCAGGCTTCTCCATAAGTCTGCATAAACCCAAACGCTTTGATCATCTCATCAAAGCTAATGTTCCAACTCCGAGACGCTTGCACCAGCCCATAAATGGATCGCTGGAGCTTGCATACCTTGTTAGCATTCTTAGGATCGACAAAACCTTCCGGATGCATCATATACAGTTCTTCCTTAAGATAGCCGCTAAGGAATGCCGTTTTGACGTCCATCTACCATATCTCATAATCATAGTATGCGGCAATTGCTAACATGATTCAGACGGACTTCAGCTTCGCTACGGGAGAGAAAGTCTCATCGTAGTCAACCCCTTGAACTTGCCGATAACCCTTAGCGACAAGTCAAGCTTTATAGATGGTAACATTACCATCCACGTCTGTCTTCTTCTTAAAGATCCATTTGTTTTCTATCGCTCGCCGATCATCGGGCAAGTCTGTCAAAGTCCATACTTTGTTTTCATACATGGATTCTATCTCGGATTGCATGGCTTCAAGCCATTTGTTGGAAGCTGGGCCCGCCATCGCTTCTTCATAGTTCGAAGGTTCACCGTTGTCTAACAACATGATTTCTAGGACAGGGTTACCGTACCACTCTGGTGTGGAATGTGTCCTTGTGGACCTACGAAGTTCAATAGCAACTTGATACGAAGTACCTTAATCATCATCATTGATTTCCTCTCCAGTCGGTGTAGGCACCATAGGAACATTTTCCTGAGCTGCACTACTTTCCGGTTCAAGAGGTAGTACTTCATCAAGTTCTACTTTCCTCCCACTTACTCCTTTCGAGAGAAACACTTTTCTCCAGAAAGGATCCGTTCCTGGCAACAAAGATCTTGCCTTCAGATCTAAGGTAGAAGGTATACCCAATGGTTTCCTTAGGGTATCCTATGTAGACGCATTTTTCCGACTTGGGTTCGAGCTTTTCAGGTTGAAGTTTCTTGACATAAGCATCGCATCCCCAAACTTTTAGAAACGACAGCTTAGGTTTCTTCCCAAACCATAATTCATACGGCATCGTCTCAACGGATTTAGACGGAGCCCTATTTAAAGTGAATGTAGTTGTCTCTAGAGCGTATCCCCAAAATGATAGCGGTAAATCGGTAAGAGACATCATAGATCGCACCATATCCAATAGAGTGCGATTACGACGTTCGGACACACCATTACACTGAGGTGTTCTAGGCGGCGTGAGTTGTGAAACGATTCCACATTTTCTTAAGTGCATACCAAATTCGTGACTTAAATATTCTCCTCCACGATCTAATTGCAAGAACTTTATCTTTCGGTCACGTTGATTCTCTACTTCATTCTGAAATTCCTTGAACTTTTCAAAGGTCTCAGATTTGTGTTTCATCAAGTAGACATACCTATATCTACTTAAGTCATCAGTGAGAATGGGAACATAACGATATCCTCCGCGAGCCTCAACGCTCATTGGACCGCACACATCAGTATGTATGATTTCCAATAAGTTGGTTGCTCGCTCCATTGTTCCGGAGAACGGAGTCTTGGTCATTTTGCACATGAGGCATGGTTCGCATGTGTCAAATGATTCATAATCGAGAGAATCTAAAAGTCCATCTGCATGGAGCTTCTTCATGCGCTTGACACCAATGTGACCAAGGCGGTAGTGCCACAAGTATGTGGGACTATCGTTATCAACTTTACATCTTTTGGTATTCACACTATGAATATGTGTAACATTACGTTCGAGATTCATTAAGAATAAACCATTGACCATCGGGGCATGACCATAAAACATATCTCTCATGTAAATAGAACAACCATTATTCTCGTATTTAAATGAGTATCCATCTCGTATTAAACGAGATCCAGATACAATGTTCATGCTCAAACTTGGCACTAAATAACAATTATTGAGGTTTAAAACTAATCCCGTGGGTAAATGTAGAGGTAGCGTGCCGACGGCGATCACATCGACCTTGGAACCATTCTCGACGCGCATCGTCACCTCGTCCTTCGCCAGTCTCCGCTTATTCCGCAGCTCCTGCTTTGAGTTACAAATGTGAGCAACGGCACCGGTATCAAATACCCAGGAGCTACTACGAGCACTGGTAAGGTACACATCAATTACATGTATATCACATATACCTTTAGTGTTGCCGGCCTTCTTGTCCGCTAAGTATTTGGGGCAGTTCCGCTTCCAGTGACCCTTCCCTTTGCAATAAAAGCACTCAGTCTCAGGCTTGGGTCCATTCTTTGACCTCTTCCCGGAAACTGGCTTACCGGGCGCGGCAACATCCTTGCCGTCCTTCTTGAAGTTCTTCTTACCCTTGCCTTTCTTGAACTTGGTGGTTTTATTGACCATCAACACTTGATGTTCCTTTTTGATTTCTACCTCTGCTGACTTCAGCATTGAAAATACTTCAGGAATAGTTTTCACCATCCCCTGCATATTGTAGTTCATCACAAAGCTCTTGTAGCTCGGTGGGAGCGACTGAAGGATTCTATCAATGACCGCCTCGTCCGAGAGGTTAATGTCCAGCTGGGACAGGCGGTTGTGCAACCCAGACATTTTGAGTATGTGCTCACTGACAGAACTATTTTCCTCCATCTTACAACTATAGAACTTGTCGGAGACTTCATATCTCTCGACTCGGGCGTGAGCATGGAAAACCATTTTCAGCTCCTCGAACATCTCATATGCTCCGCGTTGCTCAAAACGCTTTCGGAGCCCCGGTTCTAAGCTGTAAAGCATGCCGCACTGAACAAGGGAGTAATCATCAGCACGTGACTGCCAAGCATTCATAACGTATTGGTTATCTGGGATGGGTGCTTCACCTAGCGGTCCTTCTAGGACATATGCTTTCTTGGCAGCTATGAGGGTGATCCTCAGGTTCCGGACCCAGTCCGTATAGTTGCTGCCATCATCTTTCAGCTTGGTTTTCTCTAGGAACGCGTTGAAGTTCATGTTGACATGAGCGTTGGCCATTTGATCTACAAGTCATTTTTGCAAAGATTTTATACTAAGTTCATGATAATTAAGTTCATCTAATCAAATTATTTAATGAACTCCCACTTAGATTAGACATCCCTCTAGTCATCTAAGTGTTACATGATCTGAGTCGACTAGGCCGTGTCCGATCATCACGTGAGATGGACTAGTCATCATCGGTGAACATCTCCATGTTGATCGTATCTTCCATATGACTCATGTTCGACCTTTCGGTCTCTTGTGTTCCGAGGCCATGTCTGTACATGCTAGGCTCGTCAAGTTAACCTAAGTGTTTTGCATGTGTAAATCTGTCTTACACCCGTTGTATGTGAACGTTAGAATCTATCACACCCGATCATCACGTGGTGCTTCGAAACAACAAACTGTCGCAGCGGCGCACAGTTAGGGGGAATACTTTCTTGAAATTATTATGAGGGATCATCTTATTTACTACCATCGTTCTAAGTAAACAAGATGCAAAAACATGATAAACATCACATGCAATCAAATAGTAGTGACATGATATGGCCAATATCATATAGCTCCTTTGATATCCATCTTCGGGGCTCCATGATCATCTTCGTCACCGGCATGACACCATGATCTCCATCATCATGATCTCCATCATCGTGTCTCCATGAAGTTGCTCGCCAACTATTACTTCTACTAGTATAGCTAACGGTTTAGCAATAAAGTAAAGTAATTACATGGCATTAAATCATTGACACGCAGGTCATACAATAATTAATACAACTCCTATGGCTCCTGCCGGTTGTCATACTCATCGACATGCAAGTCGTGATTCCTATTACAAGAACATGATCTCATACATCACAATATATCATTCATCATTCATCACAACTTTTGGCCATATCACATCACAAAGCAATTGCTGCAAAAACAAGTTAGACGTCCTCTAATTGATGTTGCATCTTTTACGTGGCTGCAATAGGGTTCTAGCAAGAACGTTTTCTTACCTACGAAAAACCACAACGTGATTTTTCAACTTCTATTTACCCTTCATAAGGACCCTTTTCATCGAATCCGCTCCAACTAAAGTGGGAGAGACAGACACCCGCTAGACACCTTATGCAACTAGTGCATGTCAGTCGGTGGAACCTGTCTCACGTGAGCGTACGTGTAAGGTCGCTCCGGGATGCTTCATCCCACAATACCGCTGAAGAAAAATAAGACTAGTAGTGGCAAGAAAGTTGACAACATCTACGCCCACAACAGATTTGTGTTCTAGTCGTGCAAAGAGAACTACACATAGACCTAGCTCATGATGCCACTGTTGGGGAACGTTGCAGAAAACAAAAAATTTCCTACGGTTTCACCAACATCAATCTATGAGTTCATCTAGCAACGAGAGAGAGGAGTGCATCTACATACCCTTGTAGATCGAGCGGAAGCGTTCAAGAGAACGGGGTTGAGGGAGTCATACTCGTCGTGATCCAAACCACCGGAGATCCTAGCACCGAACGGACGGCACCTCCGTGTTCAACACACGTATGGTCAGCGTGACGTCTCCTCCTTCTTGATCCAGCAAGGGGGAAGGAGGGGTTGATGAAGATTCAGCAGCACGACGGCGTGGTGGTGGATGCAGCAGGGATCCCAGCAGGGCTTCACCAAGCGTCTGCGGGAGGGAGAGGTGTAGCAAGGGGAAAGGGAGGCGCCAAGTGCAAGGGTGCGGCTGCCCTCCCTCCCCCCTCTTTATATAGGGACCCTAGGGGGGCACCGGCCCTAGGAGATTGAATCTCCAAGGGGAGGCGGCGGCCAAGGGGGGGTGCCTTGCCCCCCAAGGCAAGTGGAGGCGCCCCCTCCCCTAGGGTTCCCAACCCTAGGCGCAGGGGGGCCAAGGGGGGGGGGGGCGCACCAGCCCACCAGGGGCTGGTTCCCCTCCCACTTCAGCCCATGGGGCCCTCCGGGATGGGTGGCCCCACCTAGTGGACCCCCCGGGACCCTTCTGGTGGTCCCGGTACAATACCGGTGACCCCCGAAACTTTCCCCATGGCCGAAACTCGACTTCCCATATATAATTCTTTACCTCCGGACCATTTCGGAACTCCTCGTGACATTCGGGATCTTATCTGGGACTCCGAACAACTTTCGGTTTGCTGCATACAAATATCTCTACAACCCTAGCGTCACCGAACCTTAAGTCTGTAGACCCTACGGGTTCGGGAGACACGTAGACATGACCGAGATGGCTCTCCGGTCAATAACCAACAGCGGGATCTGGATACCCATGTTGGCTCCCACATGCTCCTCGATGATCTCATCGGATGAACCACGCTGTCGAGGATTCAAGCAATCCCGTACACAATTCCCTTTGTCAATCGGTATGTTACTTGCCCGAGATTCGATCGTCGGTATCCCAATACCTCGTTCAATCTCGTTACCGGCAAGTCACTTTACTAGTACCGTAATGCATGATCCCATGACCAGACACTTGGTCACTTTGAGCTCATTATGATGATGCATTACTGAGTGGGCCCAGAGATACCTCTCCGTCATACGGAGTGACAAATCCCAGTCTCGATCCGTGTCAACCCAACAGACACTTTCGGAGATACCTATAGTATACCTTTATAGTCACCCAGTTACTTTGTGACGTTTGGTACACCCAAAGCACTCCTACGGTGTCCGGGAGTTACACGATCTCATGGTCTAAGGAAAAGATACTTGAAATTGGAAAAGCTCTAGCAAACGAACTACACGATCTTGTGCTATGCTTAGGATTGGGTCTTGTCCATCACATCATTCACCTAATGATGTGATCTCGTTATCAATGACATCCAATGTCCATAGTCAGGAAACCATGACTATTTGTTGATCAACGAGCTAGTCAACTAGAGGCTCACTAGGGACATGTTGTGGTCTATGTATTCACACGTGTATTACGATTATAGCATGAAAAAAATACAATTATCATGAACAAGGAAATATAATAATAATACTTTTATTATTTCCTCTAGGGCATATTTCCAACAACTACCTGACCACATAAAAACCTAACCTTTTCCCAATTTTAATTCGTGGAAGATTTGAGCAACTTAGCACTAGTCAAGGAATCAACTTACACAGGAAATTCAAAGAGTATAGAAGCGGAATGTAAATTATTGCATATGAATGTAAAGGGAGGAGTTTGGAGGGAGCAAACGCAATGTAGACACATATATTTTTGGCGTGGTTCCGATTGGTGGTGCTATCGTACATCCACGTTGATGGAGACTTCAACCCACGAAGGGTAACGGCTGCGCGAGTTCACGGAGGGCTCCACCCACGAAGGGTCCATGAAGAAGCAACCTTATCTATCCCACCATGGCCATTGCACACGAAGGACTTGCCTCACTCAGGTAGATATTCACAAAGTAGGCGATCTCCTTGCCCTTACAAACTTCTTGGTTCAACTCCACAATCTTCACGGAGGCTCCCAAGCGACACCTAACCAATCTAGGAGACACCACTCTCCAAAAGGTAATAGATGGTGTGTTGATGACGAACTCCTTGCTCTTGTGCTTCAAATGATAGTCTTCCCAACACTCAACTCTCTCTCACAGATTTGGGTATGGTGGAAAGATGATTTGAGTGGAAAGCAACTTGGGGAAGGCTAGAGATCAAGATTCATATGGTTGGATTGGAATGTCTTGGTCTCAACACATGAGTAGGTGGTTCTCTCTCAGAAAATGAGTACTGGAAGTGTAGGTATGTTCTGATGGCTCTCTCCACGAATGAAGAGTGTGTGGAGCGGTATATATAGCCTCCACACAAAATCTAACCGTTACACACAGATTCCTAAACTCAGTGAGACCGAACTGTAAATCTCGGTTAGACTGATTCAGTTCAAAATGTGAATGTTAGGCTTTTCGGTGGGACCGACATGATCAACTTGGTGGGACCGATGTGCTAGGATTAGGGCATAACTTGATCTTGGTGAGACCGATCACATGAACTCGGTGGGACCGATTTCAGTAATAGGCAAACCGAGACTTGTTCAGGCAAACTCGGTGGGAACGATCGCTCATTTCGGTGAGACCGAAACATTACAAAAAGGAAAGAGGGAGTTTTCATTGCGAACTTGGTGGGACCGATCGCTCATTTCGGTTAGACCGAAATGTTACGAAGGGAAACAGAGAGTTTGCAATCCCATCTCAGTGAGACCGAGATCCCTATCGGTGAGACCGAAGTGTTTAGGGTTTCTGGCAGTGGCTATGTCAAATAAACTCGGTGGCGCCGGATAGATCAAATCAGCGGTGCAGAGTTTGACTTTTAGGTTTAGGATATATGTGGAAATGAGAAATTTGTTGAGGGTTTTGGAGCATATCACTAAGCATTTTGAGCAAGCAAGCCATTAAGCAACACCTCATCCCCTTTTAATAGTATTGGCTTTCCTATAGACCCAATGTGATCTTGGATCACTTAAATAAAAATGTAGAGTCTTGAGCTTGTTGCCAATATGTATCCTTTGCATTTTGAGGGGTCCACATCTCTAGTCCATGCCATCCAATGATTGAACTTTCTGAAATGATCATCTTGAAAGGGTATTAGTTCAATGAGCTATATGTTGTTAAGAATTACCAAAATCACCCAGGAATTAGTTGCACTTTCAATCTCCCCCTTTTTTGGTAATTGATGACAACAAATATATCAAAGCTTCGACAAATGATAATAGGAATGAAGTACATTGTCGCTTCGAGAAGTATGTGATAAGCAAGAGCTCCCTCTAAATTTGTGCGTTATTTAAGATTTGCTTTGGACTGCGAATGCACAACCAATTAGGATCATGGGTTACTCTTCCATGTCACATACATCTTGTGGAGCGCTCAAAATGATAGAATATGAAATATGCACTCATCACCAAGGCAAAGTGAATGATCATACATAAGGAATTGAAAGTATCATCATTCAAGCACAAACATTAAGTATGATATGATAAAACACATGACCATACAAGTATCTCACACACATAAACATAAAGTATCATTTAAGCAAGCAAGCAAATAAGTAGCGAATAATTTGAAAAAGAGGAAAAAAGAAGCAAAGCTCTCTCTCTCTCTCAGCCTATGATATATACACTTTCTCCCCCTTTGGCAACAAGTTACCAAAAAGCTTGAAAATGCATAGTGCTATGCGGCTCTCTAAGATTAATCTTCGGGAGGTGGCGTTGAGAGGACTCCAAGGACAAATGCATCTATTGAAGTTGATGGAGCTGGTGGAGTAGCAACCGGAGGGGCAACTGAAGTTGTGGCTGCAGGTGCTGACGTAGTAGCTCGTGTGTCTGTCACTGGCATTGCTGCAGACCTCTATGCCCTAGGCACTCTGTGAAAAGCATATGTGGTTGTTTTACCTTTGCTCTCCTCAGCTTCTTCCTGGAGCTTCTCAACTATTGTTTGCATCTCTGTCACCTTCAAGTTAAGATCATAGAACTTTGTTTCAATGATCCTCTCCAGGCTCTCTTGATTCCGAGTCAGGGTGGCCATGTATTTCTCAATCCTCAAGGTGGCTTGAATAAGATATCCAAGTTGATCTTTCTTTGACCTGAGGAAAACATGTGAAGCTTATTCAACACTTGGTATCTTGGCTGCCTTCTCAGCTTTTGCTTTTTCCTTCTTATCTTGAGCCTCTACTAATGTGGGATCTTCAGCATCCATGACAACTGTGTTGTCCTCAAAGTCAGGCCTCGAGGGAAGGTGCTCTTTATCCAATTGATATACACTTGTGCCCATCTTATAATTTATGAGCATTTGGATGTGTGGAGCATACCCACATGATCTTTTCTGGTCAGCAGTTGTTCTCTTGATTGTTACAACAATCAAACTCATCACTTTGAATTTTTGTGCCACATCAAACAGCTAAAGCAAGTTGATGGAATGGCCTCTGATCATCCTGTGATCTCCTGATTTGGGCAACAAGGTGTGCCTCAAGATAGTGTTCATGGTGGCCAATCCAGAAAACAGATTGTATACTAAGCCTAGCTTGTGTGTCTCCAAGGCCTTTGTAGGTATCTCCTTGTACATGTTGGCCATGGAGTTGTGATTCTTCTTCTTCTCAGCACATACATCAATATCTCTTTCAGCTTCCTTAGGGGCATTAATAAGCTTGGCCCACTCAGCAATAGTAGAATGGTACCTTGTACCTTCAGACATCCAGACAATCTTGCCATCTGGGTAGAAATGAGTTGTTGAATAGAATTGCATTATGAGCTCATCATTCCACTTGGCCAACTTCTAACCCACAAACTTGTCAAGATCATTGAGTTTGAAGCTCTCATGTACTCCTGGAAAATGATCCTTGTTGGCATCAATGTATTTCCAGTCCACCCACTTCATGTCATACACTATGGGCTTCTTATCTAGGGAGCACAATCTCATAGAAGTCATGTTGTTCCTTAGTGTGAAACTTGTAGTCCATAGAAGTCTTTCTCCTCATAGCATATGGATCTGATTGTCTCCACAATTTGAGACATGCATCCTTTCTATCTTTCATGTTCTCAGCTACTGGATGACTTTCATCATGATCAGGAATCTTTAGCTTCATTTTTCTAAGCACTTGGGCTTCCTCTTCTTCTTCTTCTTCTTAAATCTCAGGCACTGGTGAAAGGGCTAGTTTTTATGAAAGTCTTCAAAACATGGGAGTTTCAAAGACAAACAATAGAAACGAGACTATTCGTATGCAGCAAAAGGTAGACTACACTAGACAAGCCATAGTCAAGTATTCAATGAAGTGAAAGCACGAAGACTATCAGCAGTTAGGTAGTAAGGATCAAGATGGAAGATAGTATGAAGCCAATCAGACTGAGTAGTCAAACAGTGAAGTCACACAGATAATGCAAGCAAGCAATGACTTCACGAAGACAAACTATAAGTAAAGAGAAGTGAGAGATAGAACCAGTCGCTTGGAGGAGACAGAGATTTGTTCAACCAGTTCCAGTTGCTGTGACAACTGTATGTCTGGTTAGGGAGGCTGAGATTCAACTCATAAGACCGTGTCTTCACCTTATTCCCCTTGATCTAAGGACACCTAGTCCCCACCCAATCACTCTGGTAAGTCTTCAACGTAGACTCCCAAACCTTCACAGACTTCGTTCACCGGCAATCCACAATTACTCTTGGATGCTCAGAACGTGACGCCTAACCGGCTGGAGCATTCAATAGTCCTCAAGTGTAACAAGTCTTTAGATCACGCGGACAGAAAGACTTCAGTGATGCCAAACACTCTTTGGGCTATGGGTGGTTTGGGCTTTGTCCTCGCAAAGATTCTCTCTCAAAGGCTTCGGAGGTGGGTTGCTCTCAAACGAAAAAAGCCGTGTACTAACTCTGAGCAACCACCAATTTATGGTGTAGGGGGTGGGCTATTTATAGCCACTGGGCAACCCGACCTGATTTGTCCGAAATGACCCTGGGTCACTAAGGAACTGACATGTGTTCCAACGGTCAGATTTCAAACACATGCGGCAGCTTGACTTGGGCTACAAGTAAAGCTGACTCATCCAACTTTGGATAAGATTTGCTCTCATTGTCTTCGCTCGAAGACATAGGGTTTGGTTGAGCATCACTTCAGTCACTCTGACTTTGTTCACTTGGACCCCACTTAACAGTGATGTGGTTCCTATGACTCAATCAAAGAAGAAAAGGAAACAATGAAACAGTTAAGTCTTTGCACTCCATAGTCTTCATGCGATGTCTTCTCATGTCATAGTATTCAACTTGAATAGCTTCACAGACCACCATTGTCTTCAATGTCTTCACACATTTTTAGGGGTCATCTCTGGTAGGTAAACCGAATCAATGAGGGACTACTACCTATGTTATCCTACGATTCTCACAAACACATTAGTCCCTCAACTAGGTTTGTGGTCAATACTCCAAAAGTAACTAGGGGTGGCACTAGATGCACTTACAGTCTCCCCCTTTTTGGTGATTGATGACAAACTGGTTGAAGTTTTCAATGGGGATAAAAGTATGTGAAATTGTAAAAGATTAAGATATTGTCTTCATGGATGGTGAAAAGGCTCCCCCTGAAGATGTGCATATAACTGTTTTGCGTTTGAATGCAAATGCACATGGTAGGTTGTACTTGTGGAGATCCTCTTCACCATATGACGACAATACATCGCGCATGAATAGATATATAGTAATAATGACATGCATAATGAAAAATGGACGTCTACTAAATGGCTTCATGCGGGATTTATCATCACATCACAGAATATCAGGGAAAGTAGCAGACGACCATCAAGTTTTAAGTGTTACAACCCAAAGAAAGAAATGTGTCAAAAGCGAGAGTTGTAAACACTTGGCAAAAATATAGCAACCACCCATATGGACCCACTTGAAGACTATCAACATATGCTTCTCCCCCTTTTGTCAGTAAGGACCAAAAAGGTTTGAAGACATAGTCTCTACTTGTTCCCATGAGGAGTAGGTGAGGTAGCAAGATCGTCATTGAGGTTTGGTGGTGTAGAAGAACTTGGTGCAGTGTCGACACATGCAAAAGTTGGAGGTGGTGAAGTAGCATTGTCGACATCATCAAGGACTCTGGCATTTACAGTTGCTGCGGAGGAGGAGTAGTCAGAGTCTTCAAGGGATGGAGTTCGACGTAAGACAAAATTCCTGGGAGGAGTGGTATCAAACTTGTATCTCTCTGTGAAGCCATCATCTTGAAGATCAGCTTCAACACTGAGCAATGTCAAACTCTTCCATGCCCGCCGACTGGTTTCATGAGTGACAAATGCATTCTTTATGGCAAGGTGACGAATGCGATCGATATCCATCAAGAGGTTTGCATCTGATACTTTTGCCAGTAATGATGCTTATCTTGTTTTTGATGCAGGGCCACGAGAAGCTCTCGGTCATTGAGCACACGAGATCTCCTGCGAGGTCTTGGTGCAATAGTGCTTTTAGTGTCTTCAGTACGAGCACGGCGAGTAGTGCCAGCCAGCGGATAAACATGAGCAGCAGCTTGAACTCCTTCAACATTCCGAGAGAAACTCTGAGGATCGACATTTTGAAGATAAATTGCCTCCTTGGCAGGCTATGGGTATATGGCTTCGACTGACATATCAACCTCTGGCAGAAATATCAGATGGTTGCGTGCAGAGGGATGATAGTTGACGGCGGAGTGAAGCTTGATCAGACGCATTACCCATGGAGCATAGAATTTCAGACCAAATGTGTCTAAGCCAGATGCAGCAAATTGACGACTGAAGAAATCTTGAGCATTGAAGCTGATGCCATTGAGAATATAGAAGACCAAGGTCTTCATTGCATCTTCAAGCTTTGCTGAGGAAGAATGTCCTTTGATGGGCCATAGAGTTTTCCTGATAATGTGATAGATGGTGCGGGGCAGATACTCTTGGTCTTCAACAAAGAATTCCTTGGGATACTCAGCGTCTTGCGGCAATGGCTTCATCATACTCAGTATTTGGCTCATATTGGGCTCTGGCTTCTGAAAGATGCTTTCCACTGCATTGCGGTGAAGTTGACAACCAGGTTCATACAGTTCACTTGGAGTGGACAGACTAGTAAGCTCAATAAGATCAAGAGCTTTGGCTTCATGGTGTACATTTCCTATCATCCACTCAAGGACCCATGTCTGTAGATCCCTGTTGTAGCCACAAATGTGGAGAGTTGCATAGAATTGCAGCAGAAGCTCTTCATTCCAATTCTCCTTATCTGTGACAAACTGGAGAAGACCTGCATCTCTGAAACAGTCAAGTGCTTCTTCTATGTAGGGCAGGCCAGAAATGGCTTCGCAGTCCAGACGCATATGGGAAAATATGCGCCCTTGATTGTATAGAACGCAGGAGTAATAGCTGCGCTGCTGATAACTCCAGAACCGATCAGATAATATTCTTGGCTTGGAGTAAGGGTTCTTGGAGCTATCAAAGAAGGTGTTGTGTGCAATGAAGCCATTGACATCGAATGATCCTAGTGCAGATGCAGTACCTGGGAACCTTGGCAACCTTGGCTTTGGCTTTTGAACCTGAGGCCTGTGCTCCACATGATAGTCAAATTGAGGTCCGGGAGCAAGCGGAGGAACCAGAATTGGCCATCTTACCATGACCAGCTCGCCTTGATAAAATGCTTGCTCAATGGTATGAGGCCTTGGAGGCGGTACAGGAGCAGAGGCATTTGCAATGGTGTCAGGCTGCACATTGGTGGCAGGTGCATCATTGGCTTCATGCACAGTGTTGACTATAGGCGCCACATTAGCTTCAGCCATGACTACGTCATTGGCGTCTGTAGTGTTGTTGGTGGCCGCCTCAAGATTTTCAACCTCCACTTGAGTAGCTGGAGGTTCGGGCACTGAAACGTTCTCCTCGAGAACAACTTCTTGGTTGGTAGGGGGTGTAGCAGCACGTTCTTCTTCTTGTCTTTCATCGGCTGATGCAACCGAATGTCTTCAGTAGCATTAGCTTCTGACACGGGAACCATCACAGAAGGATTGTCTTCAGGGAACACTTGACGTGCCATTGAGCTGGACTGGTGAGAATCTTCTTCTGTGATGGTTGTCATGGAGACCGATGGCCTCAGTCCTTTGCGAAGCCGTTGAAACACGGGCGACGCTTTTGATGATGGTGTGGTCTCCATGTAATTGTCATCATTGACCATTGGGCTGGGGACTTGCGCGGGTGGAGGAAGGGGTGTACTTGGTGAGTCTTGAATTGGGGTTGTTGGTTGGGGGCGATCAGCCAACGAGGCATCCTGAGAGATTGGCGTCAAAGGATGACCAATAATGATGAGTTCGCTATTCGATGATACCGTTTAGCACTCGATCTGAGGAAGGACTTCATCATCACGCACATTGTCTTGGGGACCAATGTCTTCAGTTGTGATGGGGTCAACGACTGGAACTTCTTCAGCTTCAGGAGCCTCTGTGGAAGCAGACTCGTGAACTATCATCTGATGTTCTTGGTTTTCGGATGCAGGACGAGCATAAGAGAGGGGCTCGACAATGAGGGGCTCTTTGGGAGTAGCCCGATCTTTCTTCTTGATCTTTCTCTTTTTGGGTAATGGAGTGTCATCGGTGGTGTTCTTGAACTTGCGCTTTCTGGCTTCGGCTTCAGCTGCCCTGGTTTTCTTCAGTTCTGAAGCCACTATGGTGACCTTAGGCTTCGAGCCTGTCATGCTGGCTGGGAAGACAATGTGAGGTTCTTCCTGCCTTGATGCTTCAGTTGGGGCCACAGTAGACTTCTTCTTCTTGGCAGCTAGCTTGAGGTCAATGCCAGGACGCCCAAGTGCCTTGCGCTTCTCAGCTTCATTGTAAGCTTGAACACACTTGGCAGCGAGGTTATTCATCCGTTCTCGAGATCCTTTGGCTTCTTCATGTTTCTTGCGAAATGCCTCCTTGAGGTCATTCAGCATCAACTTGAATTTTTGAACATCAGCCACACTGAGCTTGGCCATGTGCTTCTTGAACTGTTCTTTCTCATGGTCAATTTTGTTTTTTAGTTCGACAATCTTCTGAGCCAGAGCCAGCTCAGGAGCAATGACGCCTTAGAAGGCGACACTGATGCCAATTGGGAGCTGAAGATCGTCAAAGCTGAGATTTGGGTTGTCAAACCACTCATCAATGAAGTTGTCCAGAATGTTTACATCGAAGAGGGTCAGATCATTGAAGATCTCCACCTCTTTCTTGCTCTTTATAAGCTGCTCAAGAGCATCATCACCAAACTCTTCATCTGATGACAGATCAATGGCTTCAGATTCGTTCCTCAGAACGGCAGCAGTTGTGAGTGCTTGAATAGACCTCTGAACAATTTTATTCTGAGGCTTCTCTTTCCGTTTGGAGACCCAAGATTGATCTTCAGAATAACTCGGTGCAGGAGGAGCAGTTGCTAGTGGCTTCACTTGTGAAACCTTTGGTGCAGAAGTAGGATTTGAAGCCTTAGACTTCTTTTGCTTCTGCGGCTTAGGAGGAGCTGGGGCTTCATCAGAATCTGCATCATCAGCAGCGTGATCCACATTTGCACCTTGGACGACAATGTGTGAGAGGAGGCCTTCAAAGTTGTAGAAGGAGCCGATCCTTTTTTCATTGGCTTCACGGGTGCCATCTTCCCAAGGAGTAGAAGGACCTCGGTTGAAATCAAGTCCAAATGCCTTCTTGTTCTTTACAGCAGAATCTTTGGCAAACTGGAAGTTGCGTTTGAACAGATTGTCATCACGACACCACAACAGAGAAGAGGGGTCAGCATTCTCTGGTTGTGGGCCGCGTACCATACAAGGATAGAATTCTTGTTTAATGGCTTCAGAACGGGACTAGGGTTGAAGTTTTTTGTATAATATATCACCCCAGGGCTGTTTGATAGCATTCTTCTCAGCATACTTAGCCGTGACAAATCTGTACTTGAACCATTCTTCAGCCCAATATCTTCGAATCCATTGGATTCAAGTTTTGCGTTCACCATAGGTATCTTCGGGTTCTGTCTTGTACATCTCATGCAGATCTGGTGGCAAATCTTTGGAGGTATTCCCACGGTGCTGTCTGCCACCCTTTCTAGTTGATTTTTCAGTAGCCGTGAAGCCTAAACTAAATGGCTTCAGAATGTGCAAAGGCTTCCGACGACTGGTCAGACAAGAACTGGCTTCAGTAGAATTTATGTGACTCTATAAGAAATCTGCAAAGGAATGCAGACTACATGTACCTGTGACAGCATTAGAGGTGCGAAGGAAGGGGAAGAGGTCATATGCATTCTCAGAAGATTTTGAAGATAGATCAGTTTGAAGACATTGACCTCATAACGCGAAGACATTCACTTATTTGTTGTGAGTCGGTTCTAGATTTGTACGAATCCAAGAATAAGTACAAGTGAGGAATCTAACTTGTAGAGAAGCATAAGTGAACAGACTAGGCATAATATGAGATGCAGAACGGGATAGATTCAACTTGGAAGTGTAGAAACCACTTTTGGTAAATAAGGATGAATCTATCGGATTGAAAGGATGGTAAAAAGTAGGTTTTAATTACCACACGAAGAACTGCTAGATGGAGCGAAGTGGGAGGCCGAGCAGTTCAATGTCCCATGCCCTAACTTGGCGACGGAAGACTCCTACGGCGGCGGCGGAGAAGACGAGGTCCGCGATCAGCGTGAGGACGGCGTCGGTGAGGTCGCAGCAGCTAAGCGCTTTGTCATTGGCGTCGTCAAGAGCTAGCATTGATGCTATGGTTTGCGAGAGGTGGCGAGGTGGAAGAAAGATTTTGACCGTGATGGGATGGGTATTTATAAGGAAAGGGACAACACAATGCAATTACGCAGGTGCCCCTGGCGGTTCACATCTGAAGGACACGTGGCAAGCATGTAACACCTTGAAAGTTGTTCCATGTTCCCATGCACGCCTGGATTGTCGGCGTGGTCCTTCCGAATTCTTCGGATTTCAGGCAATAAAGATAGAGCATTAAAAGCAGACATAAATGTTTGTCAGATTAACTTTAGCTGACAAGGTCTCACTGAAGACAATCGACAGTTTGCAACAGAATGCATATGATTTGGACAGATAGATAGGTTAGGGTCCGATCACATTCACTTAGATCAAAAGATTCAGCATGAAGTCATAGCTATAAGTGAATGATGTAGAGGACAAAACACAAATATGTATATAATCAGTACATTACCAAATCAACAAGATGAAGATAAATCAAATATGAACTTAAATCAAGAATGAAGACAAATCAGGTGCGAAGCCTTTGCAATCATAACGCCAAGAGAAACACTCCAAACAAAAGTTTGGTGGTGGCGTTACCCACCGTATAGGAAGTATTAGACCCAGACACGGCGCACAATTATTGTGGCGCTGCGGAGTCAAATTCCGCATTAATGTATTCACACTTAGAGTGTATGTCTTCATTGTTTGAAGATATACATTACTTCGTGCGTTGCACATCTAAGTCATCAAAATGCATAAGTGTTAGGATGTGTGTCCAATCACAGGACATTTGAGGATTCCAAGATATTTAGCTCACACCGCAACTTGCAAAACCTTTTCTCATCCAAGGGCTTTGTGAAGATATCAGCCAATTGCTCTTCAGTGTTGACGTGAATGATATCAATATCTTCCTTCATGACATGATCTCTAAGAAAGTGATGAAGAATCTCAATGTGCTTTGTCTTCGAGTGCTGAACTGGGTTGTTGGCAATCTTGATGGCGCTTTCATTATCGTAGTAGAGTGGCACATTCTTCTGGTTAATGCCATAGTCCTTGAGAGTTTGCTTCATCAAGAGAATCTGAGCACAACAAGATCCAGCAGCAATGTATTCAGATTCAGCAGTGGAGAGAGATACACAGTTCTGCTTCTTTGAAGACCAACAAACAAGTGATCGTCCCAGAAAGTGACATGTGCCTGATGTGGACTTGCGATCAACCTTGTCACCAGCATAATCAGCATCTGAGAATCCAACTAGATCAAACTCTGAGCCCTTTGGATACCATAATCCTAGTGTTGGGGTGTAAGCCAAATATCAAAGAATTCGCTTCACTGCTAAGTGATGCAATTCCTTTGATGCCTCTTGGAATCGGGCACACATGCAAACACTGTGACACCCCAAAAAAATTTGGCCTTGTTTTATTAAATTAAAATTTTGCCAGGAATTAAAATTTTGGATTTCTGAGCTCCATTTTGATTTTTTTTATCATTTCCTTCCCTATTATGATGAGTTTTTCCCAAAGAGAAAACTTTTCAAATATGTTATTGGACTTGCTTAACCTCTCAAGAAAAACCTTTCCTTTTATCAGTATAACTAATTAAATAATTAAGTTGCTTGATCTTTATTTTCTTGAAAATGGTTTTTCAAGGTTAAAATGGCCATATTTGAACTACAACCATTTGATAGATTCACCTAAAATTTCCATAAAAATTTGGAAATGTCATGTGATGTTTTTAAATCACTTTTATGATAAATTATATTTCATTCACTAATTATTTTGAGCCCTGCACTCAATTTTTCTTCTCTGGTCCAGAGTGCATTTTGCACTACAACCTATTTAATTATTCATTTAAAACTTCTACCAAAATGAAGGGAGGTCAGTAGGAGCCTATTATCCCTTTTTGTGCAAAAACCTAATTATGTTCTTTGAAAAATTTGAGTGAATCAACCTCATTTCCATTCTGGACCAACTTGATAATTTGTGCAGCAACCATGTTTTTGCTTGCTCTTTAGCCCTTGATCTTTTCTCCTACTTGTAGACCCCCATGTTAAACCCTTAAGTCCAGGAGCATGCACCATTTAGATCATTTTTGGTTCATGGAATAATGCTATTTATTTCCTGTCCAGAAATGTAGTTTTGCAAAGCTTGCACTAGCAAGTTTCCCCTTTTGTCCAAATAACCACACCACTCTCTCTTTCATCCACAGAGACACTGATCTGGAGATTTTAGCCACCCCAAGAAATGCCTAAGTGCCCTTGGCATTTTGTCAAACACCTGGTGTGCATGGCCAGTTTTGACATGTTTTTGTCTTTGCACTGTGAACTTGCACCTCTGATCAAAACAGCATGTCCACTAGACTCCCCGTTGCTCCTAACCTCGATCTGGTAAATCCCATCCTCACCTGCGACCTGTAGCATGCCTTGGCATTGTGTCGAACATCTGGTGTGCGTGCACTGGACGAGCCCAGAGCGCGCGTATTGCAGCCACGCGGCCGAGCCGACACACTGGCCCCCACGGCTTTGGCCCGCTCTGTAGCACCACGCCACACGCTCCCCCTCCTCGCAGCAACGCGCCAAGCAGCCCCCGCCGCGCCCGGCAGGCCAAGCGCTAGCCGCCGCCGCCGCCCGACAGCCCTGCGCCGTTCAGCGCCGCCCAACCCTCGCCCGCTCGCCACCTGGCCTTGGAGCAGTGCGAGCTCATCCGCAAGCGTGTCTGCTAGCCCTCGTCGCCGCCACGTCGCCCCTAGCTACAGAACGACGGTTCGCCGGCCGCCCTTATCCCCACCGCCGCGGAACCGACCTCGGCGTGCTATAAATGGACACCCCGAGCCCCTCTAAGCACGCACGCGACCTCATGCTACCCCCATGGCGCTCCCCTGCCTCGCATTCGACCCGGGGAGGTCTTCTTCATCATCTCCGGCAACTCCTGCCGCCGCCACCGCCCCGGCCAATCCGGCACCTCCAGTACCTCCCCCTCTCCGTTCTCTCCACCAGGAACCATCTCATCCTCCCGTGAACCTTTCCCACTACTTGATTTTGATCGGGAACCATCGCCGCCACAAAGTCACTTCGCCACCGAAGCTTTCCTCCGCCGCGGAGCTCGCCGCCGGCAGCTCCCTCCACCTCCGACAACCCCACGACCACCGGAAGGACCGCCTCGGTCGTGCGGATCCATCCCTACCCTCTGGAGCCCGCGAGGAACAGCCAAACGCCGGCGACGATCGCCGGAGCCCCGCTCCGCTCGGACAGAGGAGGGAGACGACGCGCGGCGAGTGGTCAAACATGACCAGTGGGCCAGGCGGGCCCACTGTCAGCGACACCCCGCGCTGACCACGTGAGATTAAGTGAAGGCGTATTAGCCCTAGTACGTTTTCCCCGCTCCGAAAGCGTATTCCCCTCCGAAACGTTTTCTTTTTCTGTTTTATTTAAAAACAGATTTTGACCAAATGTTTGACTGGCTCTAACTTTTTAAATATAAGTCCAAATGAGTTGATTCTTTTTCCTACCTTCTTCAAATTTGATCTAGTTTATTTTAAGATTTATTTGAAAATTTTTGATACAACTTTTTGGTTCTGTTTTTGAAATATGTGTTAATTCAAATATATTTTCAAATATGATTTTGGGGAAAGAGAAGAAAACTTTCAAAAGTTTGGAGAGCACCCTGCCTTTCCACACATTGAAGGCAAGCATTCTGAATCCCGGCATAATATTTTTGGAGTGATCGTTGATGCATTTATAACACCACCGCATTTCGAAGGACTTGTTATTTCATGTGATATGATCATATGCATGGGTGCATGTTACTGATTTCCATGCTGTTGGTAATGGACACACTTGTGATGATAATCACCCTCATGAGCTTAGCATGCATACCGGCAGGAAACCGGGGAAAACCTCTGCCTTGGGTAGGTATGAGTTTGCCGCCGGTCTCCGTCAGGGACGGTTCTGTCTGGTATGGCATGGTAAGGTGATATGAGTGGTGACTCTGTTTGATGAATATATTTGTTACGCTAATCATGCAGGGAATACTTGAACCTCCTGAGTCGACCGTAGATCGAGTCTTGTTCCAGTAACCCCCATACTTGTTTCGTACTACCACTCGTCTCTACAGCAAGTAGAGTACGGTTCAGTAAGTTGTCAACCTCTTTCTAGCACACACCGTACAGAGAGGCCATGGTGGAAGATACCGGTTGTAACTGGTAGGCAGGCCACCTGGTCCGGGAGCATGGGTGTTTCTGGTTGGGACCGAGAGGGGAGGCCACCCCTTAGAGCGCGCGATATAAATTTGATCCCATGCTACGCGAGGTTGTAGCCTCCCCACTTAGAGTTTGCTTAACAGGTGTCGTGGGTGATTCCAGACACGTGTGTGATAAGCTGGTGTGTGCAAGTTAGGTGTGTTTTCAAAAAAAAGACCGTAGATGGAATTAGTCCCGATGGACTAAAGAAATCCGTTACTCGTGGGTAAAGAGTACACCCTCTGCAGAGAATAAACCTATTCGAATAGCCGTGTCCATGGTTAAGGATTACAGTCTGGGATGGGTCAAGTATCGGTCTTAGTGTCGGTCTTCGGAGGTGAAACTGTTAACCAGAAAATGGAATTTCTACTCGTGACTTGTGATATCTATGATTATTATTATTGTTGACTAACCCGTGATATTATTGTTATTACCGAATATCTCTGGGATGGTTCTACCTCCGGGATGTTCATTATGATTGTTTCTTTTAAAGCCCTTTATGTGGCATCGCCCAGACGCCCGACTGTGGCATTTCTTTTAAAGCCCTTTATGAGGCGTCGCCCAGACGCCCGACTGTGGCATTTCTTTTAAAGCCCTTTATGAGGCGTCGCCCAGACGCCCGACTGTGGCATTTCTTTTAAAGCCCTTTATGAGGCGTCGCCCAGACGCCCGACTGTGGCATTTCTTTTAAAGCCCTTTATGAGGCGTCGCCCAGACGCCCGACTGTGGCATTTCTTTTACAGCCCTTTATGTGGCCTCGCTCAGATGCCCGACTGTGGCATTACTTGATTTTTATTTCATAACTTTCTTTTATACTATCAGGTTATTGCAATTTTATAAATAGCTTGCTTGCACGCATCCGAGAGTTACTTACCTTTTGTGGCCGACGTCATGAGCATAAAATATTTTTCAGCACATCATTGTTATATTGTGCCTGTGTTCATAATGTTTGCGAGTACATTCAAAGTACTCACTGGCTTGTCCCTGGCTATTGTCTTGGCCAGATTTTCTTGCTCGGAGAGGAGCGACGCGATGCCAGCCCCGGAATCCACGCAATGGAGATAGCAGCCTCGCGAAGATAGGAATTTAGCCTGGTCAGCTGTTCCCGTGGGGAATGGAGTCCCACAGACACTGATGTTTCACAACCCGCTTCCGCCATCAACCACTAGAAACCATTTGTTGTACTCACAGGCCAGATTGGTCTTGTACTACATATTTTGTATTTTGCTTGGATTTTCTGTATCAAGTTGGAGCCTCATCAGCTAACAGTAATCCTGGGGCTGATGAGCACGACGGTCTTTTATGGAAATTTATTACACGGAAAAACCGGTCGTGGCAGGCTTGGTATCAGAGCCAGGCTGACCATTGGCTAATCCTATCTTAGCCAGGTCAATAAACTTAGGCAAACCAACCCACCAGACCTTAACCAAACCCCAGCCAAGCTTCTCGTGCAAGATAGCCACACAGTGACCCAACACTTTTGGCAGTCGGTGCCCAACCTATCAACCTAACCTGTCACTCATGCGCTAGTGACCGGCCCCTAAATAGTCCTTTCTCACAAGCGTGCGAAGGAAGATTCCGTCCCCTTTTTCCTATAAAAAGGGCACGCTAGCCACAACCCAGCACAGCACAGCCTCGAACCCAGCCACAATGCCTGGACCTATAGTGCACAACGAAACCACATCAACCAACCTTGGAGGTTTTGCGACCATCCTCGCAAACCTCACCCGTTGTGCCTACGCGTTAGAGGAGCCACCAGAATATGTTGTGTATCAAGGACCCATGAGCGGTGAAGACCGTCAATTCTGGGCCACTGTGCACATTTACGGTAGGAGTCTAGCACCCGAACGCCCCTACCGGTTCACCGGAAGAACAACTTCCTTTGAGCCACAAGCCATCCAGCTAGCCGCTCGAGAGGCTATAGTTCATCTCAGGCACTTGTCGCCCAGAGTTAACTGTCGCTCGTTCCACTACTACCCCAGACGTGAAGGATATGGTAGACCACCCCAAGTTGCCAATGGAGACCACGAGACGGACCCCGCATTGTTGCACCTAGTGCGCTATGTAAGTGCACTAGAGGCACTGTTCGACCAGATCACTATTGATCTAATCGCAGCTCGTGGAGAGCTGGTTCGTCGAGCCCCGGCGGGAGGAGAAAACGAGCCCAACACCGACAACCCAGTCGTGCTGTTTGGACAACCGATCGAGACCCCGAGATCTGCTCCAGCCATCGGCCAAGGTGCTGCGATAACCCCAGAGGTGCTTCGTCGCATTTTGGGAGCACACTCCAACGGGGTTGTGGCCAACAATCCCCGCGATGGTCATCATCACTACCCCGACCCTGCAGTTCCTCCGCCATCTCCGACTAATCCCGGCAGAGAGACACGTGGAGAAGCCTCGACATCCACCAGGCACGCCCGTTTAGACATAAACGAGGTAGACTAAGCCGTATGAGTAGCACCAAGTTTCAATGTATCCTCGCTTTGTAATCATCCGACAGTGTATGTTAACGCAGCCTGTCGTTGTGCCTCTGTTTTAATAGTAGCCTTGCATTTTTGGTCAGCGCAAAGTTGCATATTTTTCCGAGCACAACTACCAAAACCAGCCCGACGACAACCGCAGTAACACGTCTCTTTATGAGATATGTGTATCTCTGACACTGACCCGACCTTTGGAGCTAAGCTGGCAAATTTATTACCTTTCACCACGGTAAAATGATCCGGCTCCATTACTATGTAAAGGCCACCTTGTGACCTTACCCAGCAACCCCCACCTTGTGCACCACACTCGCACTTTTTCCTGTCATGCCGAACCCCAGCATTCATCTGAGAACCCCAGATGCAACCCCAGGTAGCTTTGTCAAAATATTGTGGGATTTTACCCGCAGTACCATGGGTTCTACCCAGCCACCCCAATACGAGCTGTTCAAATCGAGGATCACCCCATCCACCTCGGAATATTGGGCAGCAGTACACATTCCTCCTGTAGACCCCAACCAAGATCCAATAGAAGTTTCCTTCGTAGGGAAATCTATGCCAACCCCACACTTGGCCATAGAAGCTGCTGCGAAAGAAGCGATTGCTCGTCTTCGATTTGCAGTACCCTATGCCCGCGAACGAGGATATTATTACTTTCCGAGCCGTGCAGCACCCGGAGAAGTAACATCTTTTCCCGGTGGGCGTATTGAGAGAGACCCAGTTCTGGCCAACCTTATCCAGTACATCATTGCTCAAGAGCATTTAAACCAGCAAGTGATGGATTATCTCCAGAGCCTCGCAGATTTAAATCCTCAGGTTGCCATCGGAAGACCACTGAGACCCAACACGGAAAGACGCATACATCGACTGGTCAATCCACTGCCTCCGATTGAAGAGGAATGTATTCCTTTACCAGAGACATTTTATCAGGACCCCGTCCAGTTACCGTTTTCATTTTAGACGTCACTATTGTATTTGTTCCTTGCAGCATTTATTTATGTATGTGACTTATGCGTGATACCCTGAGTTTGTACGACGAGTCAATTATTTGGCTTCTGCTCATGTGTGTAGTTTTGTTGTGGTTTACGCTCCTTTAAAGTAACTGTTTTCCCCTCGCGAAACCCTGGAGTGAGATTTTCTTTTCCCTGAGTTGCTACATCTACACCTTCTCACGGCGTGGATTATTTGATTCCACTCAGCACCACGAGCAGACTCACAACCATAATCATTCGGACACATACACTGTTTGCAAAACTTTGCAACGGTGTTACATCCAGCTAATCACCCCCTAACAACAGTTAGCACCCGGCACACTCCATCTACTCCTCATGATCACCACCACCGTGGAGAGCCAACACCCGAGCCGCAGCATCGCGATACTCGTCGAAGATCATCGCGCACAGGAGCACAGAGAGCCCCAGCAGCGTCGCCAGCCCTCCGCATATCAGGAGCACGAACCAGTCCGGCATCGCCTCCGCCATTAGAGCCTCGACCGAGCTTCTGTAAGCAGTAACGGAGAAAGAAGGAGGAGGAGAAGTGAGGCCAGGTGTGAGGAAGAAGAGAGAGGCACCCCGGCCGTTTTTATAGCTCGAGCTCGGTGTACGATGGGCGAAGTCTACCAACGCCGCTCGTCGCTGATCGCCGATGTTCGGAGTCGAATCCGCGAGCAGTGCCGACAGCACGCTGGCCCGCGAGGTGAGTGCACGCTGCACCGGCAGCTAGCACGCCGCGCACTACCACGGTACGGCCTAGATGCCCTACACACTAGGCGTCGCCGGTGGAGAAAGCGCGCGGGAGAGAGGAAGAAGAAAGGTCCAGAGGGAGAAGAAGAGGAGACTGACAGTGGACCCCGGGTCCACCTGTCAGCCAGAGAGAGCACTATACTCTCGGGTGCGATCAGCGTATATCTAAATTTAGGAGTTATCCTAAATTTATATCCAGCGTAGAAATCGCCCGTTTTTGTCCCGGACCGTAGACTTTTCCGCGTAACCCCAGTTTTTCACACTATGGTTTTTCACCACTTATTGCCCTCTCACTGTAGCCACATTGTCATTGCGTAATTATTTTCTTAACACCACTTTTAGCAAATCTCGAGGACGAGATTTTTTTCTTAAGGGGGATAGTATTGTGACACCCCAAAAAAATTTGGCCTTGTTTTATTAAATTAAAATTTTGCCAGGAATTAAAACTTTGGATTTCTGAGCTCCATTTTGATTTTTTTTATCATTTCCTTCCTTGTTATGATGAGTTTTTCCCAAAGAGAAAACTTTTCAAATATGTTATTGGACTTGCTTAACCTCTCAAGAAAAACCTTTCCTTTTATCAGTATAACTAATTAAATAATTAAGTTGCTTGATCTTTATTTTCTTGAAAATGGTTTTTCAAGGTTAAAATGGCCATATTTGAACTACAACCATTTGATAGATTCACCTAAAATTTCCACAAAAATTTGGAGATGTCATGTGTTGTTTTTAAATCACTTTTATGCTAAATTATATTTCATTCACTAATTATTTTGAGCCCTGCACTCAATTTTTCTTCTCTGGTCCAGAGTGCATTTTGCACTACAACCTATTTAATTATTCATTTAAAACTTCTACCAAAATTAAGGGAGGTCAGTAGGAGCCTATTATCCCTTTTTGTGCAAAAACCTAATTATGTTCTTTGAAAAATTTGAGTGAATCAACCTCATTTCCATTCTGGACCAACTTGATAATTTGTGCAGCAACCATGTTTTTGCTTGCTCTTTAGCCCTTGATCTTTTCTCCTACTTGTAGACCCCCATGTTAAACCCTTAAGTCCAGGAGCATGCACCATTTAGATCATTTTTGGTTCATGGAATAATGCTATTTATTTCCTGTCCAGAAATGTAGTTTTGCAAAGCTTGCACTAGCAAGTTTCCCCTTTTGTCCAAATAACCACACCACTCTCTCTTTCATCCACAGAGACACTGATCTGGAGATTTTAGCCACCCCAAGAAATGCCTAAGTGCCCTTGGCATTTTGTCAAACACCTAGTGTGCATGGCCAGTTTTGACATGTTTTTGTCTTTGCACTGTGAACTTGCACCTCTGATCAAAACAGCATGTCCACTAGACTCCCCGTTGCTCCTAACCTCGATCTGGTAAATCCCATCCTCACCTGCGACCTGTAGCATGCCTCGGCATTGTGTCGAACATCTGGTGTGCGTGCACTGGACGCGCCCAGAGCGCGCGTATTGCAGCCACGCGGCCGAGCCGACACACTGGCCCCCATGGCTTTGGCCCGCTCTGCAGCACCACGCCACGCGCTCCCCCTCCTCGTAGCAACGCGCCAAGCAGCCCCCGCCGCGCCCGGCAGGCCAAGCGCTAGCCGCCGCCGCCGCCCGACAGCCCTGCGCCGTTCAGCGCCGCCCAAGCCTCGCCCGCTCGCCACCTGGCCTTGGAGCAGTGCGAGCTCATCCGCAAGCGTGTCTGCTAGCCCTCGTCGCCGCCACGTCGCCCTAGCTACAGAACGACGGTTCGCCGGCCGCCCTTATCCCCACCGCCGCGGAACCGACCTCGGCGTGCTATAAATGGACACCCCGAGCCCCTCTGAGCACGCACGCGACCTCATGCTACCCCCATGGCGCTCCCCTGCCTCGCATTCGACCCGGGGAGGTCTTCTTCATCATCTCCAGCAACTCCTGCCGCCGCCACCGCCCCGGCCAATCCGGCACCTCCAGTACCTCCCCCTCTCCGTTCTCTCCACCAGGAACCATCTCATCCTCCCGTGAACCTTTCCCACTACTTGATTTTGATCGGGAACCATCGCCGCCACAAAGTCACTTCGCCACCGAAGCTTTCCTCCGCCGCGGAGCTCGCCGCCGGCAGCTCCCTCCACCTCCGACAACCCCACGACCACCGGAAGGACCGCCTCGGTCGTGCGGATCCATCCCTACCCTCTGGAGCCCGCGAGGAACAGCCAAACGCCGGCGACGATCGCCGGAGCCCCGCTCCGCTCGGACAGAGGAGGGAGACGACGCGCGGCGAGTGGTCAAACATGACCAGTGGGCCAGATTAAGTGAAGGCGTATTAGCCCTAGTACGTTTTCCCCGCTCCGAAAGCGTATTCCCCTCCGAAACGTTTTCTTTTTCTGTTTTATTTAAAAACAGATTTTGACCAAATGTTTGACTGGCTCTAACTTTTTAAATATAAGTCCAAATGAGTTGATTCTTTTTCCTACCTTCTTCAAATTTGATCTAGTTTATTTTAAGATTTATTTGAAAATTTTTGAAACAACTTTTTGGTTCTGTTTTTGAAATATGTGTTAATTCAAATATATTTTCAAATAGGATTTTGGGGAAAGAGAAGAAAACTTTCAAAAGTTTGGAGAGCACCCTGCCTTTCCACACATTGAAGGCAAGCATTCTGAATCCCGGCATAATATTTTTGGAGTGATCGTTGATGCATTTATAACACCACCGCATTTCGAAGGACTTGTTATTTCATGTGATATGATCATATGCATGGGTGCATGTTACTGATTTCCATGCTGTTGGTAATGGACACACTTGTGATGATAATCACCCTCATGAGCTTAGCATGCATACCGGCAGGAAACCGGGGAAAACCTCTGCCTTGGGTAGGTATGAGTTTGCCGCCGGTCTCCGTCAGGGCGGTTCTGTCTGGTATGGCATGGTAAGGTGATATGAGTGGTGACTCTGTTTGATGGAATATATTTGTTACGCTAATCATGCAGGGAATACTTGAACCTCCTGAGTCGACCGTAGATCGAGTCTTGTTCCAGTAACCCCCATACTTGTCTCGTACTACCACTCGTCTCTACAGCAAGTAGAGTACGGTTCAGTAAGTTGTCAACCTCTTTCTAGCACACACCGTACAGAGAGGCCATGGTGGAAGATACCGGTTGTAACTGGTAGGCAGGCCACCTGGTCCGGGAGCATGGGTGTTTCCGGTTGGGACCGAGAGGGGAGGCCACCCCTTAGAGCGCGCGATATAAATTTGATCCCATGCTACGCGAGGTTGTAGCCTCCCCACTTAGAGTTTGCTTAACAGGTGTCGTGGGTGATTCCAGACACGTGTGTGATAAGCTGGTGTGTGCAAGTTAGGTGTGTTTTCAACAAAAAGACCGTAGATGGAATTAGTCCCGATGGACTAAAGAAATCCGTTACTCGTGGGTAAAGAGTACACCCTCTGCAGAGAATAAACCTATTCGAATAGCCGTGTCCATGGTTAAGGATTACAGTCTGGGATGGGTCAAGTATCGGTCTTAGTGTCGGTCTTCGGAGGTGAAACTGTTAACCAGAAAATGGAATTTCTACTCGTGACTTGTGATATCTATGATTATTATTATTGTTGACTAACCCGTGATATTATTGTTATTACCGAATATCTCTGGGATGGTTCTACCTCCGGGGTATTCATTATGATTGTTTCTTTTAAAGCCCTTTATGTGGCATCGCCCAGACGCCCGACTGTGGCATTTCTTTTAAAGCCCTTTATGAGGCGTCGCCCAGACGCCCGACTGTGGCATTTCTTTTAAAGCCCTTTATGAGGCGTCACCCAGACGCCCGACTGTGGCATTTCTTTTAAAGCCCTTTATGAGGCGTCGCCCAGACGCCTGACTGTGGCATTTCTTTTAAAGCCCTTTATGAGGCGTCGCCCAGACGCCCGACTGTGGCATTTCTTTTACAGCCCTTTATGTGGCGTCGCTCAGACGCCCGACTGTGGCATTACTTGATTTTTATTTCATAACTTTCTTTTATACTATCAGGTTATTGCAATTTTATAAATAGCTTGCTCGCACGCATCCGAGAGTTACTTACCTTTTGTGGCCGACGTCATGAGCATAAAACATTTTTCAGCACATCATTGTTATATTGTGCCTGTGTTCATAATGTTTGCGAGTACATTCAAAGTACTCACTGGCTTGTCCCTGGCTATTGTCTTGGCCAGATTTTCTTGCTCGGAGAGGAGCGACGCGATGCCAGCCCCGGAACCCACGCAATGGAGATAGAAGCCTCGCGAAGATAGGAATTTAGCCTGGTCAGCTGTTCCCGTGGGGAATGGAGTCCCACAGACACTGATGTTTCACAACCCGCTTCCGCCATCAACCACTAGAAACCATTTGTTGTACTCACAGGCCAGATTGGTCTTGTACTACGTATTTTGTATTTTGCTTGGATTTTCTGTATCAAGTTGGAGCCTCATCAGCTAACAGTAATCCTGGGGCTGATGAGCACGACGGTCTTTTCTGGAAATTTATTACCCGGAAAAACCGGTCGTGGCAAACACTAAGCATTATATCTGGCCTAGATGCACATAAATAAAGTAAAGAACCAATCATGGAGCGATATACCTTTTGATCGAACTCTTTACCATTGGCGTCGGGACTCAGATGACTTTTGGTTGGCATTGGCGTCATGTATCCTTTGTATTCTTGCATTCCAAACTTCTTCAGGCAATATTTGAGATATTTTTCTGGAGAGATGAAGATGCCGTTGTGTTGCTGATGGATTTGGAGACCCAGGAAGAACTTCAGCTCACCCATCATGGACATCTGATATTGCTCTTGCATCATGTGACCAAACTCATCACCGTATTTCTTGTTGGTGCAGCCAAAGATAATGTCATCCACATAGATTTGGCACACAAATAGTTCGCCATCATATGTCTTCATGAAGAGAGTCGGATCTAGTGAACCAGGTTTGAAGCCTTTGCTCTTCAAGAAGTCTTTGAGTGTGTCATACCAAGCATGAGGGGCTTGTTTGAGGCCATACAGTGCCTTGTTGAGCTTGTATGGCATACCAGGATGTTTTGGATCTTCAAAGCCAGGAGGTTGTGCAACATATACTTCTTCTTCAATCTTTCCATTGAGAAAGGCAGTCTTCACGTCCATTTGATACAGAAGGATGTTGTGATGATTTGCGTAGGCTAGGAGTATGCGAATGGCTTCAAGCCTAGCCACCGGAGCAAATGTTCCATTGAAGTCCATCCCTTCCACTTGAGTGTATCCTTGTGCAACAAGACGAGCCTTGTTTCTGACAACTTGACCATGCTCATATTGCTTGTTGCGATATACCCATTTTGTGCCAATGATATTGTGCTTACGAGGCTCAGGATGCTTGACCAGTTCCCACACATTGTTCAGCTCGAACTGTTGAAGCTCTTCTTGCATGGCTTGAATCTATTCAGATTCCATGAAGGCTTCAGCAACTTTCTTGGGTTCAGAGATTGAGACGAATGCAAAATGCCCATAGAAGTTTGTTAGCTGAGTTGATCTTTGCGTTGCCCTTGAATGAGTGAGTGGACCAGGTGCATTGATGTTGTCAATTATCTTCTCAATCTGGACTTCATTAGCAACACGGGGATGTACTGGACGAAGATTTTGCTCTTGCGGATGATTATCTTCAGCTTTAGTATTGACTTCAGGCTGCACATTGTCTTCTGGTTGACTTGGTGCAATGATGAGTTCATTGTTAGCCTGAGGTTTGGATGGTATGATTTCTCCAGTACCCATGAGCTTGATAGATTCACTAGGAGGAACTTCATCTAGCACATTTGGCAGGTGCTCCCTTTGCGAGCCGTTAGTCTCATCGAACTGCACATCCACAGTTTCAACCACTTTATAGTGAAAGAGGTTGAAGACTCTGTAGGAGTGCGAATCCTTTCCATAACCAAGCATAAAACCTTCATGTGCTTTTGGTGCAAATCTTGAAGTGTGACGTGGATCCTTGATCCAGCACTTTGCACCAAATACTTTGAAGTAACTTACATTTGGTTTCTTACCAGTTAGGAGTTCATAACATGTTTTCTTCAGAAGCTTGTGAAGATAAACACGGTTGATGACGTGGCACACAATGTCAATGGCTTCAGGCCAGAACTTCTGTGGAGTCTTGTACTCATCAAGCATCATTTGGGCCATCTCAATAAGGGTTCTATTCTCGCGCTCCGTGATGCCATTCTGCTGAGGTGTGTAAGGAGCAGAGAACTCATGAGTGATACCCATGGTATCCAAGTAAAGGTCGAGGCCGGTGTTCTTGAACTCAGTGTCGTCTCTTCTGATATGCTTGATCTTGACGCCATAGTTCATCATGGCGCGATTGGCAAACCGTTGAACACAACCTGCACTTTAGTCTTGTAGAGGATTATATGCACCCAAGTATATCGAGAGTAATCATCAACAATGACGAAGCCATAGAGGCAAGCAGTAGCATTGAGAGTAGAGTAGTGAGTAGGGCCAAATAAGTCCATGTGTAGCAGCTCGAAGGGTTGAGATGTAGTCATGATTGTCTTTGAGGGATGCTTGGCTCTTGTCATCTTTCCAGCTTCGCAGGCACCACACAGATGATCCTTCTTGAACTTGACACCTTCGATGCCCACAACATACTTCTTCTTTGCGAGAATGTGCTAGTTCCTCATGCCAGCATGCCCCAGCCTTCAATGCCAAAGCCAGCACTCTGAAGCTTTTGCTAGAAGACATACGGCCATATGCGGTCCTGTTGAGAAATCTACCATATACAGATCATCCTTTCGATACCCTTCAAAGACTAGAGACTTGTCAGATTCCATCAGTACAAGGCAACGATATTTTCCATATAGCACAATCATGTCTAAGTCACAAAGCATTGAGACAGACATTAAGTTGAAACCAAGGGATTCAACAAGCATCACTTTATCCATGTGCTGATCCCTTGATATTGCAACTCTACCTAGACCCAATACCTTGCTTTTACCAGTGTCAGCAAATGTGATGGGACTCTTGTCTGATGGACGCAACGTGGAATCCATCAGAATACTTCGATCCCCAGTCATGTGATTAGTGCATCCACTGTCCATAATCCATTCTGAAGTACGAGGTGTCATAGCCGAGCTGAGGTGACAAGTGTTTTCTCTGCGATGAACTCGGTCTCACCGATTTGTTGTTTTCGGCCTAACCGAATCCTCTCGGTGCAACCGAAGCATACCACTCGGTGCTACCGATTTCACTACAGGAAAAACATTTTGCCACTTATTCATCTTTTCTTTTGATCCAGCTCCACTCAATGAATCTTGTCCTCTACAAGCATCACATTTTTATCAATGCTTTGTGCTGTGACTCAAGGATCAAACCCATTCATTACAAATTCCAGAAGGCCCTTCTTGGAAATTGATGTCAAAGGGGGAGAGAGAGATCATATCAAAGCTTATCACTTAGAGAGTATCACTTCCATAGGGGGAGAGAGAGATCTCCAGGGGGAGAGAATACTCAAGAAGGAGTAATTCTCAAGGATCCCAGATGCTTGGTTTTCAATAGGAGAGATGCCACATGTCTTCTTGAGGGGAAAGACATGCTCATATGTGCTTATTTGCATTAGCTCTGTTCATTTGTTTCTTTCAGCTCTGATTTTCTGTTCCCTATCTTCTCCCAGTATCCCATGCTAGATTCAGGGGGAGCAAGACATCTAAGGGAAAGAAATCATTTAAATTCATTGCATTTCTTTACCTTTGGGGACATGTCTAATTCAATGTGGTACTTCGTACTCACTCTATACATGTCATCCCAGTCTTGGTATTCTTGTGGTTCCTTCTGTTTGCTCTGGCTAGTAGGTGTATCTGTGTTGTCTAACCTTGTTTACGCAGGTTCATTCCATCCTAAGCCAACTGAAGACCACAAGGTAAGTATATGCATCACAATCATGTGTATGAGGAATTCTTGCTGCTGTACATACTGTTTGCAAGAAGGACTCATGAGCATGAAGGTATTTATTTCAATATTCTTTGCTCTGATGCATATGGCCAAGATACATGTAACACATGGCTTACTCTGTCTTGTTCATGCATTCACATGCTTCTATATTCCATATTCACATGATTGCATACATGTAGGGGGAGCCTATGCTTGTTACATGTATTTCCAAAGCTTTACTTGCTATTCTCTATATCTTTATCTAAAGCTTTGATGTATGTTGTCATCAATTACCAAAAAGGAGGAGATTGAAAGCACAAGTGCTCCCTAGGTGATTTTGGTAATTAATGTCAACATATCTCTTGTTGGACTAACACTTGTACCTAGTATATTTCAGACAAGTTTAACAATGGAGTGGCATGGACTAAAGGATGTGAACCCCTTCAAGATGCTAAGGACAAAGGATTGGCTCAAGCTTCAAGATCAAGACTCTGCATTTTATATTTTAGTGATCCAAGATCACATTGAGTCTATAGGAAAAGCCAATACTATCAAGAAGGGATGAGGTGTTGCTTAATGAGTTTCTTGCTCCATAGTGCTTAGTGATATGCTCCAAAGCCCTCAACTACTTTCCCACATCCACACATATGTCCTAAACCTAAAGTCAAACTCGGCCCCACCGATTCTTTCTATCCGGCGCCACCGAGTTTAGATGTCATAGCCACTGCCACAAACCCTAGGCAAATCGGTCTCACTGATAGGGATCTCAGTCTCACCGAGATGGGATTGTAATCTCTCTGTGTATGTCCATTATCAAAATCGGTCTTACGAGTTTGAGCAATCGGTACTAACGGGATTACAATGCAAACTCTCTGGTTAACTTATTACCAAGATCGGTCCCACCGAGTTTGAGTAATCGGTCCCACCGAGTTTGCCTGACCAACTCTCTGGTTAGCTAATTACCAAATTCAGTCTCACCGAGTTTGTGTAATCGGTCTCACCGAGATTACGTTATGCCCTAACCCTAACCATATCGGTCCTACCGAGTTGCATTTCGGTCCCACCGAAAACCCTAACGATCACATTGTTTACTGAATCGGTCTGACCGAGTTTGTTGATTCGGTCCCACCAAGATTGGTAAATTGTGTGTAACGGTTAGATTTTGTGTGGAGGCTATATATACCCCTCCACCTCCTCTTCATTCGTTAAGAGAGCCATCAGAACAAGCCTACACTTCCAGCATCCTATTTCTGAGAGAGAAATACCTACTCATGTGCTGAGGCCAAGATATTCCATTGCTACCATATGAATCTTGATCTCTAGCCTTCCCCAGGTTGCTTTCCACTCAAATCTTCTTTCCACCAAATCCAAATCCTATGAGAGAGAGTTGAGTGTTGGGGAGACTATCATTTGAAGCACAAGAGCGAGGAGTTCATCATCAACGCTCCATTTGTTACTTCTTGGAGAGTGGTGTCTCCTAGATTGGCTAGGTGTCACTTGGGAGCCTCCGACAAGATTGTGGAGTTGAACCAAGGAGTTTGTAAGGGCAAGGAGATCGCCTACTCCGTGAAGATCTACCGCTAGTGAGGCAAGTCCTTTGTGGGCGATGGCCATGGTGGGATAGACAAGGTTGCTTCTTCATGGACCCTTCTTGGGTGGAGCCCTCCGTGGAATCGCGCAACCATTACCCTTCATGGGTTGAAGTCTCCATCAACGTGGATGTACGATAGCACCACCTATCGGAACCACGACAAAAACATCCGTGTCTCCAATTGCATTTGAAATCTCCAAACCCTTCCCTTTACATTCTTGCAAGTTGCATGCTTTACTTTCCGCTGCTCATATACTCCTTTGCATGCTTGCTTGAATTATGTGAAGATTGCTTGACTTGTGCTAAGATTGCTAAAATCTGCCAAAGACTAAAATTGGGAAAAGGCTTAATTTTTAATTGGTCAAGTAGTCTTATCACCCCCTCTAGACTTACTTACTTCTTCTCAAGGTCCTACACGGTGACATAGATATGATGAGTCAACCATATGACGAATCGGTCTATCAGCATATTAATGAGGATATGGATGATATGCCTGGGCAGGAAGGTCGTAGCAGGGATTGCACGAAGTCTCTCTTCATGAAATCCTCATAGGACACGCCTGAAGATGCCGCCTCAACACAGGCTCAACTAGCCGGGGGTCGTACAATGCTTAGCCCGACAACACTGTGGCAGGGGTTAAGGAAGGGTCTGGAAGGTGTGCCCAAGAAAAAGGAGAGGAAGAGACCGGGGAAGATAGCTGCCTCCAAACATGCCAGAGCACTTAGCAGCCAGACGATGGATTCTGAAGAGCGTGTACCCGTGAAAGGTGCAGCCATGTTCCATCTCATGGGCGAGCTCAGGAGACTGCACGACCATTTGCTGTCGACTGAGAAAAGCCTACTAGCCTCGAAGGATCCAAGATATCTGACATACGCGGCTCGTGTGCCTAAGGGGAAGTGCTACATCGACACACGGACCGCGGAGGTGTTCTTCCTGCGGTTTGACCATATCTTTAAGATGTTTCTGACAAGCCGGCTCGATTTTACAATTGTCCGCCTTTTTGCGCTACATATGAGCTCCGTCATGAAGAGAGAAGAAGTCTCGCAAATATGTGTGCCGGATCCGTACTGCATGCACGAGTCTTTCTTGAGTCTCGGGGACTTTGAGCATGAAACTGCTAGGGAGTACCTCCAAAACTTCATGGTACAGAATAAGGACCAGGAAACTGTCCTCCTGCCTTATCATCCAAAGTAAGTCAGTTCTGGACAACCCTTTCGTACATTTCAATCATTCCTTCTCACTCATATGGAGAATAATTTGAGGTGACTTTTCCCCGTAGGAACGGGCGCGCCGTCCTTAACGTTCTTTACCCGCGAGTCTCCCACGCTGAGGGAGTCCTGGATTAGGGGGTATCTGGACTGCCGGACTATATACTTTGGTCGGACACTTGGACTATGAAGATACAAGATTGAAGACTTTGCCCTGTGTCCGGATGGGACTCTCCTTTGCATGGAAGGCAAGCTTGGCGACTCGGATATGTAGATCTCCTCCTCTGTAACCGACTCTGTGTAACCCTAGCACCCTCTAGTGTCTATATAAACTAGAGGGTTTAGTCCGTAGGACAAGAACAACAATCATAATCATAGGCTAGCTTCTAGGGTTTAGCCTCTACGATCTCATGGTAGATCAACTCTTATAATACTCATATCACCAAGATCAATCAAGCAGGAAGTAGGGTATTACCTCCATCGAGAGGGCCTGAACCGGGGTAAACATCCTGTCCCCAGCCTCCTATTATCATTAGCCTTAGACGCACAGTTCGGGACCCCCTACCCGAGATCCACTGGTTTTGACACCAACATTGGTGCTTTCATTGAGAGTTCCTCTGTGTCATCGCTACAAGGTCTGATGGCTTCTTCAATCATAAACAACCATACGGTCCAGGGTGAGACTTTTATCCCCGGATAGATCTTCGTATTCGGCGGCTTCGTACTGCGGGCCAACTCGCTTGGCCATCTGGAGCAGATTGACAGCTACGCCCTTGGCCATCAGGTCAGGTTCGGAAACTTGAACTACACGGCCGACATCCGCGGAGACTTGATCTTTGACGGGTTCAGGCCCGCGTCAGGAGCGCCGAACGGTCACGACGAGCATGACTTAGATCTGCCGTCGAACAGTATTCGGGATATCGCAGTTGCAGCAGCTCTGGACTCCAATCTAGAGTGGATCGCGACATCCGAGGACGGGTGGATGGACCCCGCCACGGAGGCCACATACTCAGCGGTGTTGGATCTGAACACAGACTCCACCTCCAAGGAAATCTATGTCACCGGACCCCCGGACTTGTCTCCGGTCTTAGGTTCCGGACCGCGTGCATCCGTGCCCATCGAATCTGATTGGGCACCGATCATGGAGTTCACCGCCGAGGATATCTGTCAGCCCTCACCCTTTGGTGATGTGCTAAATTCTTTAAGGTCCCTCTCTTTGTCAAAAGACTCTTGGTCGAACTATGTCCGGCTCGAGTGGGAAACAGACGACGAAGATATTCGCTACCCACCCACCACCCACTTAATAGCCACTATCGATGACTTAACCGACGCGCTTGACTTCGACTCTGAAGACATCGACGGTATGGACGTCGATGCGGGAGATGACATAGAACCACCGCCCACGGGGCGCTGGACAGCCACCTCATCATACGATATATACATGGTGGACACACCCAAGGAGGACAACGGCGACAAAAAGGATGCAACGGAGGATAAACCCCCCGGGCAGAAGCCAAAGCGACAGTGCAGGCGCCGCTCTAAGTCCAACCACAGTAAAAATAGCGATAACAGCAGAAGAAAAATTGACACCCCGGTCGACTCCAAAGGCAACAACGACCATATGGACCCAGCGATGGAGCAGGATGAGCCAGGTCACGCCGAACATAGCCCGGCGCAGACGTCCGATCACGGCGATCCCGGGGGTAGAACTCATCAACCTGCCTCCAGAGAGGAGGACAGTCCGGACGATGATGCATTCATCATTCCGGAAAAACGTTTGGAAAAAGAGAACCTCCACAGAAGTCTTATGGCCACCGCGCGTAGCCTAAAGTAGCAGAAGCAAAGGCTTAAGGCCGCGCAGGATATGCTCAACCGCAGATGGAACAAAGTGCTAGACACTAAAGAAAAATATGGCGACGATCGCCACACAAAGAGCTACCCAAAGCGCAAGCTGCTGCTCGAATTCGACGACGAGGCCATAGAGCCCATTCCGCCGAAGAATAATATGGACGATCAGCCGGACCGACCACCTCATGGTCACGATAGAGTGGCCACCGATGCTGCACACAAGCCCTCACACGATTTACGTGAGCTCTTGGACAAAAAGGCTAGTGCGACCAGGTCCATCTATGGATCCAAAGGACGTGTTCCGGCGCAAGATCATGGCCACCAAAACGATTATATTGATCGAATACTAGTTCAAAATCAACCCCGAACACAACAACCGTCAACAGCATGCCACGACATGTCCAGATGCAGAGGGGCTGTGCACCCCCTATGCTTCACCGACGAGGTGCTGGATCACGAATTCCCATAGGGATTCAAACCTGTGAACATAGAGGCATACGACGGAACAACAGACCCTGGGGTCTGGATTGAGGATTTTATCCTTCATATCCACATGGCTCGTGGAGATGACCTCCACGCCATTAAATACCTGCCCCTCAAGTTGAAAGGACCAGCTCGGCATTGGTTGAAAAGCCTCCCCGAAAACAAAATTGGAAGTTGGGAGGAACTTGAGGATGCTTTCAGGGCCAATTTACAAGGGACCTATGTCCGACCTCCGTACGCAGATGATTTAAGTCACATAATAAAACAACCCGGAGAGTCAGCCCGTAAGCTTTGGAACAAATTTCTCACTAAGAAGAATCAGATTGTTGATTGTCTGGATGCCGAAGCCCTAGCAGCCTTCATGCACATTATCCGGGACGAATGGCTCTCCAGACACCTCGGCCAAGAAAAGCCGAGGACAATGGCGGCCCTAACAAGCCTTGTGACCCGCTTTTGCACGGGCGAGGACAGCTGGTTGGCCCGTAGAGGCACCAGCGACCCAGGCACATCCGAAATTAGGGATGGCAACAGGAAGCCATGACGCAATAAAAACAAGCGTCGAAGCAATGAAGAGAGTCTAAACAACATGGCGGTCAATGCCGGATTCAAGGGCTCTCGACCCGGTCAATGGAAGAAGCCATTTAAGGGCAGCAAAGATGGACCATCCAGCCTGAACAAGGTCCTGGACAGATTATGTGAAATTCATGGCACCCCCGAAAAACCTACGAACCACACTCACAGAGAATGCTGGATCTTCAAGAAGGTCGGCAAGCTAAATGTCGAACACAAGGGAAGGGAGACACCAAGTGAAGACGAGGATGAGCCTCGCCAGCCGAACACTAGGGGACAGAAAAAAATCGCACCAGAAGTCAAAATAGTAAATATGATCTACGCAACTCATATATCAAGGAGAAGGCGCAAGCGCGCACTCAGAGACGTATATGCTATTGAGCCCGTCGCCCCCAAATTCAACCCCTGGTCGGCCTGTTCGATCACCTTTGATCGCAGGGATCACCCGACTAGTATCCGGCACGGAGGATCGGCTGCCTTGGTGCTCGACCCAATAATTGATGGATACCATCTCACTCGAGTCCTTATGGACAGTGGCAGTAGTCTTAATCTGATATATCAGGACACTGTCCGCAAGATGGGGATAGACTCGTCAAGAGTCAGCCAAAGTAACACTACCTATAAGGGAGTAATACCAGGCGTTGAGGCCCGCTGCACGAGCTCCCTCGTATTAGAGGTTATATTCGGCTCTCTCGACAACTTCAGAAGCGAAGAATTACTCTTCGACATCGCTCCCTTCTGAAGCGGCTATCACGCACTACTCGGAAGAACGGCCTTCGCTCGCTTCAACACAGTACCGCACTAAGCCTACCTTAAACTCAAGATGCCCGGTCCACGTGGCGTCATTACAGTTAGCGGAAACACAAAGCATTCCTTACGTGTGGAAGAATATGTGGTGGCTCTAGCAGTTGAACACTAAGCGGCCCCTCCTATCAGCATACATGATCGGTCGTCAAGACCACGGACATGGCTCGACGAGTCTGGGGCACCACCGGTGGTAACAGCCCAGATAAAACTGAGCTAGGGGTCCATAGACATACCCCCATAGGTGGTGCTAGGGGCTGCAAACATGTAACAAGGCCCACAGTTTGGCTTGACTTTATTAATATAACAATACATTACATTTTCATTATTCATTGAGAATATCCAACTCCTCGCACGATTACACTAAACTCGTTTACATGAGTTTTCCTTTTTTACAAACACCAATGGCGCGACATCCTTCCATGATACGGCACAACGGAGACAAAGGCGCAGACGTGCAGGAGGGCCCCGCTCAAAGGTTTCTCTTTAGATTAAGCCCCTGTGTAAACCTTCTTTAATGTCTCTTGTTGCTTGACATCCCATGGGTATTTAATACACCCACGAGGGATACTGGCTGATAACCCACAAGTGTAGGGGATCACAACAGTTTTCGATAAGTAAGAGTGTCGAACCCAACGAGGAGCTAAAGGTAGAATAAATATTCCCTCAAGTTCTATCGACCACCGGTACAACTCTATGCACGCTTGACGTTCGCTTTACCTAGAACAAGTATGAAACTAGAAGTACTTTGTAGGTGTTGTTTGATAGGTTTGCAAGATAATAAAGAGCACATAAATAAAAAGTAGGGGCTGTTTAAATAAAGATGCAAGGAAGTAAATATAGCGAGTGTGGAAAAGTGGTGGTAGGAGTTGTGAAATTGTCCCTAAGCAATTGGCTATGTTACTAGACCGGTAATCACTATTGCAATTCTATTTGAGGGAGAGGCATAAGCTAACATATCATCCCTTACTTGGAATTCTATGCACTTATGATTGGAACTCTAGCAAGCATCCGCAACTACTAAAGATTCATTAAGGTAAAACCCAACCACAGCATTAAGCATCAAGTCCCCTTTTATCCCATACGTAAACAACCTACTTACTTGGGTCTGTGCTTCTGTCACTCGTGCCACCCACCATAAGCAAATCATGAACATATTGCAAACCCTACAGTGGGGATCCCTCACGCTTGCGCGACACGGAGAGCACCATAGGACAGCACCAATAATTAAACATGCAACTCAAACCAATCATAGCAATTCATTAATCACCGATAGGACAATAGAAATCTACTCAGACATCATAGCATGGCAACACATCATTGGATAATAATATGAAGAATAAAGCACCATGTTCAAGTAGAGGGTACAGCAGGATGCGGGAGAGTGGACCTCTGGATATAGAGGGGGGAAGGTGATGGTGATGTTGGTGAAGATGACAGCGGTGTTGGTGAAGATCACGATGATGATGATGGCCCCCAGCGGCGTTCCGGCGCCACCGGAAGCAAGGGGGAGAGAGCCCCCCTTCTTCTTTTTCTTCCTTGGTCTTCTCCCTAGATGGGAGAAGGGTTTCCCCTCTGGTCCTTGGCTCCCATGGCTTGGGAGGGGCGAGAGCCCCTCCGAGATTGGATCTATCTCTCTGTTTCTGCGTTCTCTGATTCTACCCCTTCACCGTTTCTTAAATATCCGGAGATCCGTAACTCCGATTGGGGTGAATCTTTCGCCCAGATTTTTCTCATAAAATTAGCTTTCTTGCGGCAAAAGAAGGGCATCAACCGCCTTACAGGTGGCCCACGAGAGCCTAGGGCGCGCCCAGGGGTAGGGGGCGCGCCCCCTATCTTGTGGCCACCCCGGACACCGTTTCGCGTTGATTCTTCCTCCGGAAAATCCCAAATATTCCAAAATAATTCTCCGTCCGTTTTTATCCCGTTTGGATTCCGTTTGATATTGGTTTTCTGCGAAACATAAAACATGCAACAGACAGGAACTGGCACTGGGCACTGGATCAATATGTTAGTCTCAAAAATAGTATAAAAAGTTGCCAAAAGTATATGAAAGTTGAAGAATATTGGCATGGAACAATAAAAAATTATAGATACGACGGAGACGTATCAGCATCCCCAAGCTTAATTCCTGCTCGTCCTTGAGTGGTAAATGATAAAAAAGATAATTTTTGATGTGGAATGCTACCTAGCATAATCTTGATCATATGTCTAATCATGGCATGAATATTAAGACACGAGTGATTCAAAGCAATAGTCTATCATTTCACATAAAAACAATAATCGAGCGTACCAATAAAGCAATCATATCTTTTCAAAACAACATGGCCAAAGAAAGTTATCCCTACAAAATCATATAGTCTGGCAGTTGCTCTATCTTCATCACACAAAGTATTTAATCATGCACAACCCCGATGACAAGCCAAGCAATTGTTTCATACTTTAATAATCTCAAACTTTTTCAAATTTCACGCAATACATGAGAGTGAGCCATGGACATAGCACTATAGGTGGAATAGAATATGATGGTGGGGGTTATGTGGAGAAGACAAAAAGGGAGAAAGTCTCACATCGACTTGGCGTATAGATGGGCTATGGAGATGCCCATCAATAGATATAAATGTGAGTGAGTAGGGATTGCCATGCAACGGATGTACTAGATCTATAAGTGTATGAAAGCTCAAACTGAAAACTAAGTGGGTGTGCATCCAACTTGCTTGCTCATGAAGACCTCGGGTATTTGAGGAAGCCCATCATCGGAATATACAAGCCAAGTTATATAATGAAAATTCCCACTAGTATATGAAAGTGATAACTCAAGAGACTCTCTATATGAAGAACATGGTGCTACTCTGAAGCACAAGTGTGGTAAAAGGATAGTAACATTGCCCCTTCTCTCTTTTTCTCTCATTTTTTCTTTTTTTTTCTTTTTGGTGGGCTTCTTTGGCCTCTTTTTTTATTTGGGCTTCTTTGGCCTCTTTTATTTTTCATAAAGTACGGAGTCTCATCCCGACTTGTGGGGGAATCATAGTCTGCATCATCCTTTCCTCACTGGGGCAATGCTCTAATAATGATGATCATCACACTTTTATTTACTTACAACTCAATATCTAGAACAAAGATATGACTCTATATGAATGCCTCCGGCGGTGTACCGGGATGTGCAATGACCTAGCGTAGCAATGACATCAAAAAACGGACAAGCCATGAAAATATCATGCTAGCTATCTTATGATCATGCAAAGCAATATGACAATGAAAAGCTCAAGTCATGTATATGATGATGATGGAAGTTGCATGGCAATATATCTCGGAATGGCTATGGAAATGCCATGATAGGTAGGTATGGTGGCTATTTTGAGGAAGATATAATGAGGCTTATGTGTGATAGAGTGTATCGTATCACGGGGTTTGGATGCATCGGCGAAGTTTGCACCAACTCTCAAGGTGAGAAAGGGCAATGCACGGTACCGAAGGGGCTAGCAATGATGGAAGGGTGAGAGTGCGTATAATCCATGAAATCAACATTAGTCGTAAAGAACTCATATACTTATTGCAAAAATATACAAGCCATTGAAAACAAAGTACTACGTGCATGCTCCTAGGGGGATAGATTGGTAGGAAAAGACCATCGCTCGTCCCCGACCGCCACTCATAAGGAAGACAATCAATAAATAAAATTGTGCTCCAACTTCATCACAAAGCGGTTCACCATACGTGCATGCTACGGGAATCACAAACCTCAAAACAAGTGTCTCTACAATCCACAACCACCCACTAGCATGACTCTAATATCACCACCTTTATATCGCAAAACTATTGCAAGGAATCAAACATATCATATTCAGTGATCTACAAGTTTATGTAGGATTTTATGACTAACCATGTGAATGACCAATTCCTGTCATCTCTCTAAATTGATATAAGTGAAGCAAGAGAGTTTAATTCTTTCTACAAAAGATATGCCCATGCTATAACAAATATAAATGAAGCGAAAGAGCATTCTACAAATGGCGGTTTTCTATGTGAAGAGAAACAGGCAATCAAGCCTTCAAATGATATAAGTGAAGCACATGAAGCATTCTATAAAGCCATACTCAAAAAGTTTTAAGTGAAGTGCAATGAGCATTCTATAAATCAACCAAGGACTATCTCATACCAACATGGTGCATAGAAGAAAAAAAATGAAAACTAGATGCAAAAGACGCTCCAAGACTTGCACATAATGCACGAACGAAACGAATTTGAAAACATACCGATACTTGTTGAAGAAAGAGGGGATGCCTTCCGGGGCATCCCCAAGATTAAATGCTTGAGTCTCCTTGAATATTTACTTGGGGTGCCTTGGGCATCCCCAAGCTTGAGCTCTTGCCTCTTTTCCTTTTCCTCATATCGAGACCTCCCCGATTAGACAATTCATCCACACAAAACTTCAACAGAAAACTCGGTAAGATCCGTTAGTATAATAAAGAAAATCACCACTCTAAGTACTGTAGCAAACCAACTCATATTTTGTTTTTTCATTGTGTCTACTGTAACATAACTTTTTCATGGCTTAATCCACTGATATAAATTGATAGATTCATCAAAACAAGCAAACTATGCATCAAAAACAGAATCTGTCAAAAACAGAACAGTCTGTAGAAATCTGAACATCCACCATACTTATGATACCCCAAAAATTATACCAAAATTAGGAAAAATAAAAAATTTGTATATCAAGACACTGCAAAAAGAATAAGAACCGTTTGACGTTCCATTTAAAAATGTAAAATCGATCACTAGAGCCAAAGTTTCTGTCCTCCACCGTACAAACCAACAAGCATTGTAAACATCCTAAAGGCAAACCTTGGCACATTATTTATATAATACAATGGAATTGTACAAGGGGATAATTATTTTTGATGAAAAGTTTCTGTAATCAAGATTCACAAAGTTTCCGTGAGCATGAACAAAGTTCAAGGCTAGCTCCCACTTCAACAATGCTTGTCTTTCTCACTTTCACTTTCCTTTTTGAAAAGTTTTTAGGTTCCCCTCTTTATTTTTTTGTTTTTAAACTATATAAAAGCACTCAACAGAAATAAATGACTCTCTAAAACTTCCGGGTTTTCTCCCTCGTAGCGCTTTCTTTAAAGCCATTAAGCTAGGCATTTAGTGCTCAAGTAATGAATCCACCCGGATCCCAAGGTATATCAAAGCCAATTTTAATTAACAATGATTTGTAATTTAGTAGTGAGCACAAAGTAACATATATCAAGCAACAACGAAGTCTAACTCTCTTCCTATGCATCGGCATGTCATAAAAGAACAATTCATGCATGCAAAGTAAAGGCCAATGCATAGTATAAGCAGTTTCGTGCAATTCTATCGTGTTGGAAACATAAAGAGGCGGAGATATAGTTCATCTTTCATAATAATTGCAAGTAGGAGCAGCAATCACATGCATATTATATCTATCAAAATCATCATGAGCAATGGTAAAAGGCAACCCATCAATATAATCCTTAATAAGCACAAACTTCTTCGCTATAGTGTAGTCAGGAGAATTCAAAAAGATAATAGGACTATCATGCGTGGGTGCAATAGCAACAATTTCATGTTTAACATAAGGAACTATAGAAAGCTCATCTCCATAAGCATAATTCATATTGGCATCTTGGCCACAAGCATAGCAAGCATCATCAAAAAGGGGTAATTCAAGAGAATCAACGGGATCATAACAATCATCATAGTAATCATCCTTCGGTAAGCACGAAGGGGAATTAAATAATGTATGAGTTGGAGGGTTACTCTCATTAGAAGGTGGGCACGGGTAGCTAATCCGCTCTTCCTCCTTTTGTTCTTCGCTCTCCTCATCATCTTTTTCATCCAATGAGCTCACTGTTTCATCAATTTCTTCTTCCATAGCTTCCTGCAAAATATTAGTCTCTTGTTGGACAGCATTGACTTTCTTCATAAAAGCATTAATATAGTAATTGTATTCATAATTTTCATAGCAATATCCAAGTATAGCAAGATTTTCCGGCCTATAACCATCATCATCAAAAGCTTCATACTTTTCAAACAAAGCTTCAATTTCATAAGCAGCCTTAAAAGCAACAAATTCTTCTATTTTTTCCACATCATAGTAATCATATATACCATTAGCATAAGAAGCTAAGGTTTCATTATCATTAAATTTGCATGAAAAGGGAAGGTGTGGAGCCTTCATCCTAGAGCAACAAGTAGTATCATATCTCATGCATAGATTCCAGGCATACCAACGCAACATAATAAATTGATCCCATAATAGTTTCCCTTTTTGTGTCGAGCGATAATCCCTAAAGTATTCACGTTGATCCAACGTGTCTCCCATTATAAAGTTGAATGGGGTTTTCTCAGGATTATCAAAGTAGTACATAATATCTCTCACATAATGAGAGTCGGGGGTTTTAGGAGTTACCCCATCTACATGAGTAGGAAGTACATCTAATTTTTTGGTATTTTGTGTTCCATATCCATAACTAAAGACAGAGAACAACTTAGAACAGCAAATAAAAATTACTTAGTGATAAAGCAAACAAGCACACACGAGAATATTCACCCCACGCTATGACTCCCCGGCAACGGCACCAGAAAAAGGTCTTGATAACCCACAAGTGTAGGGGATCGCAACAGTTTTCGATAAGTAAGAGTGTCGAACCCAACGAGGAGCTAAAGGTAGAATAAATATTTCCTCAAGTTCTATCAACCACCGATACAACTCTACGCATGCTTGACGTTCACTTTACCTAGAACAAGTATGAAACTAGAAGTACTTTGTAGGTGTTGTTTGATAGGTTTGCAAGATAATAAAGAGCACATAAATAAAAAGTAGGGGATGTTTAAATAAAGATGCAAGGAAGTAAATATAGCGAGTGTGGAAAAGTGGTGGTAGGAGTTGTGAAATTGTCCCTAAGCAATTGACTATGTTACTAGACCGGTAATCACTATTGCAATTCTATTTGAGGGAGAGGCATAAGCTAACATATCATCCCTTACTTGGAATTCTATGCACTTATGATTGGAAGTCTAGCAAGCATCCGCAACTACTAAAGATTCATTAAGGTAAAACCCAACCATAGCATTAAGCATCAAGTCCCCTTTTATCCCATACGTAGACAACCTACTTACTCGGGTGTGTGCTTCTGTCACTCACGCCACCCACCATAAGAAAATCATGAACATATTGCAAACCCTACAGCGGGGATCCCTCAGGCTTGTGCGACACAGAGAGCACCATAGGACAATACCAATAATAAAACATGCAACTCAAACCAATCATAGCAATTCATCAATCACCGATAGGACAATAGAAATCTACTCAGACATCATAGCATGGCAACACATCATTGGATAATAATATGAAGCATAAAGCACCATGTTCAAGTAGAGGGTACAGCGGGATGCGGGAGAGTGGACCGCTGGATATAGAGGGGGAAGGTAATGGAGATGTTGGTGAAGCTGACGGCGGTGTTGGTGAAGATCGCGGTGATGATGATGGCCCCCGGCGGCGTTCCGGCGCCACCGGAAGCAAGGGGGGGAGAGCCCCCCTTCTTCTTCTTCTTCTTCCTTGGCCTTCTCCCTAGATGGGGGAAGGGTTGCCCCTCTGGTCCTTGCCTCCCATGGCTTGTGAGGGGCGAGAGCACCTCCGAGATTGGATCTATCTCTTTGTTTCTGCGTTCTCTGATTCTACCCCTTCACCATTTCTTAAATATCCGGAGATCCGTAACTCAGATTGGGGTGAATCTTTCGCCCAGATTTTTCTCATAAAATTAGGTTTCTTGCGGCAAAACAAGGGCATCAACCGCCTTACGAGTGGCCCACGAGAGCCCAGGGAGCGCCCAGGGGTAGGGGCGCCCCCCCTATCTCGTGGCCACCCCGGACACCGTTTCGCGTTGATTGTTCCTCCGAAAAATCCCAAATATTCCAAAGTAATTCTCCGTCTGTTTTTATCCTGCTTGGATTCCGTTTGATATTGGTTTTCTGCCAAACATAAAACATGCAACAGACAGGAACTAGCACTGGGCACTGGATCAATATGTTAGTCCAAAAAATAGTATAAAAAGTTGCCAAAAGTATATGAAAGTTGAAGAATATTGGCATGGAACAATCAAAAATTATAGATACAACGGAGAAGTATCACTGGCGTTATTGGCATTTCTCCGTGACAGATTAATGCACATACCTGGAAATACAGGGCTCATTATCGAGGGTGTTACTCATCCCAGTATATGTTATAATGTCCGAATACCTTCGGGAGTGTTCGGCTTCGCGAGTTTGGCCTTATATGCATCAGCTCCGAATCATGTCTTTGGTCAAATGTTGAGTTTGCTCGGCTCCTGGGTTTGCTGCCTTACGTTCCGTTTTATCGGCTAAGGCGGCCAAAAAAGAACTACTGCGATTGTGCCCTGGTTATTCCGGATGAGCACCTCAGTAGAGAAAGCCGAAAACTGACTATCATAATACAGCGAGAGACTGGTCAACCACTCAAGGACTTATCGGAATCTTCGGGATTCCTCGGCATTAACGAAGGACCGTTTCCCGGTTATGTACATACGCGCCCGTATCCGGATGCACGCGGAAGTACCAGGGGCTATATAGTAGCCCCACCGTCAAACTCCTATGGCTAAGTGAAAGTGTTAAACCTATATAGTCTGGTTGCCTAGTTCGACGTGCGATCACCTCCTTAATGGACCAAGACATTGGATCAAGTGTGATTAGGCGCATTTTCGCGAACACCCCCACATTATATGCGTGGGGGCTGAAGCCAACGACTGCAAACTTTCAGGTTATATACATACATAAACGGCCGCACAGGAGGCACTACAATACTTTCAGGCAAAAGTATAAACACAACCTTTATAATTAAAATAGCATTGTTTTTACAATCGAAGGACTCATCACTCAAACATGATACTCTTCGAACACTGAGCCTCTACTAAACGGGCACCTTCTAGGACTTGCTCAAAATAGTGCCCGGGTGGGTCCTGGCTTCCTGCCGGACTCGGGGTAGCAATACTGGTGGCCTCCATATCTGCCCAATATGTTTTAACATGGGCAAGAGCCATCCGCGCACCTTCTATACATGTCGACTTCTTGACGGCGTCGATCCGCGACACAGCGCCAAGGAATTGTTGCACTAAACCAAAATAACTATCCGGCCGTGGTCCCTTCGGCCAAAGATGATCTACTACAGATCTCATTGCAAGTCCGGACAACCTATGGAGCTCGGCCCAAGCGGCCATCCTTTCATTCAATGGCAGCGGACGCGTCGAGGCACTGAACTGCGACCAAAACACTATTAGGAAAAGGCCTGCTAGTGGCGCACCTATTTTGGCCATTAATGGCGCACTGCAGGTGCGCCACTAGCATCACGCCATTAGAATTTTTTACTAATGGCGCACCACTGGTGCGCCATTAGTATACCAGATACTAATGGCGCACCTATAGTGTGCCATTAGTATGCCTAGAGGTGCGCCATTATTATCTGACTTAGTAATGGCGCACCACATAGAAGTGCGCCATTACTAACAATTTTTTTTCAAAAAAAATCATTTTTTTAAATTTGTTTTTCGTTTTTTCTTAATCTCGAGTCACTATGGCTTAATCTCGGGTCAATATGCTTAATCTCAAGTCAAATCGCACTCCGTGGTCAAACTTTCTGAAAGGTCACCCATCCTCACACTACTCCAGCCCAAGCACGCTTAACTTCTGAGTTCTACCCAACCCCCAGCACCAGCTCACTTAACAGGCACTTGTTGATATATGTAACATGAGTGTGATGAAATTTTGAAAAATATTTCAAACTTCCGTTCATATTACGTATCATATTTTAAAAAAAATTCCCCAAAAAAATTTCGAAACAATTTTTTTTCTGTTACTAGTGGCGCACCTAGCAAACGGTGCGCCACTAGTAAGTTTGAATTTTTTTGAATTTTTTTGCCTCTAGTTCTTAAAAGCCCCGTATCTTTTGTTCTGTTAGGTTTTTGAGGATTTTTCGAGTAGATGATTTTTCATATAAAAAAGCTTTTTAATCCGAGTTCGTATGCAAAAGTTATGCCCATTTTACAAATTCCAGAGAGATTTTGCAAAGAAAGTCGAAATTCATATTTGTAAATTTTCCCAACAACTAGACCACATATCACATGGGAAACTTATTTTCTTTTATTTTTTTGACATTCCCATCATTTTCTTTTATTTTTTTAACTGAAAAGGCGGTCCACGGGGGGGGGGGGTGCATTCAGGGATTTTTTATTCAAAGTTAGTAATGGCGCACCGTGGGTATGGTGCGCCCTTACTAGTTAAAACTAGTAATGGCGCACCACACCCATGGTGCGCCATTACTAACTTTGAAAAAAAAATGTTACTAATGGCGCACCGTGGGTGTGGTGCGCCATTACTAGTTAAAACTAGTAATGGTGCACCACACACACACGGTGCGCCATTACTAACTTTGAAAAAAAAATATTTGTTAGTAATGGCGCACCGTGGGTGTGGTGCACCATTAATAGTTAAAATAGTAATAGCGCACTATCCCCTGGTGCGCCATTACTAGTTTTGGAAAAAAATTAAAAAAATGCTAGTAGTGGCGCACCTTGGGAGTGGTGCGCCATTAGTGTGATGGACACTAATGGCGCACCAACACATGGTGCGCCACTGCTATATAGTAGTGGCGGCCCACACATGTGGTGCGCCATTAATGTCAATATCGTCTATAGCCCTTTTCCTAGTAGTGAAACAACCTTTCCACCTCATGATCTTTCCGATCTTTGAAAAACTTGGCCGCATCAGCAGTACTTTTCGCCAGGTCCGCATACTCGTCTGCAGCACTCCAAGACTGATCTAGAGGAGCGTATTTTGGATCTCCGAACTTCATCCGCAACAAATAGGGGCTTCCAGCCGCGATGTCTCCGGCTTGTCGAAGCTCCTCCCGTGCAGCTCTAATTTCAGAGCGCGTCTCCTTGGCCGCATCCAAGGCCTTCTTCAGAGCGCAAGTTAGAGTCCAAAACAAGGGCAAAAATGTTGGGAAAAGTAGTTACGTTCGAGACGTATCAACTCCCCCAAGCTTAAACCTTTGCTTGTCCTCAAGCAGTTCAGTTGACAAACTGAAAGTGATGAAGAAAAACTTTTACAAACTCTGTTTGATCTTGTTGTTGCAAATGTAAATCCAACATCCAAGTTTTCAGCAAAGATTATGAACTAACCACATTCGCAATAACATTTAGGTCTCATGTTTACGCATATCAATGGCATAATCAACTAGCAAGCAATAATAATAAATCTTGGATGACAACACTTTCTCAAAACAATCATAACATAATATAACAAGATGGTATCTTGCTAACCCTTTCTGAGACTGCAAAACATAAATACAGAGCACCCCTAAAGATCAAGAACTAACTAGACATTGTAATTCATGGTAAAAGAGATCCAGTCATAGTCATACTCAATGTAAATTAATAGCAATGCATACAAATGACAGCGGTGCTCTCCAGCTGGTGCTTTTTAATAAGAGGATGAAGACTCAGCATAAAAGTAAATAGATAGGCCCTTCGCAGAGGGAAGTAGAGATTTGCAGAGGTGCCAGAGATCGAGTTTTAAAATAGATAAATAATATTTTGAACATCATACTTTCATTGTGTAAGTGCATCTAGTGCCACCCCTAGTTGGTTTTGGAGTTTTGACGACAAACTTGGTTGAGGGACTAATGTGTTTGTGAGAATTGCAGGATAACAGAGGTAGTAGTCCCATATTGATTCGGTTTACCTACCAGAGATGACCCCTAAAAATGTGTGAAGACATTGAACAGAATGGTGGTCTGTGAAGACATTCACATTGAAGACTATGACATGAGAAGACATCACATGAAGACTATGGAGTGCAAAGACATAGTTGTTTCGTAGTTTCCTTTTCTTCTTTGTTGAGCCATAGGAACCACAGTACTGTTAAGTGGGGTCCAAGTGAACAAAGTCAGAGTGACTGATGTGATGCTCAACCAAATCCTATGTCTTCGAACAAAGACAATGAGAGAAAATCTGATCCAGAGTTGGATGAGTCAGCTTTACTTGTAGCCCAAGTCAAGCTGCCGCATATGTTCGAAATCTGACCATTGGACACGTGTCAGTTCCTTAGTGACCCAGGGTCATTTTGGACAAATCAGGTCGGGTTGCCTTCTGGCTATAAATAGCCCACCCCCTACACCATAAATTGGTGGCTGCTCAGAGTTAGTGCATGACTTTTGTTGTTTGAGAGCAACCCACCTCCGAAGCTTTGAGAGAGAGAATCCTTGCGAGGACAAAGCCCAAAACACCCAGAGCCAAAGAGTGTCAGGCATCACTGAAGTCTTTCTGTCCGCGTGATCTAATGACTTATTACACTTGAGGACTGTGAATCCTCCGGCCGATTAGGCGTCGCGTTCTGAGCATCCAAGAGTCATCGTGGATTGCTGGTGAACGAAGTCTGTGAAGGTTTGGAAGTCTCCCTTGAAGACTTACCAGAGTAATTGGGCGAGGATTAAGTGTTCTTAGCTCAAGGGGAATAAGGTGAAGACGCGGTCTTCTGAGTTAAATCTCAGCCTCCCTAACCAGACGTACAGTTGTCACAACAACTGGAACTGGTCGAACAAATCCCTTGTCATCTCCGAGCAGCTGGTTCTATCCTACCTCTCTTGCTTTACTTACAGTTTGTCTTCGTGAAGTCTTTGCCTACATGCCTTATCTGTTTGACTTCACTGAGTGAAGACAATTGTCTATTTGGCTTCATACTATCTTCCATCCTGATCCAATCTACCTAGTTGCTTATAGTCTTCATGCTTTCACTTCATTGCTTACTTGACTATGGCTTGTCTAGTGTAGTCTACCTTCCGCTCATATCAATAGGTTCATTTCTATCATTTGTCTTTGAAACATCCCTGTTTTGAAGACTTTCGTAAAAATCACCTATTCACCCCCCCCCCCTCTAGTCGAATACTAGCACTTTCAATTGGTATCAGAGCGAGATGCTCCCTTGTTCTGTGTGATTCGGTTTAGCCACCCGGAGTTTAGCTATGTCGACTGCAGGGATAATCAAAGTCTCCGTTGCGTGCCCTGTCTTCGATAGCACTGATTACCCCTACTGGAAGAATAAGATGCGCATGCATCTTGAAGCCATTGATGTTGATCTCTGGCATGTCGTCAAGAACAGCATTCCCAAGACTGGTGAAGGTGTCACTCCTGCTGATGTCAAGAAGTTCGTGCAACTGGACTCAACTTTCAAGAACATTATCTGTGGTCATCTGACCAAGGGGCGGTATGGTCATGTGAGTGCTCTGGAAACGTCAAAGCTGGTCTGGGACTGGCTCTCCAAGGTCAATGAAGGCGTCTCAACACAGAGAGATTCAAGGATCAGTGTTCTTCGCAATCTCTTCAACCACTTCAATAGAAATGTCAATGAGAATGTAGAGCTCACATTTGATCGCCTCACTGACATTACTAATGAGCTTCATGCACTCGGCGCCACTAAGATCACCAAGCATGAAATCGTCAAGAAACTACTGAGATATCTTGACATCTCATTTGACACCCTGGCCCTGATGATTCAAGAGCGCACTGACTTCAAGACTCTCGATCCATCTGACATACTTGAGAGGCTCAACACACATGAGTTCCAGCTATCTGAGAAAAGAGATATCTATGGTCCCAACTATGGCCGTACTCGTGCTTTGAAGGCAAAGGTCGTCTCCTCGTATGAAGAAGAATCTAATTGCAGTTCTGGTGATCCTGAAGACATTGGGAACGAACTTGCTATGCTTGTGAAGAAGTTCCAGAAGTTTACCAAGAAGAAAGACTTCAGAAAGTCTTCAAGATCCAGCTCAAGGAATGATGAAGCTTCCTCTCGTGATCAAAAGAAGAGAACATGTCACAAGTGACAGAAACCTAGTCACTACATCTCTGAGTGTCCATAGTGGGACAACGAGACAAAGAAGAAGAAGAAGAATAAGAAGAAGAGCAAGGACTATGATTCTAATGACAAGAAGAAGAAGAAATACTCAAAGTCTTCTTCCAAGTCTTCATCAAAGTCTTCTTCACACAAGAAGAGCTCATCTGGCAAGGCTCGTGCTTTTGTTGGCAAGGAGATGGATTCAGAGGAGGAGTCTACATCTGAGGAGGCAGAGGTGGAGTCTGAGGAGGAATCTGATTCTGGAGTGGCAAGCCTGGCTCTAGCTTCTGCATATGTCGCCAAGTCCATCTTCAACACTGAAGACAATGGCCTCGTCACTAACGCTGATACCAAGGATGAGGATGACTCTGCCCCCACCTACTGCTTCATGGCACGTGGTGCCAAGGTAAACTCATGCGATGCTTACTTTCAAACATCAAGTGAAGATGACTCTGAATGTGACTCTAAACCTAGCTACAAAACACTTCTTAAAATTGCAACTGAACAACCAAATTCCATGGAACATATTCAAAAACGGTTAGACAAAAGCGATGACCTATTGGATGCAGAAATGACCTGAACTCAGTCATTAATTGAAGACATAAAAAATCTTCATGTTAAGTATGAGGAACTTGAAAGTCGTCATGAATCGCTCTCAACCTCTCATGAAAAGCTTTCCTATGATTATCTTCAAAGGAAGCAGGAACTTGAGAAATTGAGATCGACTCATGAAGATCTTCAAAAGGAAAATGAGTAACTCCGCACTCAACATATCAGTTCCGCTCAGGAAGAATTTGAACCACCATGTCTAAAATGTATTGAGCGAGATAATGCTATCTCTGTTGCTAAATGTTCAACTACTACTTGTCAGGACCCCGACTCAATGCCACATCGATCTAGCATGTAACACCTCATATCACTTTGCGGCCTCACGCACGGTATCCCCACGGGTGTCGCCTTACCTTTGCCCGGGACCGTTTGCGCCTTTTGGCACATATGATAGTGTCGCTAGCATCCATATGATAAGGAGCCCGAGATGACATGGCTAGTCGTAAACCCAAAGTGGCACAAACTTACAGGGACAGGCATCCATGACCTAGCATCGAACATGTCGGTCATCAGCGAGTGAATCCAGGCTGTAGCACTGCGCTAGCAGGACTCCAGTGAACCGGGCTGTAGCGGGCTAACAGGACTCCGGTATTCATCGTGGGACATTTCCCCGAAGGGACAGACACAGGAACAAAGAAGGACACATGCCGGCCAGCCTAAGTGTTCGGGAGCAGTAGCAAGCTGCCATGGCTCAGTGGAAGCACTAGAAGACATTTCCCGGTAAGAGAGGCTACTAAAGATAAATAACTAGATAGCCAGATCCCACACATACCAAGCATTTCAATATATACACACAATATGCTCGATATGTGCAAATACAACATGGCATCACAACATGACTCTACAACTCAAGTATTTATTCAATAGGCTCCAAGGAGCGAGATATTACAAACATGGGTCTCACGACCCAACATTCAAAGCATACAAGTCAAAGCACAAGCGGAAGCTTAACATGTCTGAGTACAGACATCTACAAATGAAAAAGGCTGCGAAGCCTGACTATCTACCAGATCCTGCCGAGGGCACAAGATCGTAGCTGAAGTCTCTCTGCAAAAACATAAATTAAGCAACGTGAGTACAAATGTACCCAGCAAGACTTACATCATAACTAAATACATATGCATCATTATCAACAAAGGGGTGGTGGGGTTTAACTGCAGCAAGCCAGCTTTGACTCAGTGGCTATCCTGAACTACGACTGCAAGTAACTCTTTTGAGGTGGCGCACACGAGTCCACATATTCACCATATCAATACACCACTATGGATCCGCTCCCGTCTCCCTACGAGAACGCCATCCATAGCACTCACGCTTATCTTGCGTATTTTAGAGTATCCACTTTCACTTGTCTATGAACTATACAGGCAACCCAGAAGTCCTTTACCGCGGACACGGCTATTCGAATAGATCATATTAACCCTGTAGGGGTGTACTTCTTCACACACGCTCTCACCACTTACCGCCATTTACACGACATGTACTCAGAAACCTTCAAGCGGAAGCCCGGCGAGGGTGTCAGCCATGACCTGACTAACCACACAAGTCTCTCGTCCAGCTTTATCGCCTATTCGGGTTCCATCCGCAAGGAGATCCGGCCAGGGTGTCGCTCACGGCCCCAAACGATGTGAGCAGGGTTCCCAAGCCCACCATCCGGGTGCCACTTGGTACACCATGCCACTGTGCCTAGTCTGTCCCAAGCCCACATGTACCGGGTGCCACTTGGTAGACTACTAACACTACCTACAAACACCAGAAACTAGTTACAACTCCTGGACAGAGATCAAGTTGATTAATAAGCCGAGAGGGGCACTTAAGCATTCCAATGCGTGGTAGTAGCTGTTCATGGATCACAAACACAGAACTCAGTTCCTGAGGATGGCTGCAATGAGACAACCCACCATGTACTCCTACATGGCCTCTCACCGCTACCTTTGCCAAATCGTGTTCACACACTTAGCTCCCAACAGTAGGACATGTTCACCACATTCCAATTCATCCCCGATGAATCAGACCTGACACAACTCTAAGCAATAGCAGGCATGACAAACAAGCATGAATGAGTAGGCACATCAGGGCTCAAACAACTCCTACTCATGCTAGTGGGTTTCATCTATTTACTGTGGCAATGGCAGGTCATGCAGAGGATAAAGGGGTTCAGCTACCGCAGCAAGTAATGGATGAATCATTGTTGTCCTAATGCAATAAAAGAGAGCAGGAGCGAGAGAGTAGGATTGTATCGGAATGAACAAGGGGGTTTTGCTTGCCTGGCACTTCTAAAGATAATATAGTTCTTCATCGGTGTCAACGATCACAACATCGGTACAACGTCTACCGAGGGGGAACAACACCGGCAAACAGAGAAGAAACATGATCAATGCAATGCACAATATGATGCATGAATGTGACATGGCAATATGCTATGGTTTGAGCTAATGCAACTAGCAGCAAGTTAAATGGAGTTGGTTTGAATCAAGGATTTAAATTCAAACTCCATATGTGAAGGTTTAAATGCCATTTTAAGATTTGGCCTAAACAGCAGCCCTAAGTTGTTCTATCATTTATGAAAATGGTACAAATGGATAGATTGGATTTTTCAGATCATTTTTCATATATAAATTATTTCATTTGGAGTTACGGTTGAATTTCTATGATTTTTAGAAGTTTTGGATATTTTCTGAAATAAATAAATCATTTCTGATTTATTTAAAACTCCAGAAAACATTTACTGCATCAGCATGACGTATTAGTGATGTCAGCAGGTCAACGGGCGGCCCAGGTCAAACCTGACCAGTGGGTCCCGCGTGTCAGTGTCATTAGTCTAACTAATTAAATTAGTACTAACCCTAGATTAATTAGCAGTGCTAGGACCCACCTGTCATTGACCCGGGGGGTCAAACTGGGCCCCACCCATGGTCAAACAGGGTCAGTGGGGTCAAACTCGCCGGCGACTCGACGCTGGCGAGGCCCGAGACGGCGACGCGGCTCGGAAATCCCCCACGGGTGTCCAAATGGGCGGCGGAGAGGCTCTACGGGTGCAGCGCGATGAGGCGCGTCTAACGGGGCAAGCGGGAGCAGCTGGGGTGGACCGAGCTCGTCGGAAGCGAGCTCGTGGCGGCGGCCGGAGTTCGGCCAACAGTGGGTTAGGCGATGCAGGGCGCCAGGGAAGGCGTTGGTGTGTGTTACGTGCTCCTGGTGAGGTGTGGAGCACGGTGGTGTGCCCGGCTTCGAGCCACAGTGGCTCTGGCCACGACGGCGACGAGGCACGACGGCGGCGAGCTTCGGCCGTGGTGGAAGATGGAGCTAGGGGACAGAAATGGAGGGGGCGAGCCAGGGGAAAGAATCAGGAGCTCACGGGGAGTCGTATGGCGGTCTCAGCGGGCTCGGGGACGGGCTGGAGACGAGGTGCGGTCGCCGGCGATCTCGGATGCCCGAGCAGGAAGACGAGGGCGAAGACGGCTCCACAGGGCGTCCGGGCTCGTGCAGCTCGTTGAAGAGGAAGAATACGTCGACGCGGACCTCGGGGACAGGTCGAAGGGGCATGGCGACGGCGGTGAGTGCGCGGACGGCGAGCGGCGGCTGCGGTTGCGCTCGGGTGGGTGCACGCGTGAGGGACAGGGGAGGGGATGAGCACGGGGGGAGGAGTGAGAGGGCCCCGGGGGTGCGCGGTGCTGCGGGAGGCGTCCAGGGGAGGAGGGAGGCAGCCAGGCAGGGAGGAGCTGGCCTCCTCGGCCGCGCGCGTGCGAGTACGCAGCTGCTCCTACTGGCAGGAGGAAGACGACAGGGAAGGAGGCGGTGGTGGGCTGGGCCAGTTGGTTGGGCTGCCAGCTGGGCCGGCCAGGTGGGCTGCATAGTAGGTAGGTCCAGGTAAGTCTCTTTCTCTCTACCTTTTATTTATTGTTTCTGTTTTCTATTATTCTGTAGTCTTTAGGGCTTTATATAAAATACTTAAACAGATCCAAAAATCATGAAACTAATCATGGCTACTGTTTAGAATATATCCAACAGTAAACATTTTAGTTTATGATTATTCGAGCATTTAAAATATTTTATAGCATTTAAATGCCCAAATGCAAATAGAGTATGATTTAATTCAGAGCCCAATATGTCCTGCAAAAATATAAACCATTTTTGGTAGATGCTTACACCTCAAACCAGAAATGTTGAACATTTTTAGAGGGCATTTTGAGTTCAATGAAAAAGATTTTATTTTGACCTTAGTTGAAATCATTTGGTGCTAGGGTTTAAGCATCCCCATTTCAAGTTCATTTGAAAACTTAAACATAATGCACACATGAAGGGCTAGCCTACTGCAGACCAGGACCAGGGATGTGACAACTCACCCCCACTAAGCAAAAATCTCGTCCCGGGATTCAAGCATAGGGTAAGATGAAGGGGGAACGCAAACTAACACAATCTTCACGATCCAGGTTGCACTTCATGGGGGCGTTGATTCGATCACCATCTTTGTCTCGTCGTCTTGCTCTGAGAACTCCAACTAACATGACAATGAGAGGGAAAAGAAAACTCTAGAGGGATCGATCTTATCGAAGGTCGAACAACTCATGATCAACTCACGAAGTGGGACATTGAAACATCTCTCGAGCTGAGACACAAAGCATTCGTCCAGAGGGATGGAGTGAAACACATGACAAAGGTTCACTAGGTAGACAACAATTCCACACTTAAGAAGGTGGTAAACGATTGTCAACATAGCGAGGAGTTGAGTTGCCATGATACCATAATGGGGCACCTTAGGGAAGGTGACTTGTAGAAATATCCGCTTAAGTGGCAAAAAGAATTACCTTTGATTTAGAGATCATTGAGATTCTTTATACCAGCCTAAGGCAATTCTCGAGCGATCATTTGGAGGGGGTCGGTAGAATGACATGCTTGGATTAGAATGGATGATGTGGATTACCTTGTTGAAAACAACACAAGGGATGACTTTAGTAACTGAGGAGAAGCTCAACAGTAGAGAGTGAGTCCACTGTTTGAGAAGTTATAGCATAACCGAGGAAGCTGAGAGCAAACCCAGTTAGTGCCGATGATAACACCTAGCGCTTGCGCGTGCTCTCAAGAACTTGAGCATTTCCATATTCATCAAGGTTTTACCAACATCCGTGTCAAGGATCCTGGGAACACAACATACCACCATGATGATAGTGATGGACATTGCAGATGCATAGGAAGATAACAGCTTCTCAGATTTCACCTTAGCGAGGCCAAGGAAACAAAATCTGGATGATCGACCGAGAGACATTTAGCACTCCGCTTCTAATGTTCTCCTTGATGTGCTCGCGTAATCCATAGATAATTATGGTTTGATATCTAGAACATCAAGTAAAAGGTCGGACTTCGGGAACACGAAAATCATAGGGAATAACTACGGAAGTAAATCCATAAGAAATCCTCATGGGGAGGTGGCCAACTTCCTCAATCAAGATACTACAATAATAGGTCTTCCGGCTGGGTGTGTTAGCCACGACATCCACTTTACCGGTTACAGAGAGACCATTATTATAGTTCTTGGGAAATGTTCCAACCATCATATCTGCCTGAGATTTAGATCTGGTTGGTGTCATAATAATCCAGACTCATCGAGCCTAGGAAGAAAAATGAAAGTTTGCAACACAAATCGACGAGATGATGTTGCGAGATTCTCGGAAATGAACTACGATAGCGAGCTCCAAAACATGAGCTGGTTCTGCTACACACATGTGAACACGCTGTCCCAGACAAACATGATCACATGGTAGTCTTACAATAAAACACTACCGAGTTCTGGTTGGGAACCATCAACGAGGATATCGGAGTCCTTACATAAGTCCGGATTAGCACTTATGAAGGAACTCCTTCTCCTTGAACAAATCAATTAGTGGCTTGGCGTGCTAGGGACACATATAGAATGGAGGTAGCGAGCCTATCAAACCATAACATACTTCGCACATGCATGACTGACTTGAGATGATTCCAGAGGAAGCAAAAATATACTTTCTCGAGTTCACGGCGGCAACTTGCACCAAATGCACGTGAATCATAGGAAGTCACTTCTTTCTTCAACATATGCTTCATGAACGGAACACAAAAGCATTGCTCACAAAGTTTCCAACACTAGATGGATGTTCAACACGAATCATGGAAAAGATAAAAATGTTGCTGATGGGCTCAATAACAATTCATCCAGGTTTCCATATAAATGGAATACCACAATTATGTGAACAAGGTAATAGCATTGGTCAGACTCAAAGATATAATGGTGTATGCTCGAGGAAACAACCATGAGTAAGACAACATTATGAATATCGTTGGTTCTGATTTGATTTGGGGATAGCCCACACTCAAATCAAAGTTTTGACAATATAATAGGTCCAACAACTGATCACAGGGACCAATCGATGAAGACATCATCTTTCTTCAACATACATACAAGATATACCTTAATATGAACTAACTCGGAGAAGCCTTTATCTTCCAACTCTCCAGGTTGTTGTTTAGCTTAACCAACTAGCTCAGGGGTATCCAACACGGATTCTTGGAGAAATGGTGGTTTACAGGAATAAACCAACTTGATCACGAACTCAACATAAAGGTCAGGGGACAACCTGGTAATACTTCCGAGGAGATATTCGAGAAATCACGAACCACCGATATGTTACTAAGCTCGAGAACAATCTTCCTTTTCAGGGCAAGACGATATGATCAAAAGAGCGAGGGATTAGCACAATCCTAACTCATTGATCGAAGAGTGCACCTTGGAAGATGTACTAGGTAGCACGATAAACCCTAGGGTGATGATTCAATAATCAACACGCTAAGGATAATTATTGTCCATTAACTGCCAAGCAACGGGGTTGCTAGGAGTATTGAGTTCACACATGATGATTCACTTGTCGGCACTCCGGCTACAACAACACGGAACCGAGGAATGAAATAGGATGGCGAGAAGTATCACTACATCAAGAATTCACAAGAGGTGGTGCAATTCTCATGAAAATCCTGACATAAAGAAGGTAATACTTCAAGGTAGAACAGACCAGAAGCTGGATTGCATTTGATCTACGGGATACAACTGCTTTGACCCAATCCTGGATATGGATGAGGTACTGGAGTTTGTTTCTCCTAGTCATTCCGGAATAGAATGGCTTGACGGACCACAAGAGTGACAGGCATCGATGAACAAATGCACGCATACTCTTGACTATCAACTGATAGACGAGGGTCAGAATACAACTAAAGAGGGACAACTCAAAGGAACATATGACTTTCTGAGTTGTGGATGCATAGGTTAGTATGTCGAGTCAAATTCAACATATTTCTTCCGGATAACCCATGCAGAAAGGTAGAACTGGCAGAGTCACGATATAGAATGGAGAACTCATCGAGAGCACTCTGGTTGTGATCTTTTGATCCAACAAACTTCTGCCATGAAGTGGTTCATAGTATTTGGAAGAAGGAAATACCACGAACTTCGAGGACTATTGCAAAGGTTACTAATTTCCTAAAGGAACTAGCAAACACTAACAACATGAAGTAGGTAGAGTGAATCTCGGGTCAGAAGCCCAGGAATAGAAAAACTACCAACTAAATGGCATGACGGGATGCTTTCGAGAATGATGGCCAGGATCATCACACTGGAACACAAAACATGGCTAGATTACTAGGTGATACTCTAGACATCTAGGGTCATAATAATAGCTCCAACATATACGTCGAGGCAATAGAGTACCTCAACTCACCGTTATGTGTGGTTAACCTGGCCTAAAAGAACATCAAAACCAGCGGAAGGGATTTGCAAATGCATCAGACTATTTAGAAACCTGGGATGACTCGGACAGCATAACGGCTGTAAATGCTCAAAAAGATTTGAGACAAGCTACAAAAATGGTGGCATAACCACTCAGAAGCACAATATCAAGGTTTCGAGATCAACAGCTAACATACGGAGGTAGAACCGAGGCTTAAATCCAACAAACTTATGAGTCTACTAATTAGTAACACGTGATCCTGATAGAAGGAAGAGAAAGCCTAGTTCTTAACCCCGTAGGAAAAATAGTATGACTCGGATCAGAAGGGCATAAGGTAAAGGAGTAAAAAGAGCCTTACGTTCCAACCCACAATCAATTACCTTATATAACTAAAGAATTTCTAGACTCAACTTCGACCAGTTTGGCTTGGTAATCCTACAGGCAGTCAAGCTCTGATACCAAAACTGTCAGGACCCCGACTCAATGCCACATCGATCTAGCATGTAACACCTCATATCACTTTGCGGCCTCACGCACGGTATCCCCACGGGTGTCGCCTTACCTTTGCCCGGGACCGTTTGCGCCTTTTGGCACATGTATATGATAGTGTCGCTAGCATCCATATGATAAGGAGCCAGGGCTGACATGGCTAGTCGTAAACCCAAAGTGGCACAAACTTACAGGGACAGACATCCATGACCCAGCATCGAACGTGTCGGTCATCAGCGAGTGATCCAGGCTGTAGCACTGGGCTAGCAGGACTCCGGTGAACCGGGCTATAGCGGGCTAACAGGACTCCGGTATTCATCGTGTGACATTTCCCCGAAGGGACAGACACAGGAACGAAGAAGGACACATGCCGGCTAGCCTAAGTGTTCCGGAGCAGTAGCAAGCTACCATGGCTCAGTGGAAGGACTAGGAGACATTTCCCGTTAAGAGAGGCTACTAAGGATAAACAACTAGATAGCCAGATCCCACACATACCAAGCATTTCAATAACATACACACAATATGCTCGATATGTGCAAATACAACATGGCATCACAGCATGACTCTACAACTCAAGTATTTATTCAATAGGCTCCAAGGAGCGAGATATTACAAACATGGGTCTCACGACCAAACATTCAGAGCATACAAGTCAAAGCACAAGCGGAAGCTTAACATGTCTGAGTACAGACATCTACAAATGAAAAAGGCTGCGAAGCCTGACTATCTACCAGCTCCTGCCGAGGGCACAAGATCGTAGTTGAGGTAACAAGCTAAACGTCGAAGTCCACGTGGAACTACTAGCGAGACTGAAGTCTCTCTGCAAAAACATAAATTAAGCAACGTGAGTACAAATGTACCCAGCAAGACTTACATCAGAACTAATTACATATGCATCATTATCAACAAAGGGGTGGTGGGGTTTAACTGCAGCAAGCTAGCTTTGACTCGGTGGCTATCCTGAACTACGACTGCAAGTAACTCTTTTGAGGTGGCGCACACGAGTCCACATATTCACCATATCAATACACCACTATGGATCCGCTCCCGTCTCCCTACGAGAACGCCATCCATAGCACTCACGCTTATCTTGCGTATTTTAGAGTATCCACTTTCACTTGTCTATGAACTGTACAGGCAACCCAGAAGTCCTTTACCGCGGACACGGCTATTCGAATAGATCATATTAACCCTGCAGGGGTGTACTTCTTCACACACGCTCTCACTACTTACCGCCGTTTACACGACATGTACTCGGCAACCTTCAAGTGGAAGCCCAGCGAGGGTGTCGGCCACGACCTGAATAAGCACACAAGTCTCTCGTCCAGGTTTATCGCCTATTCGGGTTCCATCCGCAAGGAGATCCGGCCAGGGTGTCGCTCACGGCCCCAAACGATGTGAGCAGGGTTCCCAAACCCACCATCCGGGTGCCACTTGGTACACCGTGCCATTGTGCCTAGTCTGTCCCAAGCCCACATGTACCGGGTGCCACTTGGTAGACTACTAACACTACATACAAACACCAGAAACTAGTTGCAACTCCTGGACAGAGATCAAGTTGATTAATAAGCCGAGAGGGACACTTAAGCATTCCAATGTGTGGTAGTAGCTGTTCAGGGATCACAAACACAGAACTCAGTTCCTGAGGATGGCTGCAATGAGACAACCCACCATGTACTCCTACATGGCTTCTCACCGCTACCTTTACCAAATCGTGTTCACACACTTAGCTCTCAACAGTAGGACATGTTCACCACATTCCAATTCATCCCCGATGAATCAGACCTGACACAACTCTAAGCAATAGCAGGCATGACAAACAAGCATGAATGAGTAGGCCCATCAGGGCTCAAACAACTCCTACTCATGCTAGTGGGTTTCATCTATTTACTGTGGCAATGACAGGTCATGCAGAGGATAAAGGGGTTCAGCTACCACAGCAAGTAACCGATGAATCGTTGTTGTCCTAATGCAATAAAAGAGAGCAGGAGCGAGAGAGTGGGATTGTATCGGAATGAACAAGGGGGTTTTGCTTGCCTGGCACTTCTGAAGATAATATAGTTCTTCATCGGTGTCAATGATCACAACGTCGGTACAACGTCTACCGAGGGGGAACAACACCGGCAAATAGAGAAGAAACATGATCAATGCAATGCACAATATGATGCATGAATGTGACATGGCAATATGCTATGGTTTGAGCTAATGCAACTAGCAGCAAGTTAAATGGAGTTGGTTTTAATCCAGGATTCAAATTCAAACTCCATGTGTGAAGGTTTAAATGCCATTATAAGATTTGGCCTAAACAGCAGCCCTAAGTTGTTCTATCATGCATGAAAATGGTACAGATGGATAGATTGGATTTTTCAGATCATTTTTCATATATAAATTATTTCATTTGGAGTTACGGTTAAATTTCTATGATTTTTAGAAGTTTTGGATATTTTCTGAAATAAATAAATCATTTCTGATTTATTTAAAACTCCAGAAAACATTTATTGCGTCAGCATGACGTATTAGTGATGTCAGCAGGTCAACGGGCGGCCCAGGTCAAACCTGACCAGTGGGTCCCGCGTGTCAGTGTCATTAGTCTAACTAATTAAATTAGTACTAACCCTAGATTAATTAGCAGTGCTAGGATCCACCTGTCATTGACCCGGGGGTCAAACTGGGCCCCACCCATGGTCAAACAGGGTCAGTGGGGTCAAACTCACCAGCGACTCGACACCTGCGAGGCCCGAGACGGCTGCGCGGCTCGGAAATCCCCCACGGGTGTCCAAATGGGCGGCAGAGAGGCTCTATGGGTGCAACGCGACGAGGCGCGTCTAACGGGGCAAGCGGGAGAAGCTGGGGTGGACTGAGCTCGTCGGAAGCGAGCTCGTGGCAGCGGCCGGAGTTCGGCCAACGGCGGCTTAGGCGATGCAGGGCGCCAGGGGAGGCGTTGGTGTGTGCTACGTGCTCCTAGTGAGGTGTGGAGCACGGTGGTGTGCCCGGCTTCGAGCCATAGTGGCTCTGGCCACGACGGCGATGAGGCACGACGGCGGCAAGCTTCGGCCGTGGTGGAAGACGGATCTAGGGGACAGAAACGGAGGGGGCGAGCAAGGGGAAAGAATCAGGAGCTCACGGGGAGTCGTATGGCGGTCTCAGCGGGCTCGGGGACGGGCAGGAGACGAGGTGCGGTCGCCGGCGATCTCGGATGCCCGAGGAGGAAGACGAGGGCGAAGATGGCTCCACAAGGCGTCCGGGCTCATGCAGCTCGTTGAAGAGGAAGAATACGTCGACGCGGACCTCGGGGACGGGTCGAAGGGGCATGGCGACGGTGGTGAGCGCGCGGACGGCGAGCGGCGGCTGCGGTTGCGCTCGGGTGGGTGCGCGCGTGAGGGACAGGGGAGGGGATAAGCACGGGGGGAGGAGTGAGAGGTCCCCGGGGGTGTGTTTCGCTGCGGGAGGCGTCCAGGGGGAGGAGGAGGCAGCCATGCAAGGAGGAGCTGGCCTCCTCGGCCGCGCGCGTGCGAGCACGCAGCTGCTCCTACTGGCAGGAGGAAGACGACAAGGAAGGAGGCGGTGGTGGGCTGGGCCAGTTGGCTGGGCTGCCAGCTGGGCCGGCTAGGTGGGCTGTACAGTAGGTAGGTCCAGGTAAGTCTCTTTCTCTCTACCTTTTATTTATTGTTTCTGTTTTCTATTATTCGGTAGTCTTTAGGGCTTTATATAAAATACTTAAACAGATCCAAAAATCATGAAACTAATCATGGCTACTGTTTAGAATATATCCAACAGTAAACATTTTAGTTTATGATTATTTGAGCATTTAAAATATTTTATAGCATTTAAATGCCCAAATGCAAATAGAGTATGATTTAATTCAGAGCCCAATATGTCCTGCAAAAATATAAACCATTTTTGGTAGATGCTTACACCTCAAACCAGAAATGTTGAACATTTTTAGAGGGCATTTTGAGTTCAATGAAAAAGATTTTATTTTGACCTTAGTTGAAATCATTTGGTGCTAGGGTTTAAGCATCCCCATTTCAAGTTCATTTGCAAAATTAAACATGATGCACACATGAAGGGCTAGCCTGCTGCAGACTAGGACCAGGGATGTGACACTACTACTATTGCAATATCTTCAACTGCTGATGTGGTAACTAACCCCTCATCTAAGGATACCACTACTGTTGCTGATGAGAATGCCAGGTTGAAGTCATTACTTAAGACAGGAATGTACAAAAGTTTCAAAGGGCATCAGACACTATGTGATGTCCTTAAAAAGCAGATTCTGAACCGAAACCCTAGGAAAGAGGGTGTTGGGTTCGAGAGGAAAACGAACGTTGATGGTTCTTACTGGATGCCTGACTAGTACCCCAAAACCACATGGGTTGCTGCTAAGGGACCTTCAGTAGATCCATCTACCTTATCTGGCTTCACTAGTGCTAACCCAATTATCATTGATGAATCCTTTGATGCAAACTATAAACTGTTCAGGAATTAGAATGGTGAAGTGTTTTCCAGGTATAGTGGTACTAATTGTAGGAATGGACCACCTCTGAAGAAGATCTGGGTGCCCAAAAGGTGTCTTGAGAGTCCTCCCGTGAATGTCGTTATGACACCACCTGGGAAGAAGACAAACCCCAGACCGAAAGCTTCATATGGTCCAAAGGCTTCATACAGACAGAGGGCTCACCTAAGTCACCCTAATGCCAATGTCTTGCAGGGAAATCATACTCAGATCTTTGAATATGAGCGTGTTTCATCAAACCGCTATGTTCACAAATCTAAGAATGTTTCTGCATATTCTTATGAGCATTATTCTCCTCCTGCTAGGCTATTTGCTAGGTCTTCAAAGCCGAAGTTCTCAGATGCTGCACTTAGACTCATTGCTTCTAAGCCACCCCTGAAAATTTGGGTGGTTTAGAAAACTTAACTCTCTTCTGGAGGGAAAGGTCTCCAGCTGGAAATCAAAGGCGTCTGATGCTTATGCTGGGGACCTTAAACATCTTGTGGGGCGCAAGATAAAATGCCCAAATGGTCTTACTATGTATTTCGTCCCAGGATTCCTTGACACTCATCCTATGTATCCTAACCAAGATCTGAACTTCTATGTTCCGCTTGTTCATCAAATGTTTCTACTTCACAACTCTCTTGGTGAAGCCTATCCCCCAAACTATACTGTAGGCTATGACACCTCAACCTTCAGAATGGATTATGGATAGTGGCTGCACCAACCACATGACTGGTGAAGTCTTTTTATGGATTCAACTCTTCGACCGTCAGATAAGAGTCATATCACATTTGCTGACACTGGTAAAAGTAAGGTATTGGGTCTTGGTAAAGTTGCAATCTCAAAGGATCAGCACATGGATAAAGTGATGCTTGTTGAATCCCTTGGTTTCAACTTAATGTCTGTATCAATGCTATGAGATTTGAAAATGATTGTGACATTTGGAAAATATCATTGCCTTATCCTTATGGAATCTGATAAATCTCTAGTCTTTGAAGGGTATCGAAAAGATAATCTATATATGGTAGTCTCAGCAGGACCACAGCTTGCCACATGTCTTCTAGCAAAAGCTTCAGAGTGCTGGATTTGGCATCGGAGGCTAGGACATGCGGGCATGAGGAACTTGTACACTCTCGAAGAATAAGAAGCACGTCGTGGGCATCGAAGGCGTCAAGTTCAAGAAAGACCATATGTGTGGTGCCTGTGAAGCTGGGAAGATGACTAGGGCCAAGCATCCCTCGAAGACAATCATGACAACATCTCAACCCTTCGAGCTACTTCATATGGACTTATTCGGCCCTACTCATTACTCTACTCTTACTACCATTGCTTGTCTCTATGGTTTCGTTATTGTTGATGATTACTCAAGATATACCTGGGTGCATATAATACTCTATAAGAAGCAAGTGCAAGATGTCTTCAGACGCTTCGCCAATCGTGCCATGACGAACTACGGTGTCAAGATCAAGCACATTAGAAGTGATAACAACACAGAATTCAAGAACACTGGCCTCGACACTTACCTTGATACACTTGGCATCACTCATGAGTTTTCTGCTCCCTACACACCTCAGCAGAATGGCATCGTGGAGCGCAAAAACGGAACCCTCATCGAGATGGCTCGGACGATGCTAGATGAGTACAAGACTCCAAGAAAGTTCTGGCCTGAAGCCAATGACACTGCATGACACATCATCAACCGAGTTTATCTTCACAAGATTCTGAAGAAAACATGTTATGAACTCCTAACTAGTAAGAAACCAAATGTAAGTTACTTCAAAGTATTTGGTGCAAAGTGCTGGATCAAGGATCCACATCACACTTCAAGATTTGCACCGAAAGCACATGAAGGTTTTTTTCATGGATACGGAAAGGACTCGCACTCCTATAGAGTCTTCAACTTCTTTCACTATAAAGTGGTTGAGACTATGGATGTGCGGTTCGATGAGACTAACGGCTCGCAAAGAGAGCACCTGCCAAATATGCTAGATGAAGTTCCTCCTAGTGAATCTATCAAGCTCATGGGTACTGGAGATATCATACCGTCCGAACCTCAGGCTGATGATGAACTCATCATCGCACCAAGTCAACCTGACGACAATGTATAACCTGAAATGACCTGATCCCAGTCCTTAATTGTAGACATTAAAAATCTTCATGTTAAGTACCTGGAACTTGAAGGTCGACATGAATCGCTCCCAACTTCTCATGAAAAGCTTTCCTATGATTATCTTCAAAGGAAGCAGGAACTTGAGAAATTGAGATCGGCTCATGAAGATCTTAAAAAGGAAAACGAGTCACTCCGCGCTCAGCGGACCAGTTCCGCTCAGAAAGGTTTTGAACCACCACGTCTAAAATGTATTGAGCATGATAATGCTATCTCTGTTGCTGAATGTTCAACTTCTACTAGTGTTGCAATATCTTCAACTGCTGATGTGGTAACTAACCCCTCATGTGAGGATACCACTACTATTGCTGATGAGAATGCCAGGTTGAAGTCATTACATGAGACAGGAATGTACAAAATTCTCAAAGGGCATCAGATACTATGTGATGTCCTTAAAAGGCAGGTTCTGAACCGAAACCCTAGGAAAGAGGGTGTTGGGTTCGAGAGGAAAATAAATGTTGATGGTTCCTACTAGACGCCTGAGCAGTACCCCAAAACCATATGGGTTGCTGCTAAGGGACCTTCAGTGGATCCATCTACCTTGTCTGGATTCACTAGTGCTAACCCAATTATTATTGGTGAATCCTTTGATGCAAACTATAAACTGTTCAGGAATCAGAATGGTGAGGTGTTGGCCAGGTATATTGGTACTAACAGCAGAAATGGAGCACTTCTCAAGAAGATCTGGGTACCCAAGCGTTGTCTAGAAAGTCTTCCAGTGAATGTCGTCATGACACAAGGGGAGCCAAATAATATTCTCAAGTATTAGCAGTTGAGTTGTCAATTCAACCACACCTGAAAGACTTAATATCTGCAACAGAGTATTTAGTAGCAAAGTAGTATGGAAGTAGCGATAACAGTGGCAACAGATAAGTAACTAAGCAAAGATCAATATGTGAAAAGCTCGTAGGCAATGGATCAATGATGGATAATTATGTTGGATGTGATTCCTTATGCAACAGTTATAACATAGGGTGACACAGAACTAGCTCTAGTTCATCAATGTAATGTAGGCATGTATTCCGAATATAGTCATACGTTCTTATGGAAAAGAACTTGCACGACATCTTTTTTCCTACCCTTCCATGGGAGCAGGGTCCTATTGGAAACTAAGGTATATTAAGGCCTCCTTTTAATAGAGTACCGCACCAAAGCATTAGCACTTAGTGAATACATGAAATCCTCAAACTACGGTCATCATCGGGAGTGGTCCCGATTATTTTCACTTCGGGGTTGCCGGATCATAACACATAGTAGGTGACTATTGACTTGCAAGATACGATCAAGACCTCACATATATTCATGAAAACATAATAGGTTCAAATCTGAAATCATGGCACTCGGGCCCAAGTGACAAGCATTAAGCATGGCAAAGTCATAGCAACATCAATCTTAGAACATAATGGATACTAGGGATCAAACCCTAACAAAACTAATCCGATTACATGGTAAATCTCATCCAACCCAACACCGTCCAGCAAGCCTATGATGGGATTACTCACGCACGGCGGTGAGCATCATGAAATTGGTGATGTAGGATGGTTGATGTTGATGATGATGGCGATGGATTCCCCTCTTCGGAGCCCCGAACGGACTCCAGATCATCCCTCCCGAGGAAGATTAGGGCTTGGCGGCGGGTCTGTACCGTAAAACGCGATGAATCCTTCTCCTTTATTTTTTTATCCCCGAACGTGAATATATGGAGTTGGGGTTGAGGTCGGTGGAGGTCCAGGGGGGCCATGAGGCAGGGTGTGCGCCCTGCACCCTCGTGGATAGTGTGTGGGCCCCCTGATGTTGATTCTTTTGCCAATATTTTTTATTAATTCCAAAATGTATCTCCGTGGATTTTTAGGTTAATCCGAGAACTTTTATTTCTGCACAAAAATAACACCATGGTAGTTCTGCTAAAAACATCGTCAGTTCGGGTTAGTTCCATTCAAATCATGAGAGTTAGAGTCCAAAACAAGGGCAAAAGTGTTTGGAAAAGTAGATACGTTGGAGACGTATCATGCCCAGCGGGCATCGGCTGGTTATGGAACGTGAGTTGCAAGGGCTTTGTTATCACCCCCTTTCCCATGTCCACCTTCTGGCTTGATCTCGTCGGCTTGCAAACACATGTCTACAGCACAAAACATCATAAAGGCAACGAAAATGGAATATTCTAGATATATATGTTGGTGCGACATGTAATTACCATGAGGGCGTCGAGCTCAGCCAAAGACGAAGGCCCGTCTAGCGCGCCAGAGACTGAGGACGGGATGCTATGAGCGGGTGCGGGTGCGAGAGCTAGCCCGGTTGCGTGAGCAGGTGATGGTGTGGTGGTGTTGTTCACGGAGTTGCTCGCGATGAAACTGGGCATGGGGAAATCATGTACCGTCTTGTTTGGATTTTCCTTTGTCCAGTTGATGATAGCCGGGACCAAGTTAGTAGTGAAATCATTTCTACAGGCATTTACAGATGCATCTACTACCTACTATAGCAAATCATTTTTCTCATTGGCTGCTTTTTGCGCGTCCTCAGTTGCTTTTTTCTCGAACGCAAGCTTCACCTTCTCGTCGATGTCCACTGAATAAACTTCTTTTTCTGCTTCTTGGCCTCTGGGCCCTTGTTGTAAAACACCTTCCACGTGGTGCGTTCTCCGGCTCTGTGCACACGTCCATATTGCGACCGCTGGCCCAAAGGGAGTCCCTTAAGTTTGTTCAAGGCCCGGTTGAGAGGGGTGTCCCACTTGGGCCTCATCGGCGAAGTAGGGCTTTCGGCTGCAAGCTGGTGTTGCTTCTCCTACAGAAGGAACTTGAACCATTTACAAATGTGTAGTCGACTTGATCAAGAGCTAAATATAAGGTGGTACAAGAATAATTACCAGTAATCTAATCAATCTCCTTGTGATCTCATCCGTGTAAAAACCTTCTTTTTCTTGTCCCACTTGTAGCGGGCCCTGATGAAGTCACGCTCCAAGGGGTTGTTGAACTTCGTGAAGGGGTCGGGGAGACCAGTGGCTTCATGTTCCGCGTCCTCCTTATCCCATATGGGCCTTTTGCCAAGGTATCCATGGCTTCCTAGGCGATGCTTACCCGTGTTCCTTTGCTGAAGGCTCTTGAATTTCGCAGCCTTAGCATTGACTACCTCGGTAGCGCAAGTGTCCTTGAACTTTTTGAACTCCTCTTCCTTAAGTGTTGGATTTTCCTCCATAATCTTGGACATGGGTTCGTTAGCCTCAATAGCTCATTTCACCCTCCCTTCCCAAGAGGCCAAATCATTTCTAAACATGCCCATGGCGTGATTGTTAATCTTTTTCATCTTCGGATCATCCCACGGTCCAGGAGCCGCTTCTCAGCTGCAATCACGAGGGACTCGGCCAGTCGGCTACTATCCGCAGCGCAAGCGGGCGACTTCTTGTAGTCCCCTACTATAGTCAGGATCCCCTTGGTACTTGGCATCTTCATCTTGAGGTAAGCATAGTGGGGGACTGCCATGAACTTGGCCAGGGCAGGTCGGCCAAGCAGTGCATGGTAGGGGCTCTCAAGGTCCACCACTTCAAACCAAACTGGCTCACGGCGGAAGTGATTCTTGTCTCCGAAGAGGACATCAATTTGGGTCTTGCTGATTGGTGAGCAGGAAAGGCCAGGGACAATGCCATGGAATATAGTCCAACTGGGGAGGAGCTGCTTCTGCTTGATTCCCAACTTCTCCATTGTGTCACGGTACAGGATATTGATGCTGCTGCCACCATCTATCAAGACTCTGGAGAAGCGAGCTACCCGCCTCTCTGTTGCAAAGGTAGCATCCAGGACCAGGGCATAAGAACCGGGGGAAGGCATCACTTCCGGGTGGTCGGCCCTGCTCCAACTGATGGGCGTCTCAGACCAGTGCATGAATTCTGGAGTGCTCGAGGCCACTGCCTGTACCTCTTGCTGCTGCTGCCGTCTGCTGCATCTGTCATCAGCCACGCTAGTGAACACAACATAGGCTCCATGCTCTGCAGGATACTTGTCTTGTATGGCGCTGACTGGCCGGGCAGACGGCTGCTGGGGCGTAGGAGGCGATGGGCCGGCAGGCAGAGGAGGTAGGAGGCCGTCTCCCTTGGTGATCCTGGTGAGCCAATGGTACTTCTGAGTGTTATGGTTGGACGGCTTCGCACCACTGTGGAACTTGCAGGGGCATCATGTTGGGGAACGTTGCAGAAAACAAAAATTTTCCTACTCGTTTCACCAAGATCATCTAGGAGTTCATCTAGCAACGAGTGATTAGATGCATCTACATACCTTTGTAGATCGCGCACGGAAGCATTCAAAAGAACGGTGATGATGTAGTCGTACTCAACGTGATCCAAATCACCGATGACCAGCGCCGAACGGACGGCACCTCCGCGTTCAACACACGTACGGGACGGGAGACGTCTCCTCCTTCTTGATCCAGCAAGGGGAGAGGAGAGGTTCATGAAGATCCAGCAGCACGAGGGCGTGGTGGTGGATGCAGGGCGTCACAGCAGCAGGGCTTCGCCGAGACTACGAGGGAGAGACGTAACGGGGGGAGATGGAGGCGCCAGGGGCTGGTGTGAAATCCCTCCTCTCCCCCACACTATATATAGGGGTGCCAGGGGGGGCGCCGGCCCTAGTAGATGAGATCTACTAGGGGGGGCGGCCAAGGGGAGGTTTCCCTCCCCCCCAAGGCACCTAGGGGTGCCTTCCACCACATGGACTCTTCCATGGTGGAAACCCTAGGCGCATGGGCCTATAGGGGCTGGTGCCCTTGGCCCATATAGGCCAAGGCACACCCCCTACAGCCCATGTGGCCCCCCGGGACAGGTGGCCCCACCCGGTGGACCCCCGGGACCCTTCCGGTGGTCCCGGTACAATACCGATAACCCCGAAACTTGTCCCGATGCCCGAAATAGCACTTCCTATATATAATTCTTTACCTCCGGACCATTCCGGAACTCCTCGTGACATCCGGGATCTCATCCGGGACTCCGAACAACATTCGGGTTTCTGCATATAGATATCTTCATAACCCTAGCATCACCGAACCTTAAGTGTGTAGACCCTACGGGTTCGAGAGACAAGCAGACATGACCGAGACGACTCTCCGGTCAATAACCAACAGCGGGATATGGATACCCATGTTGGCTCCCACATGCTCCACAATGATCTCATCGGATGAACCACGATGTCGAGGATTCAATCAATCCCGTACGCTATTCCCTTTGTCTATCGATATGTTACTTGCCCGAGATTCGATCGTTGGTATCCCAATACCTCGTTCAATCTCGTTACCGGCAAGTCACTTTACTCGTACCGTAATGCATGATCCCGTGACCAGACACTTGGTCACTCTGAGCTCATTATGATGATGCATTACCGAGTGGGCCCAGTGATACCTCTCCGTCATACGGAGTGACAAATCCCAGTCTTGATCCATGTCACCCAACAGACACTTTCGGAGATACCCGTAGTCTACCTTTATAGTCACCCAGTTACGTTGTGACGTTTGGCATACCCAAAGCACTCCTACGGTATCCGGGAGTTACACGATCTCATGGTCTAAGGAAAAGATACTTTGACATTGGAAAACTCTAGCAAACGAACTATACGATCTTGTGCTATGTTTAGGATTGGGTCTTGTCCATCACATCATTCTCCCAATGATGTGATCTCGTTATCAATGACATCCAGTGTCCATAGTCAGGAAACCATGACTATCTGTTGATCAACGAGCTAGTCAACTAGAGGCTCACTAGGGACATGTTGGTGTCTGTTATTCACACATGTATTACGATTTCCGGATAACACAATTATAGCATGAATAAAGACAATTATCATGAACAAGGAAATATAATAATAATGCTTTTATTATTGCCTCTAGGGCATATTTCCAACAGTCTCCCACTTGCACTAGAGTCAATAATCTAGTTACATTGTGATGAATCGAACACCCATGGAATTCTGGTGTTGATCATGTTTTGCTCTAGGGAGAGGTTTAGTCAACGGATCTGCTATATTCAGGTCCGTATGTACTTTACAAATCTCTATGTCTCCATCTTGAACATTTTCACGAATGGAGTTGAAGCGACGCTTGATGTGCCTTGTCTTCTTGTGAAACCTGGGCTCCTTGGCAAGTGCAATAGCTCCAGTGTTGTCACAGAAGAGCTTGATCGGCCCCGACGCATTGGGTATGACTCCTAGGTCGGTGATGAACTCCTTCACCCATATTGCTTCATGTGCTGCCTCCGAGGCTGCCATGTACTCCGCTTCACATGTAGATCCCGCCATGATGCTTTGCTTGCAACTGCACCAGCTTACTGCCCCACCATTCAAAATATACACGTATCCGGTTTGTGACTTAGAGTCATCCAGATCTGTGTCGAAGCTAGCGTCGACGTAACCCTTTACGACGAGCTCTTCGTCACCTCCATAAACGAGAAACATTTCCTTAGTCCTTTTCAGGTACTTCAGGATATTCTTGACCGCTGTCCAGTGTTCCTTGCCGGGATTACGTTGGTACCTTCCTACCAAACTGACGGCAAGGTTAACATCAGGTCTGGTACACAGCATGGCATACATAATAGAACCTATGGCTGAGGCATAGGGGATGACGCTCATCTCTTCTATATCTTCTGCCGTGGTCGGACATTGAGCTGAGCTCAATTTCATACCTTGTAACACAGGCAAGAACCCCTTCTTGGATTGATCCATATTGAACTTCTTCAATATCTTATCAAGGTATGTGCTTTGTGAAAGACCTATGAGGCGTCTCGATCTATCTCTATAGATTTTGATGCCTAATATATAAGCAGCTTCTCCAAGGTCCTTCATTGAAAAACTTTTATTCAAGTAGGCCTTGATGTTGTCCAAGAGTTCTATATCATTTCCCATCAAAAGTATGTCATCTACATATAATATGAGAAATGCTACAGAGCTCCCACTCACTTTGTTGTAAACGTAGGCTTCTCCATAAGTCTGTGTAAACCCAAACGCTTTGATCATCTCATCAAAGCGAATGTTCCAACTCCGAGATGCTTGCACCAGCCCATAAATCGAGCGTTGGAGCTTGCACACTTTGTCAGCATTCTCAGGATCGACAAAACCTTCCGGCTGCATCATATACAATTCTTCCTTAAGGAAACCATTAAGGAATGCCATTTTGACGTCCATTTGCCATATTTCATAATCATAGAATGCGGCAATTGCTAACATGATTTGGACGGACTTCAGCTTCGCTACCGGTGAGAAAGTCTCATCGTAGTCAACCCCTTGAACTTGTCGATAACCCTTAGCGACAAGCCGAGCTTTATAGATGGTCACATTACCATCCGCGTCTGTCTTCCTCTTAAAGATCCATTTATTTTCTATGGCTCGCCGCTCAACGGGCAAGTCAGTCAAAGTCCATACTTTGTTTTCATACATGGATCCTATCTCAGATTTCATGGCTTCTAGCCATTTGTCGGAATCTGGGACCGCCATCGCTTCTTCATAGTTCGAAGGTTCACCGTTGTCTAACAGCATGATTTCCAAGACAGGGTTGCCGTACCACTCTGGTGCGGAACGTGTCCTTGTGGACCTTCGAATTTCAGTAGGGGCTTGATCAGAAGTATCTTGATCATTGTCATTAACTTCCTCTCTAGTCGGTGCAGGCACCTCAGGAACATTTTCTTGAGTTGCGCCATTTTCCGGTTCAAGAGGTAATACTTCATCAAGCTCTACTTTCCTCCCACTTACTTCTTTCGAGAGAAACTCTTTCTCCAGAAAGGACCCATTCTTGGCAACAAAGATCTTGCCTTCGGATCTGAGGTAGAAGGTGTACCCAATAGTTTCTTTTGGGTATCCTATGAAGACGCATTTTTCCGACTTGGGTTCGAGCTTTTCAGGTTGAAGTTTCTTGACATAAGCATCGCATCCCCAAACTTTTAGAAACGACAGCTTAGGTTTCTTCCCAAACCATAATTCATATGGTGTCGTCTCAACGGATTTCGACGGAGCCCTATTTAAAGTGAATGCGGCAGTCTCTAAAGCATAGCCCCAAAAGGATAGCGGTAAATCGGTAAGAGACATCATAGATCGCACCATATCTAATAGAGTGCGATTACGATGTTCGGACACACCATTACGCTGAGGTGTTCCAGGCGGCGTGAGTTGTGAAACTATTCCACATTTTCTTAAGTGTGTGCCAAACTCGTGACTCAAGTATTCTCCTCCACGATCTGATCGTAGAAACTTGATTTTCCTGTCACGTTGATTTTCAACCTCACTCTGAAATTCCTTGAACTTTTCAAAGGTTTCAGACTTGTGTTTCATTAAGTAGATATACCCATACCTACTTAAATCATCAGTGAGGGTGAGAACATAACGATAGCCACCGCGAGCCTCAACACTCATTGGACCGCACACATCAGTATGTATGATTTCCAATAAGTCGGTTGCTCGCTCCATTGTTCCTGAGAACGGAGTCTTGGTCATTTTACCCATAAGGCATGGTTCGCATGTGTCAAATGATTCATAATCAAGAGACTCTAAAAGTCCATCAGCATGGAGCTTCTTCATGCATTTGACACCTATGTGACCAAGGCGGCAGTGCCACAGGTATGTGGGACTATCATTATCAACCTTACTTCTTTTGGTACTCACATTATGAACATGTGTAGCATCACGTTCGAGATTCATAAAGAATAAACCATTCACCATAGGAGCATGACCATAAAACATATCTCTCATAAAAATGGAACAACCATTATTCTCAGATTTAAAAGAGTAGCCATCTCGAATTAAACGAGATCCCGATACAATGTTCATGCTCAAAGCTGGCACTAAATAACAATTATTAAGGTTTAAAACTAATCCCGAAGGGAGATGCAGAGGTAGCATGCCGACGGCGACCACATTGACCTTGGAACCATTCCCGACGCGCATCGTCACCTCGTCCTTTGCCAGTTTCCGCTTATTCCGCAGCCCCTGCTTTGAGTTACAAATGTGAGCAACTGCACCGGTATCAAATACCCAGGAGCTACTACGGGCACTAGTAAGGTACACATCAATTACATGTATATCACATATACCTTTTGTTTTGCCGGCCTTCTTATCCGCTAAGTACTTAGGGCAGTTCCGCTTCCAGTGACCGCTTCCCTTGCAATAAAAGCACTCAGTCTCGGGCTTGGGTCCATTCTTTGGCTTCTTCCCGTCAGCTTGCTTGCCGGGCGCGGCAACCTCCTTGCCGTCCTTCTTGAAGTTCTTTTTACCCTTGCCTTTCTTGAACTTAGTGGTTTTATTGACCATCAACACTTGATGTTCCTTCCTGACTTCTACCTCTGCTGATTTCAGCATAGCAAATACTTCAGGAATGGTCTTTTCCATCCCCTGCATATTGAAGTTCATCACAAAGCTCTTGTAGCTTGGTGGAAGCGACTGGAGGATTCTGTCAATGACCGCATCATCCGGGAGATTAACTCCCAGCTGAGTCAAGCGGTTATGCAACCCAGACATAGTGAGTATGTGCTCACTGACAGAACTGTTTTCCTCCATCTTACAGCTGAAGAATTTGTCGGAGACTTCATATCTCTCGACCCGGGCATGAGCTTGGAAAACCATTTTCAGCTCTTCAAACATCTCATATGCTCCATGTCTCTCAAAACGCTTTTGGAGCCCCGGCTCTAGGCTGTAAAGCATGCCGCACTGAACGAGGGAGTAGTCATCGGAACGTGCCTGCCAAGCGTTCATAACATCTTGTTCTGCAGGGAGAACGGGTGCGTCACCAAGCGGTGCTTGTAGGACATAATCTTTCTTGGCAGCTATGAGGATGATCCTCAGGTTCCGGACCCAGTCCGTATAGTTGCTGCCATCGTCTTTCAGCTTGGTTTTCTCTAGGAACGCGTTGAAGTTGAGGACTACGTTGGCCATTTAATCTACAAGACATATTGTAAAATATTTAGACTAAGTTCATGATAATTAAGTTCAACTAATCAAATTATTAATGAACTCCCACTTAGATTAGACATCCCTCCAGTCATCTAAGTATTACATGATCCAAGTTTAACTAGACCGTGTCCGATCATCACGTGAGACGGACTAGTCAACGTCGGTGAACATCTTCATGTTGATCGTATCTTCTATACGACTCATGCTCGACCTTTCGGTCTTCTGTGTTCCGAGGCCATGTCTGTACATACTAGGCTCATCAAGTTAACCTAAGTGTTTGCATGTGTAAATCTGTCTTACACCCGTTGTATGTGAACGTCTGAATAAAACACCCGATCATCACGTGGTGTTTTGAAACAGCGAACTGTCGCAACGGTGCACAGTTAGGGGGAACACTTCTTGAATTTATTGTGAGGGATCATCTTATTTACTACCGTCGTTCTAAGTAAACAAGATGCAAACATGATAAACATCACATGCAATCAAATAATAAACGTGACATGATATGGCCAATATCACATAGCTCCTTTGATCTCCATCTTGGGGCTCCATGATCATCTTGTCACCGGCTTGACACCATGATCTCCATCATCATGATCTCCATCATCGTGTCTCCATGAAGTTGCTCGCCAACTATTACTTCTACTACTATGGCTAACGCGTTTAGCAATAAAGTAAAGTAATTTACATGGCGTTTCTCGATGACACGCAGGTCATAAAAAGAATAAAGACAACTCCTATGGCTCCCGCCGGTTGTCATACTCATCGACATGCAAGTCGTGAATCCTATTACAATAGCATGAACATCTCATACATCACATATAGATCATTCATCATTCATCACAACTTTGGCCATATCATATCACAAACCACTTGCTGCAAAAACAAGTTAGACGTCCTCTAATTGTTGTTGCAAGTTTTACGTGGCTGAATTAGGGTTCTAGCAAGAACGTTTTATTACCTACGTTAAAGCCACAACGTGATTTGTCAACTTCTATTTACCCTTCATAAGGACCCTGTTCATCGATTCCGCTCCAACTAAAGTGAGAGAGACAGACACCCGCCAGCCACCTTATGCAACTAGTGCATGTTAGTCGGTGGAACCGGTCTCACGTAAGCGTACGTGTAAGGTTGGTCCGGGCCGCTTCATCCCACAATACCGCTGAAGCAAGAAAGGACTAGTAATGGCAAGAAAGTTGACAAATCTACGCCCACAACAAATTGTGTTCTACTCGCACAAGAAGAACTACGCATAGACCTAGCTCATGATGCCACTGTTGGGGAACGTTGCAGAAAACAAAAAATTTCCTACTCGTTTCACCAAGATCATCTAGGAGTTCATCTAGCAACGAGTGATTAGATGCATCTACATACCTTTGTAGATCGCGCACGGAAGCGTTCAAAAGAACGGTGATGATGTAGTCGTACTCGACGTGATCCAAATCACCGATGACCAGCGTCGAACGGACGGCACCTCCGCGTTCAACACACGTACGGGACGGGAGACGTCTCCTCCTTCTTGATCCAGCAAGGGGGGAGGAGAGGTTGATGAAGATCCAGCAGCACGACGGCGTGGTGGTGGATGCAGGGCGTCACAGCAGCAGGGCTTCGCCGAGACTACGAGGGAGAGACGTAACGGGGGGAGATGGAGGCGCCAGGGGCTGGTGTGAAATCCCTCCTCTCCCCCCCACACTATATATAGGGGTGCCAGGGGGGCGCCGGCCCTAGTAGATGAGATCTACTAGGGGGGGGGGGCCAAGGGGAGGTTTCCCTCCCCCCCAAGGCACCTAGGGGTGCCTTCCACCACATGGACTCTTCCATGGTGGAAACCCTAGGCGCATGGGCCTATAGGGGCTGGTGCCCTTGGCCCATCTAGGCAAAGGCGCACCCCCTACAGCCCATGTGGCCCCCCGGGACAAGTGGCCCCACCCTGTGGACCCCCGGGACCCTTCCGGTGGTCCCGGTACAATACCGATAACCCCGAAACTTGTCCCGATGCCCGAAATAGCACTTCCTATATATAATTCTTTACCTCCGGACCATTCCGTAACTCCTCGTGACATCCGGGATCTCATCCGGGACTCCGAACAACATTCGGGTTTCTGCATATACATATCTTCATAACCCTAGCGTCACCGAACCTTAAGTGTGTAGACCCTACGGGTTCGGGAGACAAGCAGACATGACCGAGACGACTCTCCGGTCAATAACCAACAGCGGGATCTGGATACCCATGTTGGCTCCCACATGCTCCACGATGATCTCATCGGATGAACCACGATGTCGAGGATTCAATCAATCCCGTACGCTATTCCCTTTGTCTATCGATATGTTACTTGCCCGAGATTCGATCGTCGGTATCCCAATACCTCGTTCAATCTCGTTACCGGCAAGTCACTTTACTCGTACCGTAATGCATGATCCCGTGACCAGACACTTGGTCACTCTGAGCTCATTATGATGCATTACCGAGTGGGCCCAGTGATACCTCTCTGTCATACGGAGTGACAAATCCCAGTCTTGATCCATGTCACCCAACAGACACTTTCGGAGATACCCGTAGTCTACCTTTATAGTCACCCAGTTACGTTGTGACGTTTGGCATACCCAAAGCACTCCTACGGTATCCGGGAGTTACACGATCTCATGGTCTAAGGAAAAGATACTTTGACATTGGAAAACTCTAGCAAACGAACTATACGATCTTGTGCTATGTTTAGGATTGGGTCTTGTCCATCACATCATTCTCCCAATGATGTGATCTCGTTATCAATGACATCCAGTGTCCATAGTCAGGAAACCATGACTATCTGTTGATCAACGAGCTAGTCAACTAGAGGCTCACTAGGGACATGTTGGTGTCTGTTATTCACACATGTATTACGATTTCCGGATAACACAATTATAGCATGAATAAAGACAATTATCATGAACAAGGAAATATAATAATAATGCTTTTATTATTGCCTCTAGGGCATATTTCCAACACATCAAGAGTCTGCTCGTATGAGAAGGCGGGCAACCAATTGGGCTTGCCGCCCTTCTAATGCTTGGGCGCTGGCTGCCCCTCCGGCTGTTGATCCTCGACTGTCGTCACCTGTCGGCTGGTGGAAGCCGGCTAGGTGGCCTTCCGCTTGTTGTCGCTTGGATGCTGCCGCCGATTGGTGTCACCAGCCGGAGTCCGAGGAGCCTGAGGTGGCACCTTGCCGGACGCATCAACTAAGATTTCCGCCTTCATGGAGGAGTCGGCCGTGGCGTGCTTGTCGGCGATGATCAACAGCTCGTCGAGAGTCACAGGCTCATCGCAGAGAAGTCGGTGCTTGAGGAGGGTGCCTTCTCGGCACCCGGCGGTGAAGTACTCGATGGCCTGCACCTCGTGCATGCCCTCGCAGGAGTTGCGCAGCTCGAACCAGCGCGTGAGATAATCGCGTGTTGATTCGCTGCGCCCTTGGACGCACAAGGAGAGCTGTCGGGGCTTGGGAGGCCGCTTGTACGTGCTGGTGAAGTTGCGGATGAAGGCTTTGGTGAAATCGACCCACCTGTTGATGTTGTGGGGCTTCAGGCTGTTAAGCCACGTCTGAGCTGTGCCCTGAAGCATGAGCGGGGCGTACTTCACGGCAACGCGCTTGTTGCCATTCGCTATGCTGACGGCCGTGGAGTAGTTGACCAGCCAGTCTTCCGGCTTCACGGAGCCGGTGTACTTGGGCGTATCTCTCGGGAGCGTGAACCCTTTTGGAAAGAGCTCATCTCGGATTCGTGGGCCAAAGCAGGGCGAGCCCAATGCATCTTCTTCTTCTAGTGCCAAGGATCAGTTGAGATGATCGATCCAGTGGCGGGCGTCGTTCTCTCCGACTCCCTCTCAATGGCCAAGGCGGTCGCCGAGTGTTGGGTGCATAACAGGCGGCGGAGTAGGGTGCCTCGCTCCACGAGGCGGAGGAGGAGGCGGGTCGCCTCGCTGCTCCACTGCTCGAGGGCGGCCGTCTTCGTCTCGCTCGATGGAGAGGTGCGTCCAGCTGCGGCTGGCAGCCGGCTCGTTGCCTCTTCTTCCGCGGGCACCGCCAGTCGGCGTCTGGGAAGTCGCCCCATGGTCTTGACGAAGGGGTGGTTCGTCATTCCGCTGGGCGGGAACTTCAGCATGGAAGCCGGCTTCATGCTGCGTGGTGGCTGCATCTTGGAGCTGCTGGACTCGCTCCATCATGTGGCAGCGCTCGTCGCCATCGTATTTGTCCAGCTCATCCATCACTGCCTGGGCGGCCCGGATGTTCTCTGCAGGCGTGGCGTAAATGGGGCGCTCTGCCCCGAACATGTTGGCGATAGTCGCGCCATGCTGCCAGATCGTGCTGATGCGGCTAGGCCCCTCAGGAGCCAGCGTGCCACCAGTAGGCGTCCGAGAGGCGTCGCATGCTGGCCAGTCGTCCAGCGCTCTCGAGAAGCTGGACGCGGCGTGCCTCCAGCGCCTCAGCATCTACGCCCTCTGGGATGGGCACCGACAGGTCTCGCAGAGCCGCGTCGAGTGGGTCTCGAGCGTGCTCATCCGAGTGCTCACCGTTGTGGATGACAAGCACCTTCGTGACGGTGCTCCCGCCGCTGTGCTCGCGAGGAGGCGGCTCTTCATAGACCACCACGTTGGTGGGGAATGCGCCAAACGACACCGTGTCGGAGTCGACGATCATCGCGTCGCTGCAGCCAATAGACTCCAGGTCCACAGTAGGCTCGCTGGCAACGTGGAGCTGGTCGAGGAGGCTGACGAGGTGGCTCTCGGGGCAGTCGGTGCCCGCGTCGGAGGTCGGCTCGTCGGAGAGGTGGATCTCGCCAACAAGGTCGGCGAGGCAGCTCGCTGCGCAGGCGATCTCCGCACCGTGCAACGCGTCGAGGCTGACACCGTCAGGCGTGCTGGGCTGGCTTCGCTCGCCAGGAAGGAACAGAGTTCCCATCCAGAGCAGGTCCCCGGGAGACGGTGCACCTCGCCCCATGGTGGGTGCCATATGTTGGGGGTTGGGTGCGACGTATGCCAAGGGATGGCTTATCATGGTGGGAGCGAGTAGAACGTCGTCGGTGCATGGAAGCGGGATGAGGCGTAGACACGAACGCCGGCGTACTTTACCCAGGTTGGGGGCTCTCCGTGGAGATAATACCCCTACTCCTCCTCTGTGGGGTCTCCGCATGATCACTAAGGCACTAGTGATACAAAGGTGCTCCTTGAGCTGTATGCTAGAGGTAGGAGAAGGCAAGGCTAGCTCTCTCCTGCTCTAGGGGAAAATTGCTAATTCTCAGGAAGTGGGAACCCTTTGCAAGGGTGCTCTGGGGGGTTTATATAGGCCTACCCCCAGGGGTACAATGGTAATTCAGTCGGGTGTTGGGCCCGGCCGTCAGTGACTCCGGCCTCCGACTTCTCTGCCGATATTGGGTCCCACCGCTTGATGGGACCCGCCGGCTGGTCTGGTACGGAGCCGACAGGCCGCCCTCGCCGCCGGCGGGTCTGGTCGGCGGCTGCTCACTGTAGCCCTGCTGCTAACGAAGCGGGCTTGGTCAGCTCAGCGTGGCTACAGTCCTGCCGCCTAGTAGGAGACCGTTGTAGCCACACCTAGTCTCATCAGGTTAATGGTGTGCTTGCTTTGGGGCGAGGAACGGCCGCCTGCAGGAGGCCGGCCCCCCTCCGGTCCGACTGGTTCAGCATCCGCCGTCTTCTGTGGCGTCACTGCCCGATATTGCCCGCAGCCGGCGGGCCGTAGCGATAGGTCGTCGTGGGGAACAGTGCTTGACGTCAGGGGGGAAGTGGCAACAGTGCCACGCTGTGCGGAGATCTCCGCCTGTACGGGGCACTGTGGCCACGCCCAGCCCGAGATTCAGGGGCGAGGGGCTTCACTGTAGCCACAATCTATCTCGTCGTCTTGATGGGGGCACAAACTCTGAGGGCGCCAGGTGGCTGCCGTCTCTCGGAGCCGGCCTACTGGGGCCGGCCGTTCTTGGTGCCGTCTACTGGTGATTGTCCATCCTCCGGTGGCCGGCCTTTGAGCAAGCCGGCCCTCGGAGGGCGGAGCTTCGGCTTGGGTCACTGCGGGGCGAAGCTGGCCCAAAGTTTTGTGATGTCCAGGGACTCGGGTGAGGCTACCTGTGGCCCATTACTCCGACAACATCTCATGTACTTGGTCGATTTTTCAGTCAATGACCGCCGAAATCGGCTTGCTAGCCTAGTGCTTCATGCGGCATGACATATGAATTGTGTCCCCTATTGTATATATACCCTAGAGGTAATCATGTGATGATGATATTTCTTTAATGTCATAAATTATTTGTATTGTTCATAAACATCATCACTAGTATATATCAATAAGTGTGTGACTTGTTTGTGAGACTATATATTGTATAATGATTGTTCTAATGGTACCTAGTTGATAAGGTTAGAGCATCTACAGGACTTGGCAAATCCGGCCGCCTATACGCGTTTGAGCGCGTCGGTGGACAGCACCCACCGGCCCTCATATGTTGCGCCACACATCCACATAGCTCAAATTCCAATCCTCGAATCCATGCACGTCCATCATACGATACAAATTATCTGAATTCAAGAGTTTGAAACAAAGCAAAGCAAATCATAGTTCAACAAACCGGACATGCCAAAATGAAATCAATGTACGAGCGTGACGGATGGCCTTGGATCACTGGCCAGGCGCCTGCTCCGAGCGGAATGCGTCCTACTTCAGGTGGAAAGCGTCCGGCTCGTCCTGCTCCGCCTGCATCCGGGCTGCCTCCTCCGCCTGCATTCATGCCACAGCCGCCTCGTACTTTCTATGTTTGTTGATCTCCTTCTTGTTGTCCGCAAGCCAATTCTTCGCATGCTCATCCAAGAGGGTTTCGTCCGCCAACATGATCCTCGCATCCTCCGTGTCTCATGTGAGTTGCAACCTCTCCTTCTCAAGCTCTACGTCGCCAAATGTCTTGGCCTTCTTGAGTTCCCATTTGATTGGCACTTGTTGCTTCTCCAACTAGATCCTCTTCCTCTCAATTTAGAGCTTCTTCTCTGCCCTCTTTTGGTCCCACTCCATCTTTTCCTTTTACGCATCCAACATGAGCGTTTACCTCTCCTCCTTCTTGTTCCCCCTCGCAGAAAAAATGTCTGTCCAGGTGGACGACATTTTGTAGCTGTGGCATCACGGGAGGCACGTGCCTTCTCCCACTTGTTTCCCAGGACTTGGCGGTTATCCTTTGGCACGGTGACTTTTCCATTCTTCACAACAACATCGTCCTCTTCAACGTCCAACCCAATTGATTGGTTGGAGCTTGAGCCATCATTCCTCTTCTTGTTGGACTTGAGATCAGGCACAAGTTGGTTCCACTTCGACTTGCCATTCAATATGATCCAATAATGGCTAAAAGAAAAGGGCTTCTTCTCCACCTCGTGATACAAAGTGGCCACCACCATCGTCTAGCAAACAACATATATATGAGCACGAGAATGCAAACATAAGAAGCATATGCAAATGATGACAAGATGAAGCAATTGAGCTTACGTGAGTTGCCACTCCCATCCCACTTTGAGGGCTTTTGGTCACTTTTGAGTAGTAGCCGACATACTTGTTCACTTTCCCTTGGACGATAACCCAATGATGTTGAAGAGATGCCACATTGCAGGTGGTCACGGTAGGATGCGGCTCCACATACTCCTTTTGTTCGTGGTACTCCTTCCAAATTTTCTCCCAATACTTGTTCCCCTTTTCCTCGGTGCCGCACATTGGATCCATCATTATGGCCAACCAAGCTTTGACCGACAAGATGTCCTCAAATCATGAGAATGCAGGACCACTTGCCTTCGCCATCTTGGTCTTCTTCTTCTTCTTTCTCGAATTGGGATCAGATGTTGTCCCAACTTCAAATGTGGTTGTGGCCACCAATTCATACTCCATTTTGGTCGGATCTTCATTGTCATTGAACATGTTAGACAAGAGTGCCTCCTAAATGATTATGGTTTGCAAGCATTCATCATGTGCGAATGAACTAGTGATCTACGCAAAAATCTGATCGGACAGGAGGAAAGAAAACGCATCGATCTTGTTCGGTCATTCCGTTGAACGTGTGGAGGGCAGCCCAGGCACTGCCGGTTCCCGTGCTCATCCGCCCCCAAACAAGCTGCGGCGAGTCACATACATCAACCGCCGGCATCTGTGTGGGCGGAAAGCTCTCCGGAATGGCCTAGCCGGTCATCGAGTCCTCCTCTATCCCAACGGGGTCAGACAGCGTAATCCGTGTCGATGCTCGGATGGAAGGGGTGCAGGGATCCAGGTGCGGCAGAGGTGACAGCTTATCCACCATGTCTGAACCACCATGTGACGCTGTCGCTGCCTCCCTCTCTCTCTCTCTGCCAGCATCGCCGCAATTTCCGGGCGTTCTCCGCCTTGCAAGTCGTAGTCGACGAAGGGACCCCGCCAACGGACGAGGCGGACTACGTCTCCATCGAGATGGTCTAGGTCGGGCTTGACGACATCTCCGCGGTGGATCGAGACCGGTGGTGAGGGTTGGGAGCAAGGGTGGAGGACGGTGAAGCTCCAGGTGTGGGAAATGTTGGAGGGCGGCGGGAGGAGGAGGAAGGGTTGGTGGATATGAGGGTTGTCGGTCAGCCTGGGCGTTTGAGCACGTTTAAGGAGACCATGTGGATCAAAAAATCATGTTAGTCAGTGACTGGGCGTCCCGCCCGGGCGTATGAGGTGGGTTTGAGGCACTCGTCTGTAGATGCTCTTATGCGGACACATATTGTTTGACTAGTATATGGTTCTGTTGATGACTATATTTCACAAGTCATGGGCATAGAGATGCTAACCCGATAGTATGGACCGGTGATGGTGGTGAACATCGAGTCGGACAGACCCACTTTAAGATGCAACGAGATATTGTCATCTGTTAGTATCAAGTCTAATGTATATGTCATATCCTAGACTTGAGGTCCTCGCATGTTCTCGATATGAGGATCGACTCACTTAGGGTCTGTCAAATGCTACTCCGTAACTGGGTAGTTATAAATTTAGCTTTCGGGTGAGTCGTGAAAGATGCCGCGAGACATGGTTGACCAAGATGGGATTTTGATATTCTCTGGACTCTCTCGAATAATCAGATTCGAAAAGCATGGTCATGCGACTTGGGTTAACTATTAATCCAATTTGGGAATCTGTATCACGATCTCGAGAAGAGAAGTCAAGCTTCCACAAGGTGACAAATACTCGCCATGAGCTCGACAACATGTATCGTGAGGCAAAACGAATGCTTCCATATGACACATTGTCGATGCTCATCAAATGAATTTACACCTGCACGGCATTTGGCACGTTCTGTTAGGAGCCGCTACCAGCTATTGACTCGAGTCATGTCCATGTGTACGCGAACCTATAGGGTCACGTGCTTAAGGGGCAGGAGCCCATTCGAATTGGATCCGAGTGACCGAGTGGACACTGGGTGTGGAGTCCCATTGGGCCTCAAGTGTTGATCCCATCTCTAGTGTCTATATAAGTGGAGGGGCGAGACCCCAGAAAGGGTTCGACAGGCCTCACGACCTAGTCGCCTCCACGTCCACGTCCAAGTCATGTGACCGGGTCTAGCAGTCTGCTGCCCGATGTTCCTCCGTGCACACGCGAATACCTTAGGGGCGCTGCATTTGTAGCACTCTGGTCAACCGTTCGACGCAGCCATGATGATATGTTGTGACTACGCGACTAGTGATAAAACCTAATCCCATGATCTATCCCAACAGTATGATCTTGGTTTGCGTGGTAGTTTGCTTGTTTTTCTACATTACTAAACCACCATGAGTGGGTTACGGAGATGACGAGGAAATGCAGGGGAGAGCTTAAGGGTGAGGATTTGCTGCCCATGGCCTGGTTGTCCATGGGAAATTTCTAATTAGCCATGTGATCAGTACACATATTTCTACATTTGTCATGATCCAGGTAATGGCACCTTCAACATGAACTCCTAAAACACACATAATATCGGCATGGACCTGGCGACGTTCGTGATCGCCTATGCCTCTTCTTTATCCGTCTTTGCGTCAATCTCCATGAACATGGCATCAGTCTCCGCCCGCAGGACATGCAACCGCCATCGCTCGAGGTGGATGTCACGGGTGTTGCTCATAGACTAGTACAACGTCCGCTGCTCATCCATGAAACCGGGATCTTCCGCGACCATGCTTGTGACAACATCGTCGTCCCCCTCTAGGACCTTTTCCCAAAGGACATTCCTCTGACAGATTTGGAAGTACCTTTCTCCAAAGAAGAGATAGATCAAGTGGTCAAAGAGCTTCCAACAGACAAGGCTCATGGGCCTAATTTATTCAATAGTAATTTCATAAAAGCTTGCTGGCATATCATTGCTGAGGATTTCTATGCTCTCATCACAGATTTCTACAATGGTGTCATTGACCTCCAACCGATTAATGGTTCCTTCATCACCTTGGTCCCCAAAAATGACAATCCACAAACACCTGCAGACTTTAGACCCATATCTTTGCTCAGCTGCACAATTAAAATCATCACAAAGTTGCTAGCTAACAGATTGCAGAAAGTTATTTTGAAGCTGATTCACACCAATCAATACGGTTTTCTGAAGAATAGATCTATACAGGACTGTTTAGCTTGGACATTTGAAAATATTCATCAGTACCATCAATCCAAAAATCCAATGGTCTTGTTGAAGCTAGATTTTGAAAAGGCTTTTGATATGATTGAACATAACACAATCCTGGAGATTCTTAAGGCAAGAGGGTTTGGGGATAGATGGATCATGTGGATTAAAATGATTTTTTTCATTTGGAGTATCATCAGTGTTGCTAAATGGGGTGCCAGGAAAGCAATTTCATTGCAAGAGAGGAGTGAGACAAGGTGATCATTTATCACCTCTGCTTTTTGTGTTAGATGCAGACTTCCTCCAAACTATCTTAAATAAAGCCATGAGAGCAGGGTTCATCCAAGCCCCAATTGATTCAACCTCCAACCCAGATTTCCCTATCATACAGAATGCTGATGACACGATTCTCATTGAGCCTGCCAGCCTAATGCAAGTGGAACAAGTGAACAATCTTCTGAAACATTTTGCCAATCAAACTAGGCTTAAAATAAATTATCAAAAACCAGTCTTGATTCTATGAATGTACAGGAAGGGATATGTGAACATATCTTGCACTCTTTGGGTTGTAGAAGGGGAACATTCCCATTCACATATTTGGGACTGCCATTAAGTGATAATAGGCTCAAAGCAGAAGATTTCTCCCCAATATGCCAGCAATAGAAAGAGGATTGTTTGGTTGCTCTACCATGCTCTCATATGATGGAAGGCTACTGCTAATCAAATCAGTATTCTCAGCCCTTCCAATATTCTTTATGATCATTCTGCCTCTACCTGCTTCTATCATCAGCCAGATCAATAAATATCTCAGAAGCTTCCTTTGGAGAAAATTTGGTGCATTAGTGGCAGGTTCAGCTCTAATAGCTTGGGACAAGGTTTGCATGCCTAGAAATCAGGGTGGACTTGGTATATTAGATGTAAGCTTGCACAACAAGGCCCTAATGATGAAGAATATGCAGAAGTTTCTCAATAAGGATTCACTGCCAACTGATATGGGAAAAATACTACTCTCATACAATGCCTGGAAACAAGTTTGTTGGATCACACTGGTGGAAGTGTCACCTTAGATTGCTTGCAGATTACAAATCCAACTCAAACTGTAAATTGGGAAATGGGCAAGCAATTTTACTTTGGCATGATAACTGAAGAGATCAACCACTCAAGGACAAATTCCTAGATCTTCTTTCGTTTGCCAAAGATGATGCTATATCAGTTCATGATTGGGCAATTGCTGGAGATCAAATTCATCTATTCAACACACGTCTCTCCACTTGTGCTTTCACCCAATTCAATGAGTTGCGACAACTAATTCAGACCCAAAGTAATGAAGATGAGAATGATTCCTGGAGTTGTAAGGGACAAAAAAGCAAATATTCCTCCATCCTGATGTATCATCACCTTAGACCCAAGCAATAAGAGCAGCAGATATTCAGATGGCTGTGGAAAAGCTCATGCAGGTTACGGCACAAATTCTTCTTCTGGTTGCTACTACATGATAGGGTAAATACCAGGAAATTTATTAAAAATGAAATCTTTCACAATTGAAAGCTACAACTGTGCACTCTGTCATGAGGGCACAAAAGAAACAACACGACATCTCTTTTGGGATTGTAGTTTTCTCAAGGCTGCTGGCACAGTATCCTGCCCAGGAAGAAGCTTGGGATCTCAATTCTAGATGATATCCTATTGGCAAAAGCTGAGTTACCGAGCAAAATTGCTTTGGAAATTATAGTTCAAGGCTATTGGGCCATTTGGGGGCAAAGGAATGGAATTTTTTTTTAGAAAAGAAGTACAGAGTGTAAACTGCTGGAAATTCAAGTTAAGAGAGGACCTCAAACTCCTTGAGCACAGAATAAAAGCAAAGCACTTAGAGGCCTTGCAATTTGCAAAGATGGCTTAGTGATCATCTAGGATGAGCACTTCAGAGATAAGATGTTGTTAGAATCATGTTAGAAAAAGTTGGCATAGGCTAAACGCCCTGTTTTTAATTTCTATTTTTCCTTTTTGTTTCTAACATAATTACTTATTAATAGAAAATTACCGTAGAATGATTGTTCTATGGTTTGCGCTTCAAAACATACATCGTCGTTTGCCTGCTCGCCGGGGATTTGTCCCTCTTCGAGCCGATGCTCGTCAAGGAGCCAGAGGTTGTAGTGTCGGCCCTCCTACGCCTGCTGGAATGCCGAGAACGGCGGTGCCGGCTACTATTTTGACAGTGTTGAAGTGTGTGTGCGGCTCCTTCATGATGAAGCCGACATGGACCGTGGCGTTCAGGCATGCAGGCTCTTCGTGGGACGCCTCCTCCATGGTCAAAGGACAAGTTAGATGCGCAAGTCTGTTGCGCCTGATGGGCTCCTCCCTTGTGTCTCTTTGGGTATGTGAAGTCTGTCATGTCGCTACTGGAAGTACTATGCGCCATTTGTGAGAACATCCGTCGTTGCGTTCGAGCAGTTTGATCTAAGTTATGAATGAAATAAGGGAACCTGCATCTTGTTATTCCTTGATAACTTGAATCTTCTTGTCCTTTGACCATGGTTGCTTTGTGCGGGCCGCAGCGATCCTTTCTGCTCAACATAGTTCACAGGTGCTCGGATCGTAACATGCTTGCTGGTCTTTTTGTCTAGCAATTGTTCAGTGAAGACATGATAAGTTGTTGTTATGCCGAAATGTGTCCAAGTGCTGAGCGACCCAAGTTGAAACGACCTTTCGTGCCAAACGCGCCATTGGTAGGCTTGCGCCTGCAGCCACATGGCCAAGGTCAACAAACACTCAAACAGTACTGCATTACGCTGCTATACTTTTTCCTTCTTTTTTTGAGTCGACCCCAATAATGATTTTTCCTGTGAATTAGCACAACGGTGCTATACCGTCCCCAACTCCTATTTGGCACCTTAAACGCCCATTAAGTTGCATTTTCAAACTTGGCACACACACACCCTTCGCTCCGGGCCGGCCCGTTTACCTTTTCTTTTGTTTTAAACCCCAAAAAGTGAATGTGCGATAGTATCGAACGCACTAACCAAGTGGGTCACCAGACCTGATGAGCTAATTTTTTTTTCTTAAAATACAACGTAGAAAAACCACACCTATTTTCTTTTTGGTTTTATTTTTATCTTCCTTTTTTATTTTTTTTATTTTCTTAAACGTGAAGTTTTAAAATTTGTGAACTTTTTCTTCAACATCGTTGAATTTTTTTTCAAAATTGATGAAAAAAAATCAAATTCTTTTGAACCTTTTTTCAAATTTGATGATTTCATTTCAAAAAAGCGAAAAGTAAGTCAAAGTTGATGAACTTATTTTTTAAATATATTATTTTTCTTCAAACCTATGAACTTTTTTCAAGTTTGCGAACTTTTTTTGAAAATCGCTGAAAGTTTTCAATTTTGTGAACTTTTTCCATTTTTATGAACTTTTTCAAATTCGTTACATTTTTTAAAATTCATGAACTTTTCCTCAAATGGATGAACTTTGTTATAAAATCCATAAACCTTTTTCAATTTTACCTTTTTTTCAAAAGTATTTTAAAACCATCTAGCTTTTTTTCTACCAGACCTACAACACAAAAAACAAAAACATGAGCGGTGGCCCGAGCGAGCAAAGACAGAGGCAGACCAGTTGGAGCGAGCAAAGCGAGCGGAGGAGCAGTTGGACAGAGCCGGGGGTAGGTGTGCGAACTGGCGTTGCTGGGCCGTGACTCGCTTGGGCATGCGTGAGCGTCAGCTATCCTTCCTGCCACTGAAGACGCGGAATAGGAGCTCTTTATATCGGCTAACCAATTTGCACGGTGGGTGTTCACCTCTTCGCTAGAGGCCTCCGGGCGCCCCTATGTCTCGCCTTCAGTGAGTCCACCTTCGGACTCATTGAAGGGGCGACAGAGATGGCCCAGCAAAAGCATGTGACAAGCCTTGCCCCAGGTGGGAATTGAACCCTCGACCAGCGGCAAACATGACCGTGCAGCTAGCCAGTGCGGCAAGAAGACTCTAGTGCTAAAGAAGCGAATGCAACCATAAAATAGAAAGAACAGCTCGCAAAAACTTCCCAAAAAAATCAAAATTTGCTCATAAACTTTTAAAGATTCACACATTTTTGCAAATCTCGAACATTTTTTGTAAAATAAATTAACAAATAGAAAAAGAGAACATTTTTCAAAACTACAAACAACTTTTCAAAATTCAAACATTTTTTTAAAACAGGAAGAAAAAGAGAAAAACACTAACATTTTCCAAAATTATGAATTTTTTTAGAAACACGATTTTTTTATGAAATTCTCCCTGATATGTTTTTTAATTTGATGAAAAATTAAGAAAACATGATAAAATAGTTTGTGAACAAATTTTGAAAAAGTGCGCACTTTTTTCTAAAAATGAACTGCAAGGTGCAAACAATTTTCATATAATCCCCCAAAGAGGTTGTGAATCTGCGAACAAACTTTGGAAACATGAACATTTTTTAATTTGTGAACATTTTTGGAAACAAGAACATTTTCTGAAATCCGCAAACATTTTTTGAATTTATGAAAAAAAATGAAAAGTGCAAACATTTGCATAAATTTTAATCTTTTTTGAAAAGAAGTGAACAAATTTTGCTGTACTAATATATTTTGGAATTTCTGAAGAAAATTTGAAAAGAGTGGCGAAATCTGGTACCTGAAAAAATATTAAGAAATGTGAACACTTTTAAATTCCAGAATTGTTTTTTGAGAAAAAGAAATAAATGTGAAGTGGAAAACTGAAAGGAAATTAGAAAGAAAACAAAATAAAACAAAAGAAGAAACAGAAAAAATGCAAAAGGACAGAAAAAGAAAAAAAACTGGAAAAGAAAAATTAAAAACAGAAAGGGAAATAAAATCTGGTTCAGGAACTGCTAGAAGGTTCCCAAAACCAGAAAAACTGGCTGGGAATCCTCTAGAAGGTTCCCAAAACTAGAACCAGAAAGTTGTAGGTATGCTTATAGTTGTGCTAGTCAGTGCCCCGCCTGTGCGATCCGCGACTGTTTGAGGCCGAATCCATGAACCTTTGTCAAGTCGTTGATATTTGTTTTTCAAAATCTATGAACTGTTTATTTAATTTGTGAACTTTTTCGAGAAATTGATGAACTTTTTTTAATATCGATGAACTTTTTCTGAATTTGTGAACTCTTTTTGAAAATCGATGAACTTTTTTCAAAGTCGATGAACATTTTTTATGAATTTGCAAAAAAAAAATAGATTCTATGAACTTTTTTCAAAAACGATGAACTTTTTTTCAACATCAATGAACTCTTTTTCAAAATCAGTGAATTCTTTTGAGTGCATGAACTTTTTCTAAATTGTGATTTTCTTAAATAATTTAACTTTCAAATTTCGTTCACATCTTTTTCAAAAAAGGTCACCTTTTCCTAATAAGTATGTGCAGTAAATAGCGCGCTGCATTTTGTTCTTAAACTTATCGCGCTGAATCGTTTCACAAGTGCCTAGGGACGGTAGTGGTTATGTGACATGCATATGAGCTAAACGGAGCGAGCTTGATTCTTGGCGGGAGTAACGTTTTCGAGGGTTTTTTGCGCAATAAATTCATTTTTCGCTGCACTCCGTGGTTTTGGGCCGACACATCAGGTGCGGCTGCGAGCACCAGTACCCTGAACGGGCGCTTAAAGCGCCGTACAAGGGTTTTTCCTATTTGCTGCTCTTTGCGGCAAACTACCGAAGCGACGCACCGGGGACACCTACGACCGTTCGGGATGGGTCAGCCCGTTAATATTTTCAGCCATTCCGGTTTTGGGAACTTTCTAGCTAGTTCCCAGCCGGTTTTCTCTGGTTTGGGGAACCTTCTAGGAGGTTCCTGAACCGTTTTTTTCTTTTTGTTTTCCCTTTTTTTCCTTTTTCTGTTTCTTTTTCATTTTTTGTTTTCAAAGTTTTTTTTCGTTTTTTTAAAAAGGTTTGTGTTGCTCATAAATTGTTCAAAACTTCACGAAATATTCCTGTTTCATATTTTGTTCCCAAATTTTTCTAAATGGTCACACATTCAAAATATTGTTCATAAGTTCAAAATATGTTCTTTTAAATTTTTGTTCGGAAATTTAAAAATTGTTCTTGATTTCAAATTTTATTCACCTAGTTGATTTTTTGTATTTCTCTTTTTCTTTCTTTTCTCTATTTCTTTTGTAATTCCTAATCTACTCGTTTTTTCTTTCTATTTTTATTTTTCAGAATTCCAAATTTTGTTCGAAATTTCAAAAAATATTCTTAAGTTAAAAATTGTTCCTGTTTTTTTTTCAAAAGTTCCAAAAACTTCATGATCTTTACAACACGTTCGCATATTTGAAAATATGTTCACCTTTCAAAAAATGTCCCTAATTTTAAAGAAATGCTCGCCTTTAAAAATTTGTTCACAAATTCAGACATTCTTTCTGTTTTAAAATTAAGTTACAAATCCAAAAATTGGGCAATTTTTTCAATACTTGTGTGTGCATTTCCAAAATTGTTCAAAATTTCTTTTAAAATTATTCAGATTTTTATATAAATGTTTGGAAAAATGGAAAATATTTTGATTTGTCGGTATTTTTAGCACTAGTAGTTTTCGCGCTGAATGTTTGACAGTAGTGCTGATCAGCTCGGGTGGTTAGGTACCATCTCTGTAAGCGCCGGGTTGTGAATTCGAATCCTGCATGGGCCGGCCCAGACAAAGACCACTCTATGCGAAGCCCCGCCAATCTGCCGTAAAATGTGGCAGATAGGAGGTCCCACGTAGAGGAGCTCCCAGTGCCTGCGAAGAATCAAATGAGCGACCTCAAGCATCGAACTACAGGGCAATACCCACCACGACAACATGCCCGGTCAAATAAATAACCTCTTCTTCCATCTTATCTTCTTTCTTCCTTCCTTTTTCCTTTTTTTAGTTTATTGGTTTTTCTTTTTTTTCTTTTTTTTTCATTCTTCGTGGTTTGATGATTTTTTTTCAAATTCATGAATTTTCCTTAAAATTGATGAACTCTTTGCTCAAATTTTTTGATTTTTCTATATAATTTGATGTTTTTTTTCAAATTGGATGAATATTTTTCAAATTTGTGATTATTTTTTGAAAATCCATAAACTTTTTTCAATTTAATGAACTTTCATAAAATTCAATTAGCTTTTTTTAAAATAATGGAAGAACTTTTTCAAATGGATGAACTTTATTTTCAAATTTGATGACCTTTTTTCAGAAACGATAAAAAGTTCAAATTCGTAAAAAATTTGAAATTTGATGAACTCTTTTTATAAAAAAAATCAAATTTCCCAAATTGTTTTCGCATAATTGAAAATTCTAACAAATAGCATGGTTACGATGGTTCTTAAACATTTCGCGTTCCTATCAATCACTAGCTCTTAGCAACTCTAGTGGCTAGCAAAACACTTAGTCCGTTGTTGCACCACGACGCGAGTTCGAGTCCTCAATTTACTATGCTGTATGTGTATGAAGAGAACGTGGATATCAAAACATTTATTTAGAAAAAAAAATGTTAACCACGTATTTGAAAATATTTAGTTGTGTATAAACATATATTGCCACAAAAACCTAAGAAAGAAACAGAGAAAATAAAATAGAAAATTGCAAATAAAAATAGTAAAACCAGACAAAATAAAAGAATACCACGTATTTGAAAATAAAAAATGTTAACCACGTATTTGAAAATATTTAGTTGTGTATAAACATATATTGCCACAAAAACCTAAGAAAGAAACAGAGAAAATAAAATAGAAAATTGCAAATAAAAATAGTAAAACCAGACAAAATAAAAGAATACCATTGCAAACCGTGAAAACCCGATAAAGAAATTTATAGGGAAATGACACGTCCTGCTACAGTATTGAGCCGGTCCATTAAGGCCAACTCCACCGCGGGACACCATTCTATCCGACCCCGTCTGTTTGGGGTGAAAGGGACAAACCGGGCGGCCCAGAGCGAGACGCCCGAACCCATCTTGTCCGTTTTGTGTCCGGGCCGACCCATTTCGAGCGCAAACTTGCATCGGGTTTGGGTCGCGGCGGACGGTCGCCGTCCTTCTTAAATGGGAAGTCGTGGACTGGTCGTCGTCCACACTTCCCACTCCGGCCCCTCTCTGCCCCCTCGATTGTCGACACTCCCAAACCCTAGCCGCTCCCTGTCCTCGAACTCGCCGGCCGGCCGCAACCATGGGGCTATGGAACTACGGACGCAAGGGGAAGCACGACCACGAGGCCGGCTTCTCCTCGGGACGCCGCCGCGGCTCCGTGAAGAAGGAGGAGCCCGCGTCACCGCCGTGCACCTCCCGTCGAGCCCCCGCGCCGGCCCCCTTCACCATCGACCCCTAACTATTGTTTTATGTTTTTTTAATTGCACTTATTTACTTTTTTTAGTCATTTTATTTACGTTTTCCTATTTTTTAAGCATGTCCAACGTGGACATTATTTGGGGTGCGGCCGCGCGGTGGGTGCACGCACGACCCAACGGACAAGACCGGATGCTGGTGAACCCATTGCCACCCTAAAAGGACAAAATCCGGCCAAACCGAACGTCCGTTTGGAGTCGTGTGGTGGAGTTGGCCTAAGTAACCCCACGCCAGAACCGCTGCATAGTTTTGGCGCAATTATTGCTGGAAATATGAGCAATTTACCGAATGATTTTTTTAACAGAAATGCTAGATAAAACATGACTAGTATAGCAGTGATAAAACAAGTCATGTGATTTGACAAAGTGAAGGTAAATAACATCTACATATATGAGCTAGAAAGGATCATCTCTCGAGCAGACAGTAGATCAAGATGCATATATGAGGTAGATCCTAACATGTGTAGGGTAAACACTAGAAGAAAGAACTGTGGCAGGACCTCTAACAGGAAAAACAAGAACACGTACTGGACAGCAGCTGGAGCAGAGGCACTAGACTTGGGGTCAGTGTCCTCCATGTCGTCGAGGAGGTTGTCGACGTCGGGGAAGTAGTCATCGTCGGGGAAGTAGTCGTTGGAGTCCGGGGCGTCCGTGACGAAGAAGTCAGTAGTCGTGCAGAGCGCTCCCCAAAAACCTTATCACCCTTCTCACGTACATGACTCAAAGAGGTACGATTCCGGAGGCCTACTGTCCCGACTCGCGGTGCACGCCGCAAGCCGGGATGAGGAAGACAGCAGCAGCGCAGAGATTGGAACCGGTGGCGAGAGAAGGAGAAGTTCTGGTGCGTCTCTCTGAGAGGAGCGACCTCCCTTTTATAGGCGCAAGAGAAGGAGGCAAGAGGGCAGCGACGGAAGGTGAAATGAAGAGACAAAGACGAAGCAAACAGCCAGCAGCCGAAGGGCTGCACCGTTCGCATTCAAACTCCACTATCGCAAAAACTTTTCAGCTTCCGTGTGACCTTTCGTATACCCATAGTGCGTGGCAAAAATTTAGACATCGGCTCGGCTCATTCCCGCAACCCGCGGCGCATCGTGACGAGGCGTGGCATGGCGAGGCGGGCGGAGGAGGAGGAGCGCGCGTGGATGTCCCTCTTTGTTCTCATGCTCATGCAAGTGGGGAAGGAGTCTCCCTTATAAAGAGGTCCAACTCCCTCTAGACTAGCAATGTGGGACTAAACTTTAGTTCCACCTCTTGCCTTGCACGAATGGGCCGCGTGGGCCTCTAGGATTTATTAGGAATTTTTGTAACTGCTATTGGGCTAGGCCCAAATAGACAAAAATTCCAGCAATCCCCCACCAGATCCCAGAGGCACACAAAATTTACCTTTGGTTCCAAAACACTGTTTTATATACCGGTACTGCAGTGGAGACTGTTAAGTTGAACTTCCACTTAGAACCCTATGCTACACTAGTAAGCAACTTGAACAGTGGACTGGGCCTTGAACTGCAAGTTTTCTGCGAATCTAGCTTCACATAAAGCCTTGACCGATACGTGGCTACCGTGGGTCTTCCCCGCGGGTGGAGCTTATGCGTCATACTCCGAGACCTTTCATGAGTTTACTAGAGAGAACCCTACTCTCATAGATTGTGACGTTTAACAATCAGACTCATATAGATGTGTTCTTCAAAAGATGTTCTGCAGGACAACATCTCTGCTTCAAAGAGCCACTTAGAACACATTAAGATATACATCAACCTGCCATGCAGATTAGGAGAGTATTGCATCGCTATGGAGTGGTATTTTAACAGTAAGGGTACTCTCCTCCCAGTTGACCAATAGCTTGTCTTCCACATCTAATTCACGGGATCTCCGATCACAAAGAATACGTTACCACTGTGAACAACTCATATTGTGGGTCTCATACCCATCTCCCTCGATGCATTATCTATCACATTATGTGATAGACCCTTAGTGAAAGGATCTGCCAGATTTTTAGACGTTTGGATATAATCCAATGCAATAACTCCGGAGTTTCTCATTTTTCTGACAGACTTTAACCTTCTCTGAACGTTCTTGATGACTTCATGTTATCCTTAGAGCTGTTCACTTTTGTGATCACGGTTTGATTGTCGCATTTCATAAGGATACCCGGTACAGGTTTCTCAACAACCGGCAAGTCATTCACGAGCCGGCGAAGCCAATATGCTTCGACCGTAGCTGTATCTAGTGCTGTGAGTTCTGCTTCCATTGTTGACCTCGTTAAGATGGTTTGCTTGCAAGACTTCCAAGAAACAGCGCCACCTCCATGAGTGAATACATATCCGCTCGTGGCCTTTATCTCATCAACATCTGAGATCCAGTTTGAGTCACTATACCCTTCAAGCACTTTTGGGTGCCCAGTGTAGTGAATTTCATAATTCGTAGTGCCTTTCAAATAACGCAAAACTCTCTCTAGAGCTTTCCAATGCACATCTCCTGGTTTTGAAACAAATCAACTTAGTTGGCTAACAACAAAAGAGATGTCAGGTCTTGTAGCACTGGCTATGTACATAAGCGAGCCAAGAATCTGAGAATACTTGAGTTGATCTCTAGCAATTCTTCGATTCTTTCGAAGCAGCACGCTAGCATCATATGGTGTTGGAGAGGGCTTGCAGTCACTATAGCCAAAGCGACTCAAGATCTTTTCCACATAGTGAGATTGAAGCAATGTAATCCCACCATCATCATCTCTCAACAACTTGATATTCAGAATGACATCAGCCACTCCTAAATCCTTCATCTCAAAACAACGAGATAGGAAATCCTTGACCTCCTTAATAACATTCAGATTTGTTCCGAAAATTAGTATCTCATCAACATACAAGCAAAGCATAACTCCCTCGCCCCCACCATGGCGATAGTACACACATTTGTCAGCTTCGTTCACAACAAAGCCTGTAGATGTTAAAGTTCTTTCAAACTTCTAATGCCACTGTTTGGGTGCTTGCTTGAGTCCATAGAAAGACTTCAGCAACTTGCACACTTTCCCTTCCTGACCATCTATTACAAACCCATCTGGTTGTTCCATATAAATTTCCTCATCCAACTCTCCATTTAGGAAAGCAGTCTTAACATCCATTTAATGAACGAGAAGACCATGTGAGGCAGCTAGTGAAAGTAGAACTCGAATAGTGGTCAGACGAGCCACAGGTGAGTAAGTATCAAAGAAATCCTCACCTTCCTTTTGGGTATAACCCTTAGCCACGAGCCGAGCCTTGTACTTTTCAATAGTACCATCAGGCCTAAGCTTCTTCTTGAATACCCATTTGCATCCTATAGGTTTGCACCCATAAGGACAATCAGTTATCTCCCAAGTTTCATTCGCCAAGATGGAATCCATCTCACTACGAACTGCTTCCTTCCACTAGTCAGCATCTTCAGATGCATAGGCCTCTGAAATAAAACTGGGAGTGTCATCTATGAGATACGCAAGAAAATCATCACCAAAAGACATTGCAGTCCTCTGTCTCTTGCTCCTAGTAGGAACTTCATTGTTTTCCTCCACGGGACTTTCAAAGTGTTCCATCGAAATGGCAGGTTCAATAATTTTAACTGGTTCCTGATTCGATGAACTTGGCATCTCCTGATTAGATGAGGTAGCCATATCCTTCATGGGAAAGATATCTTCAAAGAAAGTTGCATCATTCGACTCCATGATCGTACCGACATGCATGTCAGGTACCTCAGATTCTACAACCAAGAATCTATAACCAATGCTATGAAAAGCATATCCAAAGAAAACACAATCCACAGTTTTTGGTCCTAGCTTCCGCTTCTTTGGAATTGGTACATTGACTTTCGCCAAACAACCCCATGTTCGCAGATAAGAGAGTTTTAGCCTTTTCTTCTCCCATTCCTCGAATGGAGTTATCTCTTTGTTCTTTGTGGGGACTCAATTTAGGACATGACATGCTATCAATATCGCCTCCCCCCACCATGCCTTGGAGAGACCCGATGTGTCTAACATGGCGTTAACCAAATCAGTTAGAGTACGGTTCTTTCTTTCGGCCACCCCATTTGACTGAGGTGAGTAGGGAGGCGTCCTCTCATTGATTATACCATGTTCCGCACAAAAAGCATCAAATTCATTGGAAAAATACTTTCCACCACGGTCGGACCTAAGCCTCTTGATTTTTCGATCAAGTTGGTTTTCCACTTCAGCTTTATAGATCTTGAAAAAGTTCAAAGCCTCAACCTTAGATTTCAGAAGATACACATGGCAGTATCTAGTGGAGTCGTCAATTAACGTCATGAAATATTTCTTTCCACCTTTTGTCAAAGCACCATTCATTTCATATAGATTTGAATGTATAAGTTCTAGTGGTGCAAGATTTCTCGTCTCCGCAGTCACGTGAGACTTACGAGGTTGCTTAGCTTGCACACACACTTGACACTTAGATCCCTTGACAGTGGTAAAACTAGGGATTAAGTTCAACTTCGCTAGTCACGACATGCAACCAAAGTTAACATGACAAAGATGAGAATGCCACACATTTGATTCACTATTGTTGCAAATATGATTAACAACTTTATTGCAAACGTCTCATAAGGATAAACGAAACAGGCCTCCTGACTCATAGCCTTTACCAACAAAGGTTTCATACTTGGATATTACAAATTTACTTGACTCAAAAGACAAGCTTATAGCCATCTCTACACAGAAGAGATCCGCTAACAAGATTTTTATTGACGAAGGGGACATAATGCACGTTCTTCAGCCGCACGATCTTCCCCGAAGTAAACTTCAGATCGACCGTGCCAACACCACGAACATAAGCACTTGAACCGTTGCCCATTAGCATGGTTGAAGTCCCCGCGGTCTGATAAGACGAAAACATGGAAATATCACCGCATACATGCACATTAGCACCCGTGTCAATCAACCAATCAGGAGAATGACATACTGAAAGAATAGTGGAAAATATACCATACCCAACATCCTTCATGTCAGTGTCTCCAATGACAACATTAGCGGTCTTGCCACCTTTCACAGGATGACGCTTGTCATAGAGATTAGGACAACTAGGAGCCCAATGATCAGGATCTCCACACACATGACAAGCACCTTTCTTCTTGTCACTCTTCTTCTTGAAGTTCGTGTGTTGTAAAACCTTGTTCTTCCCATCAAACTTTGCTTTACCATCAAGCTTTGCCTTGTTCTTGAACTTGTGGGACTGGAAGTTTTTCTTCTGTACCAGATTGACACTAGATCCTTCCTCAATACCTCGAGCACGTGTGTCCTTTGCTCTCGCCTTTTCTTCCACATCAAGAGTACCAATGAGATCCAAAACGGAAAACTCTTGTCTCTTATGCTTCAGTAAGGTAGCAAAGTTCCTCCATGAAGGAGGAAGCTTAGTGATGATACCCCCGGCAACAAACTTGTCCGGTAGCATGCAATTGAAGTGCTCAAGTTCTCTAGCAAATGACTGTATCTCATGAGCCTGCTCAACCACAGAGCGCTCTTCAGTCATCCTGTAATCATAGAGTTGCTCCATTGTCACGCCCAATATGCGATACTATCCTAAAGAGACTCGAAGGTCCCACCAAGGATAGTATCGCATATTGGGCGTGACAAGTTGGTATCAGAGCCTCGACCGACCCTAGGAGCCCCCCTTGTTTGATCATGTAGTTTGGCCGTTGTTGAGTCTAGAAGAAAACCTTTTCTGAGTCTAGTTATATCGGAGAGTAGGAATTCTTTTTACTCCTCAGCCCCTTTGTCGCTCTGGTAAGGAATCTTGACGTAGGTGTTTTGAATTACTTCTCTTCACTTTCAAAATTCCTTTAGGATCACGCAGTTGGTTTTCCGATCGTTGGGTCTCAGCTCTTTTCATCCGGTGCATTTCTCGTCAAGTTAACTCGAGCCTCTTCATCGTTGCCAAGTTCAATCCTCAGTTGTTTTCTTTCCCACCCGCCCCCCCTTTTCTCCTTAGAACCGGAGTCCGTAATCGAGTATCCATCCTACTCGTATGAAGTTTTTGCTCTCTCTCCTCAATGATTTCAACCGGTGTTTTCTCTTCAAGATATTCGTCGGTTCTCCCTTCCAGTTGCCTTTGTTTTCTCGCCCTCCCACCCTTTTCTTCCCGGAGCCTCTTCAGTCTTTCCTCAATAATTTCTACCGGTGAATTCTCGTCTTGTTTGACATTCATCATCTCTTTTTCTTCTCCGGTGGGTTCAATTCCAATTTTTGGTAGTGATTATATTCTTTTCCTCGGCTCAAGTGTTTTCCCTGCTTGTTCGCCTCTCGCCAGTTAATCCTTCTGGAGTGTTCAAGACATCTCAGGAGATTCGTCTGTGTGTGATTTAATTCGAGTTTGTCACCTCATTCAAATATTTCAATTGTTCCGGTGCATCATCTATCTCTTCAACAATCCTTTCCAACGGTGTTTTTCTCTCTAGTGGACCCTAACCCACAGGTCTTCCCAGGATCTTACCTGACTCTTCTAATTATTCCGGAGTTATTCTCAATTCTTTTCAAGTGTGACGTAAGAATGGATTCCATCAGTCACATGCTTTCTCTAAGATCTTGTTCAAATTCTTTTCATTGTTGGCTCAACCCCTTCGTTTTTCATTCTCCCGGAGTATCTCAGTAATTTTGGTGCTGTTTCTCGTCGTCATTTGAAGATCGAAGAAGAGTTTTTCCTCTAAACCTTGTCCGTTCTCTCAAAGTTTCATGGTTCTAGCTTCATGTTATCCTCGCGAATTACCCTGCTTGTCAGAAGTTCTTTTCATCCATCCGGAGTATGTCAGGAGTTGTCTTTCTGTTTCTTTTCACCGGAGGCCATCGTTCTAGAAGAATTCTTCATCCTCAGATTTCAGTTATCGTTATCCAATTATCTTGGTGTTTCGTTCAAGTGTTCTTTAATAAGCTCATTATCTCTTTGTTCTTGTGCATCTAAATCCCCTCTAGCTTATTGTTTCTACTAATCCTTCCCGGTGTTTCATTCTCTTTCATCAATCTTTTTCGAATTCACACGGTGGTTCGTTCAAGATTCGTTTTCCTTGATTATCATTTCAATCCATTCGTTCTTTCCAATCCTACCGGTGGTTCATGAAGACTCTCTCAAGTTTTGTGCTATACCCCTTAATCCTTTTCAAGAAGAATAAGTAGTATGAAAAATCCATTGTTGGTCATCAATTTAATTTGATGAAGGATAAGCATACAAATCTTATTCTTATTTCCTCCAAGTGATTAATCCCTTCCTTGGGTATTTGTTCGTGAGGAATAAATTCTAGTTTCAAGTGTTTTCATCTTTTCTTTTCCGGAGTTCAAATTTCCTCGGCCATGTCGTTGGAACCTCCATCTAAATCACCGCAAGGTTTAATCTTATTCTTTCTTCCTTTATTCTATCCCGTCACCCTTTTGTCACCGGAGTTCTTCATGGTGGTTCTTCATGATTTAATTCATTCTTCAAGAGTTCATAAAGTATCATTCCATCCTCTCAAGTTCATGTTCTATTCTTTCCATGTTCAGTCGGAGTGCTGCCTATATCCTTTCAGTCTTATTCATTTCTTGTCACGTTTTAACCGAAGTGGTTTCATAGTCTATCTAACTCTGTGAGCTTTCGATTCTCGTCATTCTTGTCGTTCCTCTCTTCTTCTTGAGTGCTATCGATTCTTTGCTTCTTCTCTGGAGTTCTTGTTTCACCTCATCCCTTTTCCCTTCCGTCTCGGTCCTAAGATCTCGGGACGAGATCTCTTGTTAGTGGAGGAGTGTTGTAACGCCCCGGATTCGATGCGCTAGGTGTCTGCCAGTTATTCACCGTCGTTGCCATGTCATTTGCTTGCGTGTTGCATTTTGCCATGTCATCATATGCATTTCATTTTGCATACGTGTTCGTCTCATGCGTCCGAGCATTTTCCCCGTTGTCCGTTTTGCAATCCGGCACTCCTATGCCCTCCGGTGTCCCCCTTTTGCCTCCTGTTGTGAGAGGGTGTTAAACTTTCTCGGAATGGCGCGAGGTTTGCCAAGCGGCCTTGGTATAGCACCGATAGACCGCCTGTCAAGTTTCGTGCCATTTGGAGGTCGTTTGGTACTCCAACGGTTAACCGGGTAACCGTAAAAGCCTTTTTTGTCTTGCAGACCAACACCCCTCCAAAGTGGTCCAAAACCCATCTAAGTCACTTCCATGCTCTCGGTCGTTCGATCATGATCGCGTGGCCGAAAATCGCTCCTCATTTGGACTCTCCTAACTCCCAGAATCTATAAATAGCCCCCTCCCCGAAATTCGCGGATCAATTCCACCCCTAACCCTAGCATTTTCCCCTCCGCGCCGCGCTGGACATGTCCGTCCGCGCCGAACGCATCTCCGCCGCCGTCCATAGCCAATGGCGCAGTGCCACGTGGCCTCCCGCGCCGTCCCCGCCCCGGATCCCCTCGTCCCGCACGCCTCCATCCCGCGTTGACTTTCACGGAGGTATAATTTTCACTAAGTCCCTGAGATTCTCAGCATTATGTGCCCCTGTTCATCGTATCGTAACTCCGCATTCGTTGCTCCGTTTTGGGCGTATAGCATATCAAATTGTTCTTCTCAACGAGTAATTCATTTCATTCCATTGCACTATGTTGATTTGAGCTCATCTTGATGCCTGAATAATCGTTCCAAGAGTGCTATATAATGTTGTCTGCTGTCTGTTAACAGAACATGTTCATTTGTCATTTTTGACATGTTTGATGTGTGCATCCTATGAGGTTGATGTCTACATGTGTTCTGTAATACATCATGCCATATTTACAGAGGTGCTTGCCATGTATTTTTGTGATCAATGTGGTGACTAGCACAAGCATGCAAACTAGGCTTCGTGATGTTGCTGATTTCAGTCCCTGTTCTGCTGTTATTTTTATGCCATGTAAACTTGATGCTACAGAGAGATCCAAGCATATTTTGAGATACTTCACTAAGGATGTTTTAAACATATGGTTTTTCTCTAGCCATTCATGCCCCTGTTTGCAATTATGGAGTAGCCTAGCATGTCATTTTCTTGCTCTACTTTTGGTATAAAATGTTTCCTGGCAGATTGTTTACATGTTATTCAATTTTGCCAAGGTTGTTGTAGTTGATCCTTGCATGCTATGAACTTATTCTTGCCTTGGTTAGTTTCATAAACATGTCTTCTTGATGATGCTATGCTTATCTTGTCATGCAATGATTTGTGGTGAGTGAATCAAGCTTGTTAAGTAGGGTACTTGATGTTACTGTTTTGCTAGGCTGAATCTGTTATTTTGTGATGCTATGTAAACCTGCTGCTACAAGTCATTATATGCATAATCTGGAGATGTTCATTAAGGATGTTTTGTTATACATGTCATGCTCTATCCATCCATGCCCCTGGTTGAACTTATAGCTTGTTGTAGATTGTTGTAATCTTGCTCTCAAATTGCTAAATAATGTTGATGTCAGCCTGTTAACATTAAGTTCAATGTTGCCATGATTGTTGCTAGTGATCTATGTACTCTATGAACTTTCTCTTGCCATGCTTGGCTTCATAAATATGTCTTCTTACTGTTGGTTGCCTTGTCATGCCATGTAATGCTTCGTGGTGAGTGGTACAAGCTCACCAACATGCCTACTTATTGTTGTTCCTGCCATGTATGAATCTGTCATATAACTTGCCATGTTTACATGGGTGCCATCATATCTTCTGATCCTTTTTGGCCCATGGTCAGTAAAGGACTTTTGTTCTATGCATTTATTAGTAGCATGCCATGCCTTTGTTTGCCATGATAATTTCCTGTAACATGTTGTTTGATAGCTCTAAACATTGCAACCTGATGTTATTTCTGCAAAGTCTGAAACTGATATTATTTGCGATCTTGTCATGTGTGTTTGAGTATGTTCTAGTGATTTATGGAGATAGCTCAGTGTTCATGTTTTGTTATGCTTTACCTGTACATCATGATCATGCCTTTTGTTTTCTTGTTGAGGTCCTGTAGCATGTTGTTTTGATGCTTGCAAGATGCCCAGTTGCTGTTTTGGACAGATTGTTGCTATAACTTGTATAGTGTATGTGTGGAACCGTTGCTCCGTTTTGAGTGTGCTCTATATGAAACTTGCTTGTTTTTGCATGAAGTTTCATATTATTATGTTGCATTCATGTTTTGAGGTGTTTGCTTGATGTTTGTATGCATTTTGCATCAATGCCATGTTTAACTTGTTTTGCTCATATCTTCTAGGCCGTAGCTCCGAACTAAATGAACTTTATATGTAACTTGACTAGAATCTCGTGTAGATCATCTTGGTGTATCTTAACTTGCTGCTTAACAACTTGAACATAATGTTTATTCAGATCTGGACCAATTTTGAAATTTGCATATGAGGACTTACCAGATTTCTTATATGTTGTTCCCGGCCTCATTTAAACTTGCCTTGATGTGTTGCTCTTGTTTGCATCATCTCTTGCCATGAGTAGCTTCATGTAGTCTTGTCTTGCATCATGCTTGTTGTGCATCATGCCTTGTTCATGTGTGGTGTGTTTACTATGTTGTGTGCTTCTTCTCGATAGTTCTCGTTTCGTTGCGATCGTGAGGATTCGTTCGTCTACGCTTGGTTCGTCTTCGTGGCTTCATCTTCTTTATGGAATCGTTCTTCTTCCTTGCGGGATTTCAGGCAAGATGACCGCTACCCTGGATCTCACTACTATCATTGCTATGCTAGTTGCTTCGTTCTATCGCTATGCTGCGTTACCTATCTTTTGCTCATCAAGCCTCCCAAATTGCCGTGAACCTCTAACCTTTGACACCCTTCCTAGCAAACTATTGCCTGGTTATGTTACCGCTTTGCTCAGCCCTCTTATAGCGTTGCTAGTTGTAGGTGAAGTTGAAGATTGCTCCATGGTGGACAGGATTTTGGCTGGGATAACACAATATCTCTTATATTATTAATGCATCTATATACTTGGTAAAGGGTGGAAGACTCGACCTTATGCCTGGTGCTTTGTTCCACTCTTGCCGCCCTAGTTTCCGTCATACCGGTGTTATGTTCCCGGATTTTGCGTTCCTTACGCGGTTGGGTGATTTATGGGACCCCCTTGACCGTTCACTTTGAATAAAACTCTTCCAGCAAGGCCCAACATTGGTTTTACCATTTGCCTCACCACCACCTACTTTTCCCTTGGGAGTCGCTCTCTCGAGGGTCATCTTTATTTTAGCCCCCCCGGGCCAGTGCTTGTCTAAGTGTTGGTCCGATCCGAGCAGCCTGCGGGGCCACCTCGGGGCAACTCGAGGGCTGGTTTTACTCGTAGCTTGACTTATCCGATATTGACCTGAGAACGAGATATGTGCAGCTCCTATCGGGATTGTCGGCGCATCGGGCGGCTTTGCTGGTCTTGTTTTATCAGGTATATCCTTCGTTGATCGCGAGAGCTTATCATGGGCTAAGTTGGGACACCCCTGCAGGGTTTAAACTTTCGAAAGCCGTGCCCGCGGTTATGGGCAGATGGGAATTTGTTAATGTCCGGTTTTAGATAACTTGACACCAGATCCGAATTAAAACGCATCAACCGCGTGTGTAGCCGTGATGGTCTCTTTTCAGCGGAGTCCGGGAAGTGAACACGGTTTTGGGTTATGTTTGACGTAAGTAGGAGTTCATGATCACTTCTTGATCATTGCTAGCTTCACGACCGTTCCTTTGCTTCTCTTCTCGCTCTTATTTGCGTATGTTAGCCACCATATCATGCTTAGTCGCTGCTGCAACCTCACCACTTTACCCCTTCCTTTCCCATTACACTTTGCTAGTCTTGATACCCATGGTAATGGGATTGCTGAGTCCTCGTGGCTCACAGATTACTACAACAACGTTTGCAGGTCCAGGTTATGCGATGATCATGACGCGAGAGCGATGTTTGCTTGTCTTGGAGTTCTTCTTCTGCTTCTTCTGCGATCAGGGGATAGGTTCCAGGTCGGCAGCCTGGGCTAGCAGGGTGGATGTCGTTTGATCTTCTGTTTGTGTTTCATCCGTAGTTGGATGGTGCTTTTATGTATGACGATGTTGTATTCGTGTGGCATTGTATGCCCTTTTGTATGTATCCCCATCTATTATGTAATGTTGATGTAATGATATCCACCTTGCAAAAGCGTTTGAATATGCGGTTCTATCCTTGGTGGGACCTTCGAGTCTCTTTAGGATAGTATCGCATATTGGGTGTGACATCCATGATGTACAGCTCAGTGCCGGCATCCGAGACCCCAAACTTGGCCTCGAGTGCGTCCCACATATCTTTTTTATTATCAATTGACGCATAAGCATCGATGTTCTCACCAAGAACACTCAAGAGAGCAGCATTAAACAAGGTATCCATTTTCTGAAAAGCTTGTGCCTGTTGGGCATCTTGCTCTCCTTCAGGTTTGCCCAGAATGACGTCATAGCAGCTCATGGTCTGAAACCATAAGACTGCTCTCACGCGCCACCTCTTATAGTGGATACCCTCAAACATAGGAGGTCTCATGGAAGCAGCAAAACCGCTCGGGGTAAATTCCCTATAATAAGGTTTTTAGATTGTTGGGAATATGAGCAATTTACCGAATGATTTTATTAACAGAAATACTAGATAAAACATGACTAGTATAGCAGTAATAAAACAAGTCATGCGATTTGACAAAGTGAAGGTAAATAACATCTGCATATATGAGCTAGAAAGGATCATCTCTCGAGCAGACAGTAGATCAAGATGCATATATGAGGTAGATCCTAACATGTGTAGGGTAAACACTAGAAGAAAGAACTGTGGCAGGACCTTTAACAGGAAAAATAAGAACACATACTGGACAGCAGCTGGAGCAGAGGCACTGGACTTGGGGTCGGTGTCCTCCATGTCGTCGAGGAGGTTGTCGACGTCGGGGAAGTAGTCGTCGGAGTCCGGGGCGTCCGTGACGAAGAAGTCACTGCGCGGCGGGCGGCGGAGGAGGAGCGCGCGTGGATGTCCCTCTTGTTCTCATGCTCATACAAGTGGGGAAGGATACTCCCTTATAAAGAGGTCCATCTCCCTCTAGACTAGCAATGTGGGACTAAACTTTAGTTCCACCTCTTGCCTTGCACGAATGGGCTGCGTGTGCCTCTAGGATTTATTAGTAATTTCTGAAACTGCTATTGGGCTAGGTCCAAATAGACAAAAATTCCAGCATTTATTTCTCAAAAAAAAGGTTAAGGGTTTTTCTGGACTTTTTCCATCATCAACGGTGCAGACGGCTCGAACAGGCTCAATTACGGAAAGTGTGGCCATAGCTTTTCACCATGTGCTTTGGTGGCGCATACCTGATAGGAGTACTTGCATGTGCATTCATGCAGCTGCCAAGCTTGTTGTAGGGCAGCAACACACGCGCTCTAGCTCACGTGCAGCGAAGCGTCGCGCCCCGGCACCGGCAGCCGGTCCCAGACTTCAAAGAGAGGCAGACTCAGGCGGGCACACTCGCGTCCACGCACACGTGTGGTTCGCAGGCTGAAAAAGTGATTGATGCATTCGAGATTGCGATGCCAGGATTGTGAGAGGCAAAGCTGGACCGGAGAAAGTGTTGACCATGGACCTGCAGGGCAGCTATCAGTTTAGCCATGCGTCCGTCGTTGCCTGCGCTGGGCCACGGCGCGGTCGATGCCTATTTTTATTTTCCAACGTCCAGATTTTCTTCTATCTAAAATATTAGAAAGAATTTCAAAGACCCAGGCAGTGGCAAGTATATACGTTCGCAGTCCAGCTTCATACTGTCTCTGTATCATTTGCAATTGTATTCATTCATTTACTCTTTGTTTTCTAAAACAGACGCGCACCAAAAAGACAGACGAGCAGCTGACACGGCATATACAGCGTTCCGAAAACAACGAACATTAGGGCATCTCCTGTTAGAGCTAATCTTGATATTTGTATTAGCATGTTTGAGTTTTGCATGTAGTCTAGTCTAGTGTGGTGTTCGTCCGACGAAGGCTTCAGGTGAGCGCGCCAAGGAGGTGAGATGCCAGGATGCCGTGTGAGGCGGTGAGCACGCTGAGATGCCGATGGTGCTGCATGAGAAGCGGCAAGACGTATCAGAGGCTGGAGCCGTGATGGACTGCATCAAATTGGGTCGGGTGAACCGGCCGGTCGTTCTGTTTGTTGGACTAGCTGTTCATGCGTGAGTTCGTTTAGTCCTAGCCGAGAGTATCGTTGCTAGTAGTTGATGCATGCATGTAGTTGGCCTGGTCACAAGTGGTTACCGAGGTCGTGTGCAACGCTGGAGTGATTCGAGGAGTGGAGTACGTGGGAGTTAGTGGCCCGTATGGTGCTCAAGTTGTTATCCTGTACTGGCTATTTAAGCACAACAAATGAATGAGAAAGATGAGGCCGTGAGGGCTAGAGCAGAAACATGTAGCCACTGTATTCACCAAGGACGGAGCCTCTCGGCAAAGCTAGCGGATGGTCTGTTCCTTGGTGCATGTGTGTGTGTGTAATGTGCGTTCAGGTGTTCTTGAGAGAAACCATAGAAGAGAGAAGAGAGAGTTGTGCGAGGCAGCTCGAGGTAGAAGAAGAAGAGCGGCGCTGCGAGGAGGCGGCGCCAACGATTGGCATTAGAGCCTTGTCGATCCGCGGAAGCGATGGCGGCGACGACGACGCGGCGGACTCCATGTGAGGTGGAGGACGTCGGCACGAGGTGGGTGGCCGTCGGCGGCGCGATGCTGCCGGTGGCCGGTTGCGGTGTGATGCCGCTAGATGATGGCGGTGCGAAGCTGCCACAAGACGACGGTGTGACGCCGATGGGAGGTACGACGGCACGAGGCCGTTATGAGGAGAAGACGGCGTGGCGATCGGCGCCGCGAAGGCGTCGTCCACGTGAAGACATGGCCGCTGCATGCGGCAAGAGGTCGTGGTACTCGGCGCCACGACAGCGTCGTCCACGGCAAGACGGCGCAAGGTGGGCGCTATTGGCAGCACGATGGCGTTGATGGTTAGTTGCGGTGCGATGCCGCAACATGATGATTGTGTGGTGATCGGCGTCGCGAGGACGTCATCCATGATAAGATGATCCATGGTGACCGGCGCTGCGACGGCGTCGGTGGCGGCCGGCTGTGGCGCTGCGACGGCGTCGACAAGTGGCTGCGGGTGATCCGTATGATGATTGTGATATCAAGATTAGAAGGGTGAATGTTAGAGCTAATCTTGATATTTGTATTAGCATGTTTGAGTTTTGCATGTAGTCTAGTCTAGTATGGTGTTCGTCCGACGAAGGCTTCAGGTGAGCGCGCCAAGGAGGTGAGAGGCCAGGATGCCGTGTGAGGCGGTGAGCACGGCGAGATGCCGATGGTGCTGCGTGAGAAGCGGCAAGACGTATCAGAGGCTGGAGCCGTGATGGACTGCATCAAATTGGGTCGGGTGAACCGGCCGGTCGTTCTGTTTGTTGGACTAGCTGTTCATGCGTGAGTTCGTTTAGTCCTAGCCGAGAGTATCGTTGCTAGTAGTTGATGCATGCATGTAGTTGGCCTGGTCACAAGTGGTTACCGAGTCGTGTGCAACGCTGGAGTGATTCCAGGAGTGGAGTACGTGGGAGTTAGTGGCCCGTATGGTGCTCAAGTTGTTATCCTGTACTGGCTATTTAAGCACAACAAATGAATGAGAAAGATGAGGCCGTGAGGGCTAGAGCAGAAACATGTAGCCACTGTATTCACCAAGGACGGAGCCTCTCGGCAAAGCTAGCGGATGGTCTGTTCCTTGGTGCGTGTGTGTGTGTAGTGTGCGTTCAGGTGTTCTTGAGAGAAACCATAGAAGAGAGAAGAGAGAGTTGTGCGAGGCAGCTCGAGGTAGAAGAAGAAGAGCGGCGCTGCGAGGAGGCGGCGCCAACATCTCCAACATATGCGCGCATGCATCCGTTTCGGGCGCTCTAGCGGAGGCGCAAAAAACACGCACGCGGCATAAATGGTTCAGCGCATGAAGTGAAACGGCATCTTCAGCCTATCCCCACGTCGCCGCTGCTTCCTCCACCTACCTCTAGTCGTCGCCGCCCCTCCCGCGCGTCCTTCCTCCGACGAACAGCGCCCGGCCGCATAGTGCCGCTCGGCGCCCACAAGGTGTTCAACAAAAACGCTTGCAAGGTATGTATTGCTTCAACTCCACATTATTTACATGAATTTGGTGCATATTGTTTGTAGTTTTTATAGACTAGTTTAAATTCAATATTGTAGACGAGTGTGTCATATGATTCTTCCGAAGAAGAATTTGATATTGAAGAGGAGGAGGAAGACCTTGCAATGGTCCTAACTATGCACATCAATATAAAGCCGAAGCACGGTGGTTCAGTTATGGGTCGGCGGAAAATTTGGAGGGATATGATCGATGTCGACAACAGATTGATGAGGCAATATTTTATGGAGAATCCCACATACCCCTAGTCGTACTTCCTCCGCGCCATTTTAGGATGAGCATCGAGTTGTTCAGGCGCATTGCAGAGAAACTGGCGAGCCATGATTGGTTTTTTCACCAAAGGAGGAATGCGCCGGAGAACTTGGGCATAGCACCTTTCAAAAGGTGACAGCCGCTTTGCATATGTTGGCATACGGTATTTCCGGCCGATCTAGTTGATGACCACTCGGCCATGGGTGAGAGTCAAGTCATCATTGTGTGTCAAGCACTTCGAAGTCGGAATTCTGCAAGTGTTTGGTCCGGAGTATTTGAGATCTCGCAATGCTGAAGACGCCACAAGGCTTTTGGTGATGAACAAAGCTCGCGAATTCACAGGTATGCTTGGCTTAATAGATTGCATGCATTGAAATTGAAAGAACTGTCCTTAGGCATGGTATGAACAATTCCACGGTCAGAAAAAGGGTTCCATTATAATCCTTGAAGCGGTGGCCCATCAAGAGACTTGGATTTGACGTGCTTTTTTTGAAATGCCTGGATCTTTGAATGACATCAACGTTGTTAATCGGTCACCACTCATGAATAAGATTGCAAATGGTGAACTGTCACCGGTGCAGTTTGTAGCAAATGGCCATACATACAACTATGGCTACTATTTTGCGGATTGCATCTACCCAAAGTGCCAAACATTTGTGAAGCCATTAAAAAACCGGAAGGTAAGAAAAATCTAGATTTCCACAATGCTCAGGCGGCGGCTAGAAAGGATGTGGAGAGAGCTTTTGTGATTTTGCAAGCCCAATTTGCTATTATGAGAGGACCGGCTAGATTTTGGGATCAAAAGATCCCTTGTTACATCATGCACGCTTGTGTGATCATGCATAATATGATCATCGAGAACGAGTGTGGTCAAGATTTAGACTACTCTAAGTATGAGCTCTTGAGACATCCCGAGCGAGTGCAGCGGAGGGCTGCGAGGGTGGCCCGATTTGCTGCCTCCTATCATGACATTCGACGTGCCGAAATGCATGATGATCTTCAAAAGGATCTAATCAAGGAGTGGTGGGCATGGAATGAACGAAAAAACGAGTGATTTGTATGTTTGATGTTGTATTGTTGAACTATTTGTTGTTTTGAAAGATAAACTATTTGTTTGAGTTGTAATAAAATTGAACTATTTATTGTTGATTATTTTTTATGTGTTTGACCTTCTTGGTTTTGTTTGAAGTGTCAAGTGTTGTTTGTGCTGGACGCACGCTGTTTCTTTGAAGCGCCTTCTGGGGCGGCTCCCGCATGCTATATTTTGCAGCGGCCGTTGGAGCCAGTGCTCAACTATGCGGAAAAACTGACTATTTCAATGATGTAAGGCCTTTTTTGGCGTGCGATGATGTTAGTTCGCACCACACGCGTGCACATCCAAACTGTTTTATTGCATCACGCCATCACACTCCACCTGCATCGATCGCTCGGTGGACGATGCTCTCCTCGTCCTCACGGCGATGGAGATGGGCTCGACTCGTCCTCCGCCCCGACCACCTAGACCGGGACATCAATCAGCCCAGGCTTCAAGCTGCACGGCGTGCCGGCCGGGACCGCGCCTCGGACACCACGCACGCGTCGAAGCGTCGGCGCTTGCATCCCTGTCGGAGCCGACGCCCTTGGCCTTGGAAAACAGCGCACCTTCGTCCGGAAGCCGTGCGCGAAAGGTGGTGCCAGTGCCGGCATGATGACCGAGGCCATGATCACGACGAGGGCGAGCCCGGTGGCGTGGGCCATTTCAAGGACGATGCTCTGTCACAACTCACTGCACGGTCGATTGAAATGTTGATCTCCGTAGCAGGAGTGAGTTCCGATGGATTTCTTGATTTTTTTTGTCCAAAAAGACCCCTGCCAAGATGAATTGACAAAAAGCACTATCTTTGGATCAATTTGACAAGAAAGACCCCCTCAGCGGTGGCGGCAGGTGTGGCAGGCGACACATGGTTCCTGCCGCCACGCCAGGAGGCGGCAGGCCCTGTCGCCACCACAGTAGGCAGCCACGCGGGGTATAACGTGTTCTGTAAAGTGCCCCGAGCGGCGACGGAATGGGCCAGGCCTGGTGGGCCATGCTGCCACGACAGGAGGCGGCCTTTGCTGCCGCTGTCACTGGCAGACCGACAATAGCAGCTGCACGGAAGGTGAGGCGCGGGCCTGGCCGCCACCGCAGCTGCACGGGCGACAGCCGCCTGACCCCTGACGGCGCTGATTCCCATGACAGCGACCCGGCGGCGCTAATTCCAACGACGGGAAATGGACGCTGATGTGCTGCTGCTTTTTTTATAGAAAGACTGTAAGGGAACCCCCTACAGTATAATTGGTGCAACAAACCCAAATTGCAAATACCATGCCTTGAACCTGGGTGGGTGGGAAGGCATCAACCCCTTCCCACCACTAGACTATGCCTTAGTCTGCATGCTGCTTTTCCCCGTGAATCACTCGTGCTTTTTCTTCTTCCCGGAAACCACTCCTGCTTTTGCTTGTTTTGCTTGAGTGGATGCGACGGCAATGCGGGAGGAATCCGAGGTTGCGGGAACCTGTTGTGCCGACACTACAGGGATCGTAAAATTTCATCTGTTCGCGTTTATTTTCTGGGCATCATTTGCCGTCTGAGCCTATAAAAGGAGACACCGAGGCTCTCGTCATCTTCGTCCAGCCATCCTCAAAATCGCCACTGCGCAAAGTGTGTAACACATTTTTTCAGCTCGGATCAAAGCATTAGGCCGAGGAAAATGAAGAATGCAAGTTTGCCTCCGGGGGTGGCAGTCCTGCGGTGTTGGTGTGGCAATCTTTGCAAGGTGAAGGAGGTGACAGATTTTTCAGATTGGTTGGGCATGAAGTTTTTTATGTGCGCCAACTATGAGGAAGATCCACCTGTAGCTATTTCAGAGTACGACAAGCCTCCGGTATGCTTTAACCATCACGAATAGATATTATATGTATTTTGATTGATTCTTTAATAAAATTCTTCTTTCTTGTTGTAGTCTCCTCCGCCTCTGTGCATGTACTCCCCGCTTCTAGGCCAGAAACAGAGTGAAATTCACTTGTGATGCTCATATCTTGTAAAAACCCAGGTTGCAGTGACGCCGCGACCGCCCTCTGGGGACGAACATCTTCTTCTTCGCTTAACTCGGAAGACGCGAAAGAGTGATCATCATCATCTAGCGCCTCCGGCAATCCCTCCACGTGTTCACTCATGTCAACGGTCGCAGACCAATATCCTATGTCATACAGAGGCTGGTCGCCCGTCGGTTCCGATGGGCCGATGCTAGGGGCTGATGTGATGGCCAACTCGACCTCACCGCCCCTGCTACTGCATCTGGCAACATCAGCGACTGAAATGAACTCCACATACACCATCGGCTGACCAAACACTGGGTTATTGGGATTGCCTGCAAACCTCATGTATGACCCCCCCCCCCGACTGATAACCTGTGACAGGCCGCAAAGCCCAACGGGCAGCTGTCCCATCATTTGCTCCGTCAGCGACGAAGGCCTCCATTGTCATTCCCCCCCCCCCCCCTGCATCCCTGGGCCAAACACCGCTCGGATGCACCTTCTGACAGCTGCGTAACCCACTTTCACCATGTCTCTAACTACAACTGTAGTCGACTCGCACAAGGACACATCCACCCCGAAAGGACCGTCACGTAAGACATTTCCATAGTACACTACTAAATTTTCCATAGTACCTAACCAAAATACATGTTTACATTTCAAACAATTAGTAACTGAACATTTAGTAGTAGTGTGATGACAAAATTTACATATCATATGACTAAAATAATAATCATATTTTCGTTACAAATATTCGTTTTGTTTTTAAAATCATATGCTTAGACTTTCCGGGTTCTTTGGTTAACGGGTATTTAGAGATCTTTTTTTTCTCAAACTCGTGTACGAGGGTCACAAACTAAAACTCTGTTTGCTTTTTTCTAACTACCCCAAAAATATCCTAAACTGATTCTCCTAACATGCAAAAACTGAGCTTTTGGAAAAACAACTATTAGTAAAAACTAATTTTCTTACAACAGGTTATGACAAAACCATTGTTGAGGAAATCGTTAACTGGTAGCTGCTCAGTTGGCTGACGAGTAGGGGATTAATAGGCTAATCTGCAAGTTAATCGTCCATTTAATCAATTACTCGGGCGATTAATCAGTTAATCGGCTACTCGGTGACCCTACGAGTAGGGATTAATCGGCAAGTTAACTGGTTAATCGGATGAATTCTTGAACAGGGGACAAAACCGATGGTAATTACTCGTTATCCAAAGAACCACTAAACATAATAGTACGATAATAACATTTAATATCATATGAGTAAAACATTTAATATCTTCCAGCTTTATATTTTTTTCATATCATACGATAACAATCATTTATTTACAAAATAATAATATTTGCAGCGGCATGCGCATTATTCACAACAGTACATCAATACAAAAAATATTAACAAAATTACGATGTCATTTTATACCTTAGCTCCAATATGGATGTGCTTGCGAATGCAATTAAGCGTCAAAATAGTTCCAATAAATATCCGTCACCAGTACTATATGAACGGAGTCAACCTATTATCACATTAACATCAATATTACACACAGATTTTTCTTCATGCTAACAAAAGTATGAAAATAGCACTTGCATGTATGTGGTCATCACCTCAAAAGGGACAGCGAAAATGGAAACACAATTTCTTCAGTCACGTCTTCTCCTCCTTATTTGCTACTAAGATAAATTATTTTACCTAATTACATACATCATTAAGTACATTAGCACATAATCTTAACATATAAAATTTAGATTATTGCGACATAACAAAGTAGACCTACGGTTTTCTAACTATAGACTTATTAATAGACATACCATATAAAATAACATACCGCATGAAATAACATACTACATGAAACAACATACCACATGCAATGAACAATTACAGTATATTTTTTTCTTAATTACAGTATTAAGATTCCCGCATGTCATACTACTGGACGCACCTAACATTGATACAACATCTTCAACCTACTCTTCTAAAAAAATAGTATAAATGCTACATCTGTCGTCTAAAATTATTTCTAACCTCTAAGCACTACCATCGCATAGCTAATAACAAGCTAAAAGACGAACTAATTATCATCGTGCATGCACAAATAAATCAATGTATTACAAAACTCATACCTTGATCTTCAACTTCGTAGTTCATTTCGCTACACAAATCCTACTCCTGAAGCTCTAAATGACTCCAAAAAATGATGAAATAATACCTAACACAACAGAGAACACATAGTTATGAACTAAACAAAAAGAGTACAAACTTCATGCATGTGAACCAAACCAACAAAAATGGATAGATCTTACCTTCGTCTATCTTTTCTTCAACTTCAGCATATTCAAAATCCAACTCTAAATCGCCCTAAATCACGAGTGAAAATGCGTAATGAGTTTTGCTTTCTCTCCGTTCTTACATGCAAAGAGTAGAAGAGGAGGCCAGAGTGTGCTTGCGCACGGAGCATACCCATACTATATAAAAGGAGGAGCATCCCTGTAGTGTCGGCACAACAGGTTCCCACAGCGTCTGAGTGATTCCCGCAATGCCATCATATCCGTTGAGGCAAAAGAAGGAAAAGCCGGAGTGATTCCCGGGCAGCAGCATCGCCAAAGCAACCAGTGCAGAGCACCGCTGAGTGTCGGCACTAAGTGTCAAAGTTCACAGATTCCCACGCGTGGGAATGAGGGCTGTCTGCGTCGGAATCAGCGCCGTCAGCGCCTGCGTTGTCGCGCATGCAGGAAAGATGCCGCCAGTAGCAGTGGCGGCTGGGCCCACGCCTCGGCCAGCGAGCAGCAGCAGCTGTCGGCCAGCCAGCGTGCCAGGAGAGGCCGCCTCCGGCAGTGGCGGCGAGGCCCACTGGCAGGGCCCGCGGCCTGCACGGCCTGTTGGCCAGCCAACGACCGCGCCAGGAAAGGCCGCGCGCCTCCGGCGGTGGCGGCTGGGCCCACCTGGCCCGCCCCGTTCCGTCGCGGCACGCTGCACTGTGGAGAAGCCCGTTCGGCTGGGTGGCCGCCTCCTGTGATGGCGGCAGGACCAGCCGCCTCCTGGCGTGGCGGCAGGTGCCACGTGTCGCCTGCCGCGCCTGCCGCCACCGCTGAGAGGGTCTTTTTTTGTCAAATTGATCCATAGGTAGTACTTTTTGTCAATTCATCTCAGCAGGGGTCCTTTTGGACAAAAAGTCGGATTTCTTTTATTTATAGAACCAGTTGTGAAATGTGTAATGCGCGTGGTGAATGAAGATCTGCGTAAGTTTCACTCTCGCGTGCAGTAACTGCGTTGGCGCTCCTGTGGATCAATTGAAAATGGCGTGACGTTACACAACTTTGTTTTTTGATATAGGGAGAGGGAGTTGCAGAGTTTGCTGAAACGTGCAAAGGTGGAAGCAAGATGACCATGTGAACTGATTTGTGGACCTTTTTTTTTTTAAAAACTGTAACCTGTCTTTATTAACAAACAGAAGCAGAAACAGCCAGATCGCTAGCCACCACAGAAGATACGATGTCAGGAACAGCGTCATGCCAATACATGTTACCTCCCTGGGACATATGGGCATCATGGGTAGCCAGAACATCTGCCACTGAGTTACGCACGCTAACACACATGCACTTTAAACTCAATAGAACTGATTTGTGGACTTGGCCGCTTGAAAAACCCAAGTAGACGACCCAAAAAATGTTTGCTGATAGAGCCATCATTTAGACGAGCCATGCTGCGCCAGCGCTATTTCTCGCTTGATGCAACTTGTAACTCAGTCTCGCCTCTGCCGCGGCGTATTGGGCCAGTTTAGTACTGTAGTTGCATCGCGAGTTTTTTTCCTGTAGTTTTCTTGTCTGTTTTTCCATTGTCTGAAGCGTTTTTTTACAAATATTTTTCTTTGTTTATTTCTTCGATTTTCACCAATTTTCTTGGGGTTTTTTCTTTTTCTTGGTCTTCGTCTTCACTTTTGTACACACTAGTAATCATACACGTGCCACACACGCCCAGTTTAATACTCCCTTCGTCCAGAAATACTTGTCATCAATTGAAATGAATAAAAGATGTTGTATCTAGATGTATTTTAGTTCTACATACATCTCTTTTTGTCTATTTTGATGATAAGTATTTTCGGACGGAGGGAGTAGTATATTCCAGAGCTTTACGATGTCCTTTTTCACTTTCCTTCCTCTTCCCTTTTGCTACATTGATGTAGCGTAAGGTTCGGCCTTTGAAGAGACCGAGCTACATCATTTGCATGTATGACTGTGATCACTTTGCATCAAATGCAAACCTGCACTGACACCCTCATTTATTTACTGAAGAATATGTTGCGCCCTTTGGTTTCAGTTTTTCGGTACCCAAGGTCCTAACTCGTGACATAGGGGTCGTTGTCCCTTGCCAAGCTGCTAGTTCTGTATGCATCAACGGTTGGCTGGCTTCACCCGGTGTTGTTGCTACAATGTGGGGGCTTTTGACAGCCATGATGTCCGGAAGACAGTTTCGTCCTCATTGATGCATGAACACACTTTCTTCCACTATTTCAACTCGTAAAGTGGCCGTGACATGATATCATTAAGTAGAATAAAAAAAACCAGTGCAGGCCATTTTATGAAGAATATTTGTTCCAAGATTAATTGTGATTAACGTAATCAATGTTGTTTCCAAAACCTATCACAATTATCAATTACGGGCGAAGCAAAATGAATTAGTGGTGTTTCCATTAATGTCCATGATGTGATGAATACATCATTGAAGGGTCGTGGGAAGTAGGATATAGATGGTTGAATGGTTGATATCATTTGCTTCACCTAACTCGGTCTTTTATATGCAGTAGCAGATTGTACATTTTTCGTATACATTAGGAACATTTCTTTATATGCTTTAATACTTTTTAAATACATGATAATCTTTCTTCCAACATATTTTTTATTTCTATGTTTCCATACACATTGTAAAAAAATAATACATGTTTAACATTTTTTCAAATGCATGATTAACATTCTTTTCAAATACATGTTTCTTAATATATTTTTTAATACATGTTAAAAATTCCAAATACATACTGAAACATTTTTTCAAATAATAAAAAACATTTTTTAACTATGCAAACTTTTTTCGCATTGTACAAACCTTGTATAAACCAGTCACAAACATATTTTTGAAACTCGTGCACATTTGAAAAAATGTAATGTATTTTTTAATTACACGAACATTTTTTAAATTGAATAACATTTTCCAAAGTTGGCAAAAATATTGTTTTAAACGCTTTAATTTATTAAAAAATAAACATTTCTTTTGAATGCTATAAACATTTGTTTTTAAGTTACACTAACAAAAAAAGCTCCACTATGCATCTTAAGATTTCTTAAATTCACGGTGAACATTTAGACAAATTTTTGTGTATTAAATTTTATAAAGTATATTTCATATTTATAATATTTCCAAAATATAAACAAAAAAGAAATTGGCGAAATCACTATTTGAGGAGTACTCATTGCAAAGATCACTCCCACCTTCCCAGGTTGCGACAAGTGGCGCATGTGCGCCACTTGTCACAACCTGAGAGTTTTTCCCTTTTTTCGTAGATCTGTTTATTCAAAATCTTTTATCTCTTAAACCGTGCTTCCAAATCTCGAACCGCTTTCACCGTTGGATTCCTCGCATCAAGATATTCAAAACTAGATCTCATGTTGATAGGTTTTGACGAAATTTTTTGATGAAAAAAATGGACAAAAAAACCGAACCGGAAGCACGAGTTTTGTCCCTTTTCAAAAGAGGCACGCCTGTGCCTCTCACGAAATCACAACCGTGCCTCTAGCGGAAGCAAAACCTTGCCTCTCGCGGAAGGAAAAAAGAAGAAAAAATGCATTTTTTTTCGCTTCCGCGGGAGGCACGACCATGCTTGTCGCGAAACCACAAACATGCGTCTCGCGGAAGCAAAACCGTGTTTCTCGTGAAAGAAAGAAAAATGAAAATGCATTTTTTTTGTTTTCGAGAGGCACAGCGAAAGCACAACCGTGCCTTTTGCGGAAGCAAAACCATGACTCTCGCGAAAGGGAAAAAACTGAAAACGCGTTTTTTTCGTTTCCCAGAGGCACGACCGTGTCTCTTGCGAAAGTGCAACCGTGCCTCTCGCAGAAGCAAAATCATGCCTCTCGCGAAAGGAAAAAACAGAAAACGTGTTTTTTTGTTTCCGAGAGGCCCGCAGCGAGACACGTTCAAGCCTCGTCTCAACGAGTCCCTAAATGGGCAAGCCCATAATACACAATATGCGAACACGATTATGGCCAAGAGCCACCTGTTCCCGAACAAAATGAATATCTAACTCAATATGCTTGGTCCGACGATGATGAACCGGTTTGGCGGAGAGGTAGACCGTTGAGATGTTGTCGTAGTGGACCACCGTAGCACGGTTGACAGGACATGAGAGCTCCCGAAGCAGCTGGCGAAGCCACGAACACTCGGGGACGATGTTGGCCACAACACGATACTCAGCCTCAGCACTAGATCGAGAGAGACCGTAGGCTGCCGCTTGGATGACCACGAGATGATCGAGGGTCCAAGGAAGACATAGTAGCTCGAGGTGGAGCAACGAGTGTCAGGGCAGCCCACCCAGTCGGCATCGGAGTAGGCAATGAGGACGGTGTCGGTGGAGGCGTGAAGCGTGACGCCGAGGTCCATAGTGCCACAAACATAGTGGAGAATCCTCCTGACGGCGGCCCAATGAACGTCCCGAGGAGCATGCATGTGAAGACACACCTGCTAGACGACATACTGGATCTCCGATCAAGTTAGAGTGAGGTACTGAAGAGCTCCAACAATAGAGTGGTAAAATGCAGCATCCGAAGCAAGAGAACCATCCATGGCAGAGAGCTTGGCCTTCGTATCAACAGGCGTAGCAGCGGGCTTGCAGTTAACATGCCAGTGCGGTCCAGGAGCTCATGAACGTACTTCCGCTGGTGAAGAAAGAAGCCATCCAGACGTCACACCACCTCAAGCTCACCGAGGAGTAGTGCAAAGGACCCAAGTCCTTGATGGTTAACAAACCATGAAGATGGGCAGTGAGCTGACTGAGAAAACCAGCTGTACATGCCGTCAGGATGATGTCGTCGACATAAAGTAGCAAGTATGATGTGTAGGAGCCCTGGTGATAGATGAAGAGCGATGCATCTGAGCGGGTAGAGCGAAACCCGAGATGGTGCAGAAACGCCATGATGAATTCGTACCAAGCGCGAGGATCCTGCTTCAGTCCGTACAAGGACCGCGAGAGCAGGAACACGTGGTCGGGATGTGCTGGATCAACGAACCCTGTGGGCTGCTGGCAAAAGACCTACCCCTCGATGTGACCGTGAAGGAAGGCGTTGGAGACATCCATCTGGTGCACCGGCCAAGCACAGGAAACCACAAGGTGGAGAACTGTGCGAATCGTCCCGAGCTTGATAACCGGAGTGAAGGTGTCGGTCAAGTCGTTGCCACCACATTGCCGGAAACCACGAACAACCCAACATGCTTTATAGCGGTCAAGGGTACCATCAGGATGGAGCTTGTGTTTGAAGACCCACTTCCCGGTAATCACATTAGTGTGCTGGGGACGGGGAACAAGTTGCCACGTCCGATTGTGCAGCAAGGCATCAAACTCCTCTTGCATCGCAGCCATCCAGAGCGGGTCATGAAGAGTGGCTCGAATGGAGGATGGCAATGGCGACGATGTAGAGGTGGATGCTGCGTGGACGTACTCGTCCGTAGCATAGTGCGAGCTCGGGCGAAAGTGACCGGACCGAGCGCGGGTGGTGAGTCCGCAGTCTCCGATGAAGAGGCCGATGAGGGTGCCGAGAGCGCCGGAGCCGCAGGCACCGGGGCTGAAGAGGGCGCCGAGGGCGCATCAAGGCCACGGGGAACCGAGCGCAGAGGGCGCCGGAGTGAAAGTGCAACTATCCCTAGGTGGTTTTGGTAATTCCTAACAACACATAGCTCATTGAGCTAACATCATTCCAAGATGAACATTTCAGGAAAAGCTCAATGAATGGCATGGCATGGATGAGGAAAGTGGATCCCTCAAAATTCTAAGGATAAAAGGATTGGCTCAAGCTCAAAAGCTCAAGACTCTACATTTTATATTTTAGTGATCCAAGATCACATTGAGTCTATAGGAAAAGCCAATACTATCAAGGAGGGATGAGGTGTTGCTTAATGAGTTTCTTGCTCCACAGTGCTTAGTGATATGCTCCAAAAACCCTCAACTACTTTCTCATATCCTCATATGACCTAAACCTAAAGTCAAACTCGGCCCCACCGATTCTTTCTATCCGGCACCACCGAGTTCAGATGTCATAGCCACTGCCACAAACCCTAGGCAAATCGGTCTCACCGATAGGGATCTCGGTCTCACCGAGATGGGATTGTAATCTCTCTGTTTCCCTTCGTAACATTTCGGTCTAACCGAAGTGAGCGATCGGTCCCACCGAGATTGCAATGTAAACTCTATGTTTCCCTTTCGTAACATTTCGGTCCAACCGAAAAGAGCGAACCGGTCCCACCGAGTTTACCTGACCAACTCTCTGGTTAGCTTATTACCAAAATCAGTCTCACCGAGTTTGTGTAATCGGTCTCACCGAGATTATGTTATGCCCTAACCCTAACCATATCAGTCCTACTGAGTTGCATGTCAGTCCCACCGAAAATCACTAACGGTCACTAGGTTTACTAAATCGGTCAGACCGAGTTTCTCAGTTTGGTCCCACCGAGATTGGTAAATTGTGTGTAACCTTTAGATTTTGTGTGGAGGCTATATATACCCCTCCACCCCCTCTTCATTCGTGGAGAGAGCCATCGGAACAAACTTACACTTCCAACTTACCATTTCCGAGAGAGAACAACCTACTCATGTGTTGAGGCCAAGATTATCCATTCCTACCATATGAATCTTGATCTCTAGCCTTCCCCAAGTTTCTTTCCACTCAAATCTTCTTTCCACCAAATCCAAATCCTGTAAGAGAGAGTTGAGTGTTGGGGAGACTATCATTTGAAGCACAAGAGCAAGGAGTTCATCATCAACACACCATTTGTTACTTCTTGGAGAGTGGTGTCTCCTAGATTGGCTAGGTGTCACTTGGGAGCCTCCGACAAGATTGTGGAGTTGAACCAAGGAGTTTGTAAGGGCAAGGAGATCGCCTACTTCGTGAAGATCTACCGCTAGTGAGGCAAGTCCTTCGTGGGCGACGGCCATGGTGGGATAGACAAGGTTGCTTCTTCATGGACCCTTCGTGGGTGGAGCCCTCCGTGGACTCGCGCAACCGTTACCCTTCGTGGGTTGAAGTCTCCATCAACATGGATGTACGATAGCACCACCTATCGGAACCACGGCTCAAAAATCACCGTATCTCCAAATTGCGTTTGAAATCTCCAAATCCTTCCCTTTACATTCTTGCAATTTGTATGCTTTACTTTCCGCTGCTCATATACTCTTTGCATGCTTGCTTGAAATTGTGTGAAGATTGCTTGACTTGTGCTAACTTAGCTAAAATCTGCCAAAGACTAAAATTGGGAAAAGGTTAAGTTTTTAATTGGTCAAGTAGTCTAATCACCCCCTCTAGACATACTTCCGATCCTACACGGAGCGGCGGACGCTGGGACCGCAGGCAAAGGGGCACCGAAGGCGCCGAGGCCATCGGCACCAGAGCCGCGGTCGGCGGCACCGAACCGAAAGGCGCTGACGGGTGGCGCGCCTCAAAGCCAGGGGCGGGCCAAGAGCGGCGCGTGAGCACCCTGGGAGAGGTGTCGAGGCTCCCACGTCATCAGTGGTGGGAGGGACAGCCGGGGGTACCTACTGAAACGAAAACACGTGCTCATCAAAGTAAACGTGTCGGGTGGTGAACACACGGTGGGAGACGATACGTCCATTTTGCATCATGTTTACCTACTGTTATTTATGTTGTTTTATTGCATAATAATGCTTTTTGGAGTAATACTAATGCCTTTTCTCTCATAATATGCAAGGTACACACAAAGCGGGAGAATTCCGGCAGCTGGAAATCTGGACCTGAAAAAGCTACGCCAGGCTACCTATTCTGCACAACTCCAAATGAGCTGAAACTTCACAAGGATTTTTTATGGAATAGATGAGGATTTCTGGAGCCAATAAGTACAAGAGGGGGCCCACCAGGTGGGCACAACCCACCTGGGCGTGCCTGGTGGATTATGCTCACCTCAGCCCACCTCCGGTGCCCCTCTTCAGGTACATAAGTCATTTTGACCTAGAAAAAAAATAAAGAGAGGACTTTCGGGACGAAACACCGCCATCTCTAGGTGGAACCATGGTAGGAGCACTTTTTCCCTCCGGCAGAGCGATTCCTCTGGGGAACTTCCCTCCTGGAGGGGGAAATCATCGTCATCACGAACAACGTTCCCATCTTGGGGAGGGATATCTCCATTAACATCTTCAACAACACCATTTCTCTCAAACCCTAGTTCATCTCTTGTGTTCAATCTTTGTACCGGAACTATAGGTTGGTGCTTCTGGGTGACTAGTAGTGTTGATTGCATCTTGTAGTTGATTACTATATGGTTTATTTGGTGGAAGATTATATGTTCAGATCCATTATGCTATTTAATACCCCTCTGATCTTGAGCATGATTATCATTTTTGAGTAGTTAATTTTGTTCTTGAGGTCACTAGAGAAATCATGTTGCAAGTAATCATGTGAACTTGATATGTGTTCGATATTTTGATGATATGTATGTTGTGATTCCCTTAGTGGTGTCATGTGAACATCGACTACATGACACTTCACCATATTTGGGCCTAAGGGAATGCATTGTGGAGTAGTTATTAGATGATGGGTTGCGAGAGCAACAGAAGATTAAACCCTAGTTTATGCGCTATTCCGTAAGGGACCAATTGGATCCAGAAGTTTAATGCTATGGTTAGAATTTATTCTTAATACTTTTCTCGTAGTTGCGGATGCTTGCGAGGGGGTTAATCATAAGTAGGAGGTTTGTTCAAGTAAGAACAACACCTAAGCACCGGTCCACCCACATACCAAATTATCAAAGTATCAAACACGAATCGAGGCAACATGATGAAAGTGACTAGATAAAATTCCCGTGTACCCTCAAGAACAGTTTTCTTATCATAAGAGACCTTTTTGGCATGTCCTTTGCCTCAAATGGATTGGGCTGCCTTGTCGCACTTTTGTTACTTCTACCATTACTTGCTCGTTACAAATTACCTTGCTATCAAACTACTCCGTTGCTTACAATTTCAGCACTTGTAGACATTACCTTGCTGAAAACCACTTGTCATTTCCTTCTGCTCCTTGTTGGGTTCGACACTCTTAATTATCGAAAAGGTTACAATTGATCCCATATACTTGTGGTTCATCAAGGTTCTTTTTATGGCGCCGTTGCCGGTGCGTGAAGCGCTCTTGGTAAGTGGAAATTGGTAAGAAAAAATAATTACTACGTGCTGAAATTTACTGTCACTTATTACTATGGAAAACAATCCTTTGAGGGGTTTGTTCAGGGTATCTTCACCTCGACCGGAACCACAATTAGTTACCTCTCATCCTACTGCACCTACTAAAAACATTGAATATGAAATTCCTTCGGGTATGGTAGAACAACTACTAGCTAATCCTTATGTAGGAGATGGAACCGAACGTCCTGATATGCACTTGATATATGTGGACAAAATTTATGGATTGTTTAAGCTTGCAAGTTTACCCGGAGATGAAGCTAAGAAGAAGGGTTTCCCTTTATCTTTGAAGGGAAAGGCATTGACATGGCATAGGCTATGCGATGATATTAGATCTTGGAACTGGAATCAGTTGAAATTGGAATTCCATCAAAAAAATTATCCTATGCATCTAGTTCATCCTGATCAGAATTATATATAACTTTTGGCCTCGTGAAGGAGAAAGTATCACTCTAGCTTGGGGGAGGCTTAAGTCAATGTTATATTCATGCCCCAATCATGATCTCTCAAGAGAAATTATTATTCAGAATTTTTATGCTCTGCTTTCTCGTAATGATCAATCCATGCTCGATACTTCTTATACTAGTTCTTTTATGAAGAAGACTATTGAATTCCAGTGGGATCTTTTAGAAAGAATTAAATGCAACTATGAAGATTGGGAACTCGACGAATGTAAAGAGTCAGGTATTGAGCCTATGTTTGATTGTGTTAAATCTTTTATGAATACCGATGCTTTTCAAAAGTTTAGCACCAAATATGGACTTGACTCTGAGATAGTAGCTTCCTTTTATGAATCTTTTGCTACTGATGTTGATCTTCCTAAGGAGAAGTGGTTCAAATATCACCCACCAATTAAATAACAAATTAAAGAACCAATAAAAGCTAAAGAAGAAGCTATCATTTATAATGTTGATCCAGTTGTTCCCACTTCTTATATTGAAAAACCACCTTTCCGTGTTAGATGAAGGAACATGCTAAAGTTTCAACTATGGTCAACAAAAGTTATATTAGAACACCTAAACCAGCTAAAAAAATCAAAGTAGAACCTACTATTGCTATGCTTAAGGATCTCTTGGTCGATAATATTGATGGGCATGTTATTTACTTCTATGCTGAAGCTGCTAGAATTGCCAAACCCGATGAAAAAGATAAACATAGACATGTTGTTGGCATGCTTGTTGTCTCAGTTAAGATAGGAGATCACTGTTATCATGGTTTATGTGACATAGGTGCTAGCGTGAGTGCTATTCCTTTTACCTTATATCAAGAAATTATGAATGACATAGCACCCGCGGAAATAGAAGACATAGATGTTACTATTAAGCTTGACAATAGAGATACTATATCACCAATTTGGATTGTTAGAGATGTCGAAGTCTTGTGTGGGAAAATAAAATACCCTACTGATTTTCTTGTTCTTGATTCCCCACAAGATGACTTTTGTCCCATTATCTTTGGTAGACCTTTCTTAAACATTGTTAATTCTAAAATAGATTGTGAGAAACAAACTGTCGGTGTTAGCTTTGGTGATGAATCTCATGAGTTTAATTTTTCTAAGTTTAGTAGAAAACCTCATAAGAAAGATTTGCCTAGTAAGGATGAAATTATTGGTCTTTACTTCTATTGATGTACCTCCTACTGATACCTTAGAATAATATTTGCTAGACCATGAAAATGATTTGCATATGCGTGAAAGAAATGAAATAGATAGAATCTTGTTCGAACAACAACCTCTGCTTAAACACAATCTGCCTATTGAAACTCTAGGAGGTCCTCCTCCACCTAAAGGTGATCCTGTGTTTGAATTGCAACAATTACCAAACACTTTGGAATATGCTTATATTGATGAGAAAAATAAATATCCTGTTATTATTAGCGCTAACCTTTCAAACATGAAGAAGAAAGATTATTGAAAGTTCTAAGGAAGCACCGAGCTGCTATTGGATATACTCTTGATGATCTTAAGGGCATTAGTCCCACTCTATGCCAGCACAAGATTAATATGGAACCTGATGCTAAACCTGTTGTTGATCACCAACATCAGATAAATCTGAAGATGAAAGAAGTGGTAAGAACGAAAATATTGGAACTTCTGGAAGCAGGTATAATCTATCCTATAGCTGATAGTAGATGGGTAAGTCCTGTTCATTGTGTCCCTAAGAAGGGAGCTATTATTGTTGTTCCTAATGATAAGAATGAACTTATTCCACAAAGAATTGTCACAAACTATAGAATGGTAATTGATTTTAGAAAATTAAACAAAGAAACAAGAAAAGATCATTACCCTCTGTGTTTTATTGATCAAATGTTACAAATATTATCTAAGCACACATATTTTTGCTTCCTTGATGGATATTCTGGTTTTTCACAAATACCTGTTTCTCAACCTGATCAAGAAAAGACCACTTTTACTTGTCCTTTTGGAACTTATGCTTATAGACGTATGCCTTTTGGTTTATGCAATGCACCTGCTACCTTTCAAAGATGTATGACTGCTACATTCTCTGATTTTTGTGGAAAGACTGTTGATGTTTTCATGGACGACTTTTTTATTTATGGGAAGTCTTTTGATGATTGTTTAAGCAATCTTGATCGAGTTTTGCAGAGATGTGAGCAGACAAATATTGTCTTGAATTGGGAGAAGTTCCACTTTATGGTTAACGAAGGTATTGTTTTGGGCCATAAAATTCCTGAAAGAGGTATTGAGGTGGACAAAGCCAAGGTTGATGCAATTGAGAAAATGCCATGTCCTAAAGATATCAAAGGTATTCGTAGTTTCCTTGGTCATGCTGGTTTGTGTAGGAGATTTATCAAAGACTTCTCTAAAATGTCTAGGCCTCTTACAAATCTTTTGCAAAAGGATATTCCTTTTGTTTTTGATGATGATTGTTTGGAAGCCTTCGAATCACTCAAGAAAGCCTTAATTTTTGCACCTGTTGTTCAACCACCTGATTGGAACTTGCCTTTTGAGATTATCTGTGATGCTAGTGATTATGCTGTTGGTGTTGTTCTAGGACAAAGAGTGGATAAGAAATTAAATGTTATCCAGTATGCTAGCAAAACTATAGACAATGCTCAATTAAATTATGCTACTACTGAAAAAGAATTCTTGGCATTGGTGTTTGCTTGTGATAAATTTAGATCTACATTGTTGATTCCATAGTGACTGTTCACACCAATCATGCTGCTATAAAATATCTTATGGAAAAGAAAGATGCTAAACCTAGACTCATTAGGTGGGTTCTTCTACTACAAGAATTTATTTGCAACCCCGTAGCTGATAACTTGTCTTGGCTTGAAAATATTCTTGATGAGCCACAACCTATTAATGATAGTTTTCCTGATGAACAATTAGCTGCAATAAATGTTTCTAATATTACACCTTGGTATGCTGGCTATGCTAATTATATTGTTGCTAAATACATACCACCTAGCTTCACATACCAACAAAAGAAAAAATTCTTCTATGATTTAAGACATTACTTTTGGGATGACCCACATCTTTATAAAGAAGGAGTAGATGGTATTATTAGACGTTGTGTACCTGAGCATGAACAGGAACAAGTCCTACAGAAATGTCACTCTGAAGCTTATGGAGGACACCACGCGGGGGACAGAACCACTCATAAGGTATTGCAATCTGGGTTTTATTGGCCTACTCTCTTCAAGGATGCACGTAAGTTCGTCTTATCTTGTGATGAATGTCAAAGAATAGGTAATATCGGTAAGCGTCAAGAAATGCCTATGAATTATTCACTCGCTGTTGAACCATTTGATGTTTGGGGATTTGATTTCATGGGACATTTTCCTTCCTCTAATGGGTATACTCATATTTTGGTTGATGTTGATTATGTTACTAAGTGGGTAGAAGCCATTTCAACCAGTAGTGCTGCTCACAACACCTATATTGAAATGCTTAAGGAAGTTATTTTACCAAGGTTTGGAGTCCCTAGATATTTAATGACCGGTGGTGGTTCACACTTTATTCATGGTGCTTTCCGTAGAATGCTTGCTAAGTACGATGTTAACCATAGAATTGTGTCACCCTATTGAAGGAAATATGCCCTAGACACAATAATAAAGTTGTTATTTTATATTTCCTTATCTATGATAAATGTTTATTATTCATGCTAGAATTGTATTAACCAGAAACTTGATGCATGTGTGAATACATAGACAAAACTACATGTCCCTAGTATGCCTCTACTAGACTAGCTCGTTGATCAAAAGATTGTTAAGTTTCCTAGCCATGGACATGTGCTGTCATTCGATGAACAAGATCACATCATTAGAAGAATGATGTGATGGACAAGTCACATCCGTTAGCTTAGCATAATGATTGTTCAGTTTTATTGATACCGCTTTCTTCATGTCAAATACATATTCCTCCGATTATGAGATTATGCAACATCCTGAATGCCGAAGGAATGGCTTGTGTGCTATCAAACATCACAAAGTACCTGGGTGATTACAAAGATGCTCTACAGGTGTAGTGACCAGACCTCAAACAGTCTGATCTCTGTGCATCAGTGTCATCCCTGGATCGGTAATGCTGACACGCACAGTACTTGAAGGATTTATAACAGAGTAGCAATCACACACTTATTACATCGAATGTCTCAAAAGAGAACTTATTACAATAATATGACTTAAGGCCATCTAATAACGATAACAGCGGAAGGCTTGGAAGATAAAGTGAGTCCATCAACTCCAACGGCATAGCTGAGTGAAAGATCACGACCTAAGGCACCTTACTCGTCGTCTGAAAAGTCTGCAACATGAACATTGCAGCAAGAAAATGGGTCAGCACATGGAATATGCTGGCAATGTAACACATGGAGAGTAATGAACAGATAGTTGATATCTCTACATGCAATATGGTTGGTGTAAAGCTCTATGGTTACAGTTTTGCATAAAGCCAATTTTTTCCTACAACAAAGGAATATGTTTTATTTAACTATCATGGTGGTTGTTAAACATTGAGAAGGTTACTCCAACTCAATCCCAATTAAGCATCATCATTAAACCCAATTAATTTATTTAAGTAACATGATGAGATCAACATGATAATCCAAGAACCAGATACTCAAGATGTCCATAACCGGGACACGACTAAGCATGATTAGTTTGTACACTCTGCAGAGGTTTGCGCACTTTTCCCCACAAGACTTGATCGCCTCCGTTGAATTTCTCGCACTACATGGTGTTTTAGAAACAGATGACCGAGACACAGTCTTTCAGAAGCATTAACTCCTTACTCTGGGTAGACAGTACCAACCTACATCCCCTACATCTGCTAGTCTACCACTAAAGAAGGTCACAGACCTTAATCAACTATGCTAGAGCCCATAATAGCTTATGGCTGCACACGGAAGTTTCTAGCATGAATAATCTTATGATCCCTTTGAGCCTGGGTGGCGGTCCATAGGGAATTCACATGGTACCTCGGGATTTCCAGAAAAACAGACAACACTGGGTTCTTCAGGTGCCTCAGTCCACCCAGGTGTGTATTAAAGTTTCCACCTTAAGTTAACCATTGATTAACAAAACTCATATCTGTCATGGATACACTCACCCAATCCACGAATACTAGCATAGCATGGCAATATAAGTAGTACGTAGAAGTAACTCCCAAAGGGTTGATAATAAATAGATGAATAGGTACTACCTCATCTACTTCCCAAAACCCACATATTAATCAGATCCTAATCATGCATTGTGTAATGGATTGATCTAATGCAATAAAACTGGGTAGTAAAGAGGTATGATCAAAGTGTTACTTTCCTTGCTGATGATCCGTCAAACCTAGAGACTCGTAGTAGCATGCTTCGCACTCCGGGTACTCTATCGCAAACAAACAAGCATACAATAAGCAATCAATCTAAGGCACAGGTAAACCTCAAATAAGAGATCTAACCAGAAAGTTCAACTTAAGAACTCCGGTTTGCAAAAAGAATCAAATCAAATGAAGCAACGAAACTCAAACTGCGAAAGAAAAAAGATCCAATTACTAATCTGGACTTTAGTCAAATTTTACTGTACCAAAATCTTGTTCAAGTTGGTTAAACAGAAAGATGGCTTCAAAATGAAACTCTAGGCACTTGAATCGCTTGATTCCGATAAACGAGCGAAAAGATAAACTAAATCTAAGATTCGGGCTGAAATCACGATCGAAAATAATCACGGATAAACCCTGGAAAAAGAAAAATGGACGACAAGGCTAACGAACGAACGTTCCCTGTCTGCGGCTAACGAGTGAACAGCGTTCGTTAAAACGAACAAACGAGCGGACGCTCACTAAATAACTAAACTGAAAAAAACTAAACCGGTCTAATCTAAAAAAAACTAAAAGTAGGGTTTAAACAAAAACCGGTCGGTTTTAAAACCGAAAAAACTCGACGGCGAGATCCGGTCAAATGGCAGCGGTGGCTCCGGTGGCTTGCGGCACGACGAGGCAGGGCGGCGGCATGCTATAGCGGCAGCGGCGGCGGCGCTCGGGAGGCGGCAGTGAGGCGAGGCAGGCAGCGGCGGCTCCGGCTTGTGGCTCCAGGGGGGGCCCGGGTCAGCTTTTAAAGGGGGGGAGGAGGTGGTGGCTTGGGGAAGGGGCGACGGGGCAGCAAAGGCGGCGGCTCGGACTCCCTCGAGGAGTCTGGCTCAGGGACGAAGGCAATGGCGCCGACGTGGGCCGGCTGGGCCTTCGGCCCAGTTCGATCCGCGGGGAACTTTTTTTTAATACTAATTCCGCCGAAATAAAATAATCTAAAAATGCCAAAATAAATTTTCATCGTCTAAATAAAATATTTAGAACAAGATGAACATTTTCTTGGCCCTAAAATACAATTTTGTAAAACATGCAATTTTTCTAATTCGAATAAAATTGCAATAAACTCCAAATAAAAAACTAAATTGATTTTAATATTAAATCTCCAATATTTCTTTATTTTTGGGAAAGTCATTTTATCCCCTCTCTTTCATTTTTATAAAAGAAATATTTGAAGAGAAAATAATTAAAATCAAACGATTTCCTTTCCAAAATTTGAGAAAACTCAAATATGAAAATAATGAAATCCCCAACTTTCTCAGCGGGTCCTTGAGTTGCGTAGAATTTCTAGGATCAAGCCAAAATGCAATGAAATATGATATGCAAAGATGATCTAATATATAACATGCGAAATTGAAAATTTGGGATGTTACAAACCTACCCCCCTTAAGATGAATCTCGCCCTCGAGATTCGGGTTGGCTAGAAAATAGGTGAGGGTGGTCTTTCCGTAGATCTTCCTCTCGCTCCCAGGTTGCTTCCTCCTTGGTATGGTGGCTCCACTAAACTTTGCAGAATTTGATAACTTTGTTGCATGTGACTCAGCTGGCAAACTCGAGAATCTTCACTGGTTTCTCCTCGTAGGTCAAATTGTTATCCAACTGAATCGCGTCCAGCGACACTGTATCTCTCAGAGGAATATCGGCCATCTCCGCATGGCACTTCTTCAACTGAGAAACGTGGAACACGTCGTGAACTCCAGACAATCCTTCGGGCAACTCCAACTTGTAAGCAACTTCTCTCATACGTTCCAAAATTTTGTATGGTCCCACAAATCGTGGCGCTAATTTTCCCTTTACTCCAAAACGTTTAACTCCTCAAAGCGGGGACACACGAAGATAAACGCTGTCTCCGACTTTGTAAACTGTCTCCTTGTGTTTTGAATTTGCATGGCTCTTTTGCCTGGATTGAGCTACTTTGAGTCTATCACAGATCAACTTAACCTTCTCTTCAGACTCTTTAATCAAATCTGGCCCAAACAACTGACGGTCTCCAACTTCATCCCACAGCAACGGGGCCCTACACCTCCTTCCGTACAAGGCTTCGAAAGGAGCCATCTTCAAACTAGCTTGGTAGCTGTTGTTGTAAGAGAACTCTGCATATGGCAGATTGTCGTCCCAACTAGACCCATAGTCTAGCGCACAAGCTCTCAACATGTCTTCCAGTCTGTCCATCTGTCTGAGGGTGAAAAGCTGTACTGAACTCTAGCCTGGTTCCCAAAGTTTCATGCAACTGATTCCAGAACTTTGAGGTAAACTATGTTCCTCTATCTGATACAGTGGTCCTCGGAACTCCATGCATACATACGATCCTGGTCATATAAATCTTTGCCAACTTCGCACTGGTGTAAGTGATCTTCACTGGGATGAAATGAGCTACCTTCGTCAATCGATCGACTACAACCCATATCGAGTCATAGCCTGAATGAGTCATGGGAAATCCCGTGATAAAGTCCATGCCTAACTTGTCCCACTTCCATTTGGGTATCGGCAACAGCTGCAACAATCGTGCTGGCTTCTGATGCTCTACCTTCACTCTCTGACAAACATCACAAATTGCTACGTACTCAGCAATATATTTCTTCATCCCGGTCCACCAGAAACTATCCTTCAAATCCAAATACATCTTGGTGTTTCCTGGGTGAATCGAGTATGGCGAATCATGGGCCTCCTGCAGTATCAACTTCCTGATCTCCGGATCATTGGGCACATAAACGCGGTCCTCAAACCATAGGGTATCGTGTTCGTCCTCACGAAATCCCTTAGCTTTTCCTTTGCTCATTCTTTCCTTAATCTCGGCAATCTCCTTGTCCGTATTCTGAGCTTCTCTGATCTTAGTCATCAAAGTAGACTGAACTTCCAATGCTGCTACATAGCCTCTTGGAAGTATCTCCAAACATGGCTCACGAAGATCTTCTGCTAACTCCTTGGGTAACACTCCGGTTATTAGTGTATTGACATGGCTCTTGTGACTCAACGCATCAGCTACGACGTTAGCCTTTCCGGGGTGATAATACAACTTCATATCATAATCTTTAATGAGCTCCAACCATCTCCTTTGTCTAAGATTCAGCTCCTTCTACATGAAGATATACTTCAAACTCTTGTGATCTGTGTACACCTCATAGTGATTTCCAATGAGAAAGTGTCTCCACGTCTTCAATGCATGCACTACGGCTGCTAACTCCAAATCGTGCATAGCATAATTTAGCTCATGTGGTTTAAGCTGTCTTGAGGCATATGAGACAACTCTTCCACCCTGCATAAGCACTGTTCCAAGTCCTTGACAAGAAGCGTCGCAATACACCTGGTAATCCTTGCGTTGATCTGGAAGAATCAACACTAGAGCTGTAACCAAGTATTTCTTCAACTCCTGAAAACTGGCCTCACATTCCTTAGTCCAATTGAATTTGGTCTCCTTCTTCAACAACTCCGTCATGGGCTTTGCAATCTTGGAGAAATTCTCAATGAACCTCCTGTAGTATCCTGCGAGTTCCAGAAAACTCCGGATCTCTCCAACTGACGTGGGTGCTTCCCAATTTGTCACGGTGATAACCTTGGTGGGGTCTACTGCTATACCTTCTCCGGATATAACATGTCCGAGAAATCCAACTTCCTTCAACCAAAATTCACACTTGCTGAACTTGGCATATAGCTGATGTTCTCTGAGCTTCCCAAGTACCAAACGCAAATGTTCCTTATGCTCCTCTTCATTCTTTGAGAAAACCAAAATATCATCAATGAACACCATGACGAACTTATCCAAAAACTCCATAAATACTTTGTTCATCATGTTCATCAAATAGGCTGACACGTTAGTCAGACCAAATGACATAACCGTATACTCATATAGCCTGTACCTTATGGTAAAAGCTGTCTTAAGTATATCCTGCTCTTGAATCTTCAGCTGGTGGTATCCTGATCATAGATAGATCTTGGAAAATACTTTAGCTCCTTGTAATTGGTCAAATAGATCATTGATCATCGGTAGTGGGTACTTGTTTTTGATCGTCACCTCATTCAATCCACGATAATCAACAACCATCCTCAATGATCCATCCTTCTTCTCCACTAGAAGCACTGGTGATCCCCAAGGTGATGAACTGGGGCGAATATAGCCCTTATCCAGTAGCTCCTTAATCTTCTTCTTAATTTCCTCCAAATCCTTTGCGGGCATCCTATATGGTCTCTTAGATATTGGCCCTGTGCGTGGCAAACGTTCAATCAAAAACTCAATGTCTCTATCCAGTGGCATGCCTGGCAACTCCTCTGGAAATACGTCAGGGAAATCCTTCACCACTGGTACTTCCTCCTGTACAACTCCTGATAAGGAATTCACTTGAGTCCTCTTCGGCACATGCCGGGATACATACTTAATCCTTCTTCCCTCTGGGGTTGTAAGCAAAATCGACTTACTGGCGTAGTCAATGTTCCCTCCATACTTTGATAACCAATCCATGCCTAATATCACACCCAGTCCTTGCGACTCCAATACTATTAAGTTTGAGGGAAACACGTAGTTACCAATCCTTAATGGTAACCGACCACACCATAGACTAGCCATATATTCTGCTCCTGGCGAGGTTACTAACATGGGTGACCTAAGGTCTTGGGTTGGCAATTTAAACTTATCCACAAATTCCCTTGATATGTATGAATGTGATGCACCAGTATCAAAAAAACGATTGCAGTGATTGACTTAACCAAAAACTTACCTATTACTGCATCTGGCTGTGCTTCAACCTCCACCACGCTAACGTGGTTCACTTGTCCCCTGTTGAAAGGGTTTGGCTTCTTTCCAGAACTCCCATTGCCATTTCCATTCTTAGCTTTAGGACACTCTGTGGCGTAATGTCCATTCTTCCCGCACTTGTAGCAAGTAATGTGACTTAGATCCTTCTTAGCGGGCGTTGCGGGGTTGGAACGATTCTGACTGTTGCTTCCTCCATTACTATTCCCATTCTTAGGGACATTATGGTTGTGCGGAATCCCTCCATTGTGGTCGTGACCTCCATGGTTATGCTGAAGGTGCCCTCCCAGGTTCGGGGTAAAACGGGGTTTCTGATGAGCTCCTGAATTGTACCTCCCTTGTCCATACTTCCTCTTGCAGTTGTCTATCCGCTGCTGCTTCCCTTCAATCATGAGCGCTCTATCTACCAAATCTTGGTAGTTGTTGAAATTTGCCACCATCAACTACATGCTCAGCTCATCATTCAGTCCTTCCAGAAACTTCTCCTGCTTAGCGGCGTCTGTAGCAACATCATCAGGGGCATAACGTGCTATCTTACTAAAGTCGTCCACATACTGGCCAACTGTGCGTCCTCCTTGGCGCAAGTTGCGAAACTCGCATTTCTTCATGGCCATAGCTCCTGATGAAATATGGGCAGTGCAAAACGCCTACTGAAACTGATCCCATGTGACAGAGTCTATGGGGTAACTGGCTGTGAAATTTTCCCACCATGATGCTACGGGTCCATCAAGTTGGTGTGCGGAAAAACACACTCTCTCCGCATCTGTGCATCCTGCAGTGGTCAACTCCCTTCCAATCTCGCGGAGCCAATCATCTGCAACTATCGGCTCGGTGCTACTGGAAAACACCGGTGAATTCAGCCTTAGGAAATGGGCTAAGTGATCAACGGGTGGTGGTGGTGGTTGGTTGTTGTTGTTGTTGCCTTGGTTCTGATTCTGGACTAGTAGCTGCATCAGGGTATTCTGCTGCTGGATCAACTGGGTGAGCTCCGATGGGAAAGCAAATCCATTGTCGCGTCTCGAAGGCATGTGATAGGTTTAGAAAAGATGAGAAAATAGAATAGAATGAGATCTAGAGGGAAATCACTACCCATATGCTCATGAGACAAACACAATCAATATCACTTCAATCAATTCAAACAAGGGCATACAATCGGTCTAAATATCATTACAAAAGTGATAGGACTATACTATATACATGGGGGAATGCTACTACTGATATGGTGGTCGACTAGAAATTTTGATCGGTGGAAGACTCCATGATATCTGCTCCAGCTTCATCAACATAGTCATCATCGCTATCGTCGGGGTCCGAGTCGGTGTTGTCGATGATGATGTAGTTCTCCATACAAGTGGAATCGTCGTCTTCTCCTCCTGGTGCGGGGTCTGCCATGAACACTCCTAGCTTCCTTGTTAAATCATCATTCTTCTCCACGAGTATCGTCATTTCCTAATCATATCCATCGCGTGTAGACTTGAGTTCTTCTTCCATCTCCATGATCCTAGTCATTGCCTTCTTCAGATCTATCATGCCTGCGCACATCTGGTTCTCCTGGCGACGAATGTGCTGGTTCAACTCCTGGATAAAAGCTGCAATGGATCTATCCTTCCTGCTGCCGATCATCTCCCATTGCTCATCTCGGCACCCACAAATCTGGTAGATAGTATCCTTGAGATCCGTGTGGTAAACTTCTCCAATGCGTCCCATGGCGAGGTGGGCTGCCATGCTCTTTCCTAGACTCCAGGTGGGTGCATCAAAGGAAAACTCTATGGGCTTAGTGACTGGCATGAACGTCCTTCCTGGAACTTGAACTTGAATCATCCAATGATCCTCTTCTCGTAAGGTGGCGATGTAGGTCCCGGTGAAGCTTGGTATTCCTATGATCAGGTATCTAGTGACTTCCTTCAAGTGTCGTCCAAAAGGTGTATCTTCATCCGGTTGCGGGAACTTGTTCCTTGCATCCGCCATCCTATGGATTAGAAAAGGGAGAGGAGTTAGAAATGAGTAGAGAAGAGTGTACTATGGTCTTTACTTAGTGGTCGTGTCCTATAGCCAGCGTGTGCTCTGATACCATCTTGTAGCGACCAAACCTCAAACAGACTGATCTCTATGCATCAGTGTCATCCCTGGATCGGTAATGCTGACATGCACAGTACTTGAAGGATTTATAACAGAGTAGCAATCACACACTTATTACATCGAATGTCTCAAAAGAGAATGTATTACTATAATATGGCTTAAGGCCATGTAATAACGATAACAACGAAAGGCTTGGAAGATAAAGTGAGCCCATCAACTCCAACGGCATAGTTGAGTGAAAGATCACGACCTAAGGCACCTTACTCTTCGTCTGAAAAATGTACAACATGAATGTTGCAGCCCGAAAATGGGTCAGCACATGGAATATGCTGGCAATGTAACACATAGAGAGTAATGAACAGATAATTGCTATCACTACATGCAATATGGCTGGTGTAAAGCTCTATGGTTACAATTTTGCATAAAGCCAATTTTTCCCTACAACAAAGGAATGCGTTTTATTTAACTATCATGGTGGTTGTTAAACATTGAGAAGGTTACTCCAACTCAATCCCAATTAAGCATCATCATTAAACCCAATCAATTTATTTTAGTAACATGATGAGATCAACATGATAATCCAAGAACCAGATACTCAAGATGTCCATAACCGGGGACACGGCTAACCATGGTTAGTTTGTACACTCTGCAGAGGTTTGCGCACTTTTCCCAACAATACACAATCGCCTCCGTTGAATTTCTCGCACTACATGGTGTTTGAGAAACGGATGACCGAGACAGAGTCTTTCAGAAGCATTAACTCCTTACTCTGGGTAGACAGTACCAACCTACATCCCCTACCTCTGCTAGTCTACCACTAAAGAAGGTCACACAACTTAATCAACTATGCTAGAGCCCACAATAGTTTGTGGCTGCACACGGAAGTTTCTAGCACGAATAATCTTATGATCCCTTTGAGCCTGGGTGGCGGTCCGTAGGTAAATCACACACTACCCCGGGATATCCAGAAAAACAGACAACACTGGGTTCTCCAGGTGCCTCAGTCTACCCAGATGTGTATCAAAGTTGCCACCTTAAGTTAACCATTAATTAACAAAACTCACATATGTCATGGATACACTCACCCAATCCACGTCTACTAGCATAGCATGGCAATATAAGTGTACATAGAAGTAACTCCCAAGGGGTTGATAATAAACAGGTGAATAGGTACTACCTCATCTACTTCCCAAAACCCACATATTAATCAGATCCTAATCATGCATTGTGTAATGGATTGATCTAATGCAATAAAACTGAGTAGTAAAGAGGTATGATCAAAGTGTTGCTTGCCTTGCTGATGGTCCGCAAAACCTAGAGACTCGTAATAGCACGCTTTGCACTCCGGGTACTCTATCGCAAACAAACAAGCATACAATAAGCAATCAATCTAAGGCACGGGTAAAACTCAAATAAGAGATCTAATCAGAAAGTTCAACTTAAGAACTCCAGTTTGCAAAACGAATCAAATCAAACGAAGCAACGAAACTCAAACTGCGAAAGAAAAAAAGATCCGATTACTAATCTGGACTTAAGTCAAATTTTACAGTACCAAAATGTTGTTCAAGTTGCTTAAACAGAAAGAGGGCTTCAAAATGAAAATCTAGGCGCTTGAATCGCCTGATTCAGATAAACAAGCGAAAAGATAAACTAAATCTAAGATTCGGGCTGAAATCGCGATCGAAAATAATCTCGGATAAACCCTGGAAAAAGAAAAACTGACGAACAGGATAACGAACGAACGTTTGCTGTCTGTGGCTAACGAGTGAACTACGTTCGTTAAAACGAATGAGCAAGAGGATGCTCACTAAATAACTAAACCGGAAATAAACCTAACCTGGTCTAATCTAAAAAAACTAAAACTAGGGTTTAAACAAAAACCGGTCGGTTTTACCTAAAAACGAAAAAAACGGCGGCGAGATCCGGTCAAACGGTGGCGGCGGCTCCGGCGGCGCGGCGAGGCAGGGCGGGGCAGCGGCGTGCTGCAGCGGCAGCGGCGGCGCTCGGGAGGTGGCGGCGAGGCGAGGCAGGTGGCGGCAGCTCCGGCTTGGGGCTCCAGGAGGGTCGGCTTTTAAAGGGTGGGGGGAGGTGGTGGCTTGGGGAAGGGGCGACGGGGCAGCAACGTCGGTGGCTCGGATTCCCTCGAGGAGTCCGGCTCGGGGACGAAGGCGATGGCGGCGGCGGCGTGGGCCGACTGGGCCTTCGGCCCAGTTCGGTCCGCGAGGAACTTTTTTTAATACTAATTCCGCCGAAACTAAAAAAAATCCTAGGAAATAAAATAAAATTTCCTCATCTAAATAAAATATTTAGAATGATATGAACATTTTCTTGGCCCTAAAATGCAATAAACTCCAAATAAAAAACTAAATTGATTTTAATATTAAATCTCCAATATTTCTTTATTTTTGGGAAAGTCATTTTATCCCCTCTCTTTTATTTTTATAAAAGAAATATTCAAAGAGAAAATAATTAAAATCAAACGATCCCCTTTTCAAAATTTGAGAAAACTCAAATATGAAAATAATGAAATCCCCAACTCTCTCCGCGGGTCCTTGAGTTGCGTAGAATTTCTAGGATCAAGCCAAAATGCAATAAAATATGATATGCAAAGATGATCTAATATATAACATGCCAAATTGAAAATTTGGGATGTTACAATAGCTATCTCCAAAGGTGTTTGTTGGGTTGGCATAGATCGAGATTAGGATTTGTGACTCCGAGTATTAGAGAGGTATCTCTGGGCCCTCTCGATAATGCACATCATATGAAGCCTTGCAAGCAGTGTGACTAATGAGTTAGTTACGAGATGATGCACTACTGAACGAGTAAAGAGACTTGTCGTTAACGAGGTTGAACTAGGTATGAAGATACCGATGATCGAATTTCGAGAAAGTAACATACCGATGACAATTACGGTTTGATCGATAAAGATCTTCATAGAATATGTGGGAACCAAAATGAGCATCCAGGTTACGCTATTGGTTATTGACCGAAGAGGTGTCTCGGTCATGTCTACATAGTTCTCGAACCCGTAGGGTCCGCACACTTAACGTTTGATGACGATATGTATTATATGAGTTATGAGTTTTGGTGACCGAAGCTTGTTCGGAGTCCCGGATGAGATCACGGACATGACGGGGAGTCTCAAAATGGCCGAGAGGTAAAGATTGATATATTGGAAGGTTATCACTACTAGGAAAAACCTTATACACAGAATCTTACCAGCAGTGCTCTTCAAAATACGACGCTACTGCTATTTAGTAGTAGCGCGTGCCGGAAAAACGCGCTACTGAAAGAAAAATAGCAGTAGCGCGTCCAGTCCAAACCACGCTACTGCTATAATTGCCATGACCTCGCCGTCAATCTAGTTATAGCAGTAGCGCCCTACTCTGTACCGCGCTACTACTATAGATGTTAGCAGTAGCGCATTTCTTTCAAGCTCGCTACTTCTAAGTTCAGTCCACAAGTTTAGTCCCACCTCGCTCCATGAATAGGGTGTTTACCAGCTTAAATATGTTACTTCTCAAACTATCACAACCACTTGGTCTTCACTGAACTCTATGTGTAGAATTTGTGGTCGCAATATGAGTATTCTCCAGTTCCTATCGGAGAGGACTCATATTGACAATTCAGATTGTACACAAAAAGATCATTGATGGCCAATGTATTTTTGCATTGACACACAATGTATTTTTGAATGCTTACACTTAGCAGTAGCGCGTATCCTAGCCCAGCGCTACTGCTATTCTCCTTAGCTGTAGCGCTTTTTCATACACGCGCTACTACTAACCTTACCTTATCCCCCCACGCGGCTGACCCTCCCTCTCACTCACTCTAGCTCTCAATCACTCTCGCTCGCACCGATACCCGTCGTCGTCCGTCATCGTCGCCGCCACCATCCGTCTGCCACCGAGGTACTCCCTCCTTCCGTCCCTCCTCCTCCCACCACGCCCTCCTCCCTCCTCCTCCCACCGCGCCCTCCTTCCTCCGCCTGCGGCTGCCCCCTCCTCCCTCCTCTGCCGGCATCCCTCCTCCCACCGCCCGTCCCTCCTCCTCCTCCGACTGGCCCCTTCCCCCCTCCTCCGACCGCCCCCTCCCCCTCCTCTCTCCTCCCTCCCTCCCTTTTCTCTGTTCTTGCAAATCGTAGGTAATTTAAATGTAGATTTTAGAATGTAGACATTGTAGACTGTAGGTTTTTTAATAGAATAATTTTTTGACTATTTTAGGTGTGTTGAATAAAATAGAAGTAAGAAAATTTAGGGTAGAACTAGGGTAGTAGAATTTTTAGCAAGTGTTTAATAGAAATAGTTTATTTAGTAAGTGATTAATATAACTAGTTTATTTATATTAAGTGCTTAATAGAACTAGTTTATTAAGTAAGTGCTTAATAGAAATAGTTTATTTATAGTAAGTGTTTCATATAACTAGTTTATTTAGTAAGTAGTTAATACAACTAGTTTATTTAGTAAGTAGTTAATAAAACTAGTTTATTTAGTGTTAGGTTTATATAGAAGATATTTTCAAATGTTTTTTTCATATTTTCAACCATTGAAATGCAATGATCATCGATAAGTGGCCTATGTTTTGCTGGAGTGTTGATTAATTTCCATTTCGGCAAATTTCAGGCGCTCGATATGTCCTTTTTTAGCGAAGGTCATGCCGGATTTTTTGGGTTTTGCCATCGAGTTATAATGTTTGAATTTTGAACACAGGAGATGTCTGATGACGACGGGATCTCAGAGTGCGGGTACTGCTACGATCACCGGGGTGTGTGCGACAGGTTTCCTCACCTGCAAAATGATAGGCTTTTCAGCGTGAAGCTGGAAGAGACCTTCGATGTTTGTATGGTACGCAACGACAAGCATTTCATCGTAATTAATATCATCACTTGTGCTTACTTTGTTCAACATGTAATTTATGGATTTTTTCAATTCGATTAGTACATCCCGTGCCATGCTAGACCATATGTATTGGAGAAGCTTGGTTTTGGTTTAGATGATTTTGAGAATGTGGAGACGAGGAGGGCTCACTTAAGAACTAAACATGGTTATGAGTTTCTTGTTAAGTTCTACAATGCGGTCGATCGCTCCCATTTCGGTTGCTCTAATTGGAAGCTCTCTGCAAGGCATATGGATTTGAGGAGGGAATGCGAATAAAATTTGATATTCGTCCCGAAGATTATGATGACGATGATAATATCGACATTTGGGTGGATGTGGATATGCCTCCAGTTTTACCTAGATGTGAGTTTGTCAAACTAATTTGTTAAGTTCAGTAATTTATGTTGTTAATTTAAAGATATTTGATGTTCGCCCGTATTAAACTTATTTATTAATAATTGTCATCTTATTTCTTATATTCAAGAAATACTCTGAAGGTAGTAGACAACACATACTACAGCTATGAGTCCACGCTTAATTGTGAGGAGAAAGGTTATCTTGTCTCATTCATAGAAGATGTTGAGGCCTTCAAAACCAGTCACTCTATCAGCCCAAATTATACTGGATACGTGCCACTAGTCCATAAATTGCTTGATGGTAACTTCATTGCCAAAAACTTGGTAAGATTTTGTTAATGATGGTTACTTCATTGCATACATTATTCTTAAGTAAACTACATTGCTAACTATATATATTACTATTTCATTTTTGAACAGAGGCTCCCGAATCAGGTTGTGCCTGACATGCTATTTACCAAATGTGATATCCATATGGTTAGCTTACGACCAACTCCTTCGAAGGCTTACCATACTGCATACTCGATTTCTTCAAATGATGGAAGGCTCAAAATCAAAGAATGGAGCAAAGTGATGAATGCGCACACACAAATAATTGGAGACAATATGTATGTGCGCAAGCCACAAGTTGGAGATAGGTTTATGTCTATTCTCCATTATGGTGTAGGACTGGTTTATCTGTTTTATGGTATTTTAGCTAGGAGAGAGGAGTAGGTCCTAAGTATTAAGAACAATTAGTTAGTGTTGATTATATATGACTACAATGTCTTAGACTTGATGGTGATGCTGAGTAGGACTAGTGATTATGAGTACTATGATGAAGATGAGGAGGAGTTGTTATTATAACTAGTGACGAAGTTGTTATATGATGTCTCATCATGGACGAAAATGATGATTATGAGGAGTTATATGACAATGATATATTATGATGATAAGTTGTTAATGATATTATTATTATTATTATGATGATGATGGTGATAAGTTATTATGTCATTGGGTGAAAGAACCGCAAATTAGTTTCAAAAGGATGGATCCAAAGTGACCATTGGTTTCTTTGGATCCATGCACTTGAAACTAATCCAAGGTTCTTTCACCTAGTGATTTAATAACTCATTATGATGTAAAAACAATCTCTAAATTGCTACTATATGAAAAATTGTATACAGGTGAATGAATACAACCTAAAATTCAAAACAAATGGAATACAATAGTAGTAGCGGTTGTTTCCGAAAGAGCTACTAGTAATTAGCAGTAGCGATTGGTTTGGAAACCGCTACTACTAAGTAGATATATCAGTAGCGAGGGCAAGTAGGCGCTACTGCTAAGCTTTAGCTGTAGCACCGTATCAGTAGCGCGCTTACCCGCGCTACTGATAGGCCAAAAATTGTTGGGGAACGTAGTAATTTCTAAAATTTTCCTATGCACACGCAAGATCATGGTGATGCATAGCAACGAGAGGGGGAGTGTATCTTCATACCCTTGAAGATCGCTACACAGAGGCATTATGGTAACGCGGTTGATGTAGTCGTAAGTCTTCACGATCCGACCGATCGAAGTACCGAACGCACGACACCTCCGAGTTCTGCACACGTTCATCTCGATGACGTCCCACGAACTCCGATTCCAGCAGAGTTTCGAAGGAGAGTTTCATCAGCACGACGGCGTGATGACGGTGCTGATGATGCTATCGACGCAGGGCTTCACCTAAGCACCGCTACGATATGATCGAGGTGGATTATGGTGGAGGGGGGCACCGCACATGGCTAAAGATCAATGATCAACTTGTGTGTCCATGGGGTGCCCCCTGCCACCGTATATAAAGGAGCTGGGGGGAGGCGGCCGACCAAGGAGGAGGGCGCGCCAAGAGTGGAGTCCTACTCCCATTGGGAGTAGGACTCCTCCTTTCCTAGTAGGAATAGGAGAGAAGGAAGGGGAAGAGAGAAGGGAAGGAAGGAGGGGGGCGTGCGGCTTACCCGAGGCAGCCCCTTTGTCTTTCCCGTATGGCCCAATAAGGCCCAATACTTCTCCCGACGAATTCCCGTAACTCTCTAGTACTCCGATAAATACCCGAATCACCCGGAACCTTTCCGATGTCTAAATATAGTCGTCCAATATATCGATCTTTACGTATCAACCATTTCGAGACTCCTTGTCATGTCCCTGATCTCATCCGGGACTCCATACTACCTTCGGTACATCAAAACACATAAACTCATATTACTGATCGTCACCAAACGTTAAGCGTGTGGACCCTACGGGTTCGAGAACTATGTAGACATGACCGAGACTCATCTCCGGTTAATAAACAATAGCGGAACCTAGATGCTCATATTGGCTCCAACATATTCTACGAAGATCTTTATCGGTCAAACCGCATAACAACATACGTTGTTCCGTTTGTCATCGGTATGTTACTTGCCCGAGATTCGATCGTCGGTATCTCAATACCTAGTTCAATCTCGTTACCGGCAAGTCTCTTTACTCATTCCGTAATGCATCATCCCGCAACTAACTCATTAGTTACATTGCTTGCAAGGCTTATAGTGAGGTGCATTACCGAGAGGGCCCAGAGATACCTCTCCGACAATCGAAGTGACAAATCCTAATCTCGATCTATGCCAACTGAACAAGTACCATCGGAGACACCTATAGAGCACCTTTATAATCACCTAGTTACGTTGTGATGTTTGGGAGCACACAAAGTGTTCCTCCGGTATTCGGGAGTTGCATAATCTCATAGTCATAGGAACATGTATAAGTCATGAAGAACGCAATAGCAACAAACTAAATGATCAAGTGCTAAACTAACGGAATGGGTCAACTCAATCACATCATTCTCTAATGACGTGATCCCATTAATCAAATGACAACTCATTTCTATGGTTAGGAAACACAACAATCTTTGATTCAACGAGCTAGTCAAGTAGAGGCATACTAGTGACACTTTGTTTGTCTATGTATTTAGACATGTACTAAGTTTCCGGTTAATACAATTCTAGCATGAATAATAAACATTTATCATGATATAAGGAAATATAAATAACAACTTTATTATTGCCTCTAGGGCATATTTCCTCTAGTCTCCCACTTGCACTAGAGTCAATAATCTAGTTCACATCGTCATGTGATTTAACATCAATAGTTCACATCTTTATGTGATTAGTTCACATCTCCATGTGACTAACACCCAAAGGGTTTACTAGAGACAATAATCTAGTTCACATCGCTATGTGATTAACACCCAAAAGAGTGATCATGTTTTTCTTGTGAGAGAAGTTTAGTCAACGGGTCTGCCACATTCAAAGCCGTATCTATTTTGCAAATTTCTATGTCAACAATGCTCTGCACGGAGCTACTCTAGCTAATTGCTCCCACTTTCAATATGTATCCAGATTTGAGACTTAGAGTCATCTGGACCAGTGTCAAAACTTTCATGGACGTAACCCTTTACGACGAACCTTTTGTCACCTCCATAATTGAGAAACATATCCTTATTCCACTAAGGATAATTTTGACTGTTGTCCAGTGATCTACTCCTAGATCACTATTGTACTCCCTTGCCAAACTCAGTGTACGGTATACAATAGATCTGGTACACATCATGGCATACTTTATAGAACCTATGACTGAGGCATAGGGAATGACTTTTCATTCTCTTTCTATTCTGTCATGGTCGGGTTTTGAGTCTTACTCAACTTCACACCTTGCAACACAGGCAAGAACTCCTTTTTGACTGTTCCATTTTGAACTATTTCAAAATCTTATCAAGGTATGTACTCGTTGAAAAATCTTATCAAGCGTCTTGATCTATATTTATAGATCTTGATGCTCAATGTGTAAGCAGCTTTACCGAGGTCTTTCTTTGAAAAACTCCTTTCAAACACTCTTTATGCTTTCCAGAAAATTCTACATCATTTCCGATCAACAATATGTCATTCACATATACTTATCAGAAAGGCTGTAGTGCTCCCACTCACTTTCTTGTAAATACAGCCTTTCCAAAATACTCTATAAAACCATATGCTTTGATCAACTCATCAAAGCATATATTCCAACTCCGAGATGCTTGCTCCAGTGCATTGATGGATCGCTGGAGCTTGCACATTTTATTAGCACCTTTAGGATTGACAAAACCTTCTGGTTGTATCGTATACAACACTTCTTTAAGAAATATCCATTCAAGGAATGCAGTTTTGACATCCATTTGCCAGATTTCATAAAATGTGGCAATTGCTAACATGATTCGGACAGACTTAAGCATCGTTACGAGTGAGAAAATCTCATCGTATTCAACATCTTGAACTTGTCGAAAACCTTTTGCAACAAGTAGAACTTTGTAGATAGTAACACCACTATCAGTGTCCGTCTTCCTCTTGAAGATCCAATTATTTAACATGGCTTGCTGATCATCAAGCAAGTCAACCATTGTCCATACTTTGTTCTCATACATGGATCATATCTCAGATTTTATGGCCTCAAGCCATTTCGCGGAATCTGGGCTCATCATCGCTTCATCATAGTTTGTAGGTTCGTCATGGTCTACTAACATGACTTCCAGAATAGGATTACCATACCACTCTGGTGCGGACCGTACTCTGGAAGACCTACGAGGTTCTGTGGTAACTTGATCTAAAGTTTCATGATCATCATCATTAGCTTCCTCACTCATTGGTGTAGGAATCACTAGAATTGATTTCTGTGATGAACTACTTTCTAATTCGGGAGAAGGTACAATTACCTCATCAAGTTCTACTTTCCTCACACTCACTTCTTTTGAGAGAAACTCCTTCTCTAGAAAGGATCCATTCTTAGCAACGAATATCTTGCCTTCGGATCAGTGATAGAAGGTGTACCCAACAATTTCTTTTTGGGTATCCTATGAAGACGCACTTCTTCGATCTGGGTTCGAGCTTATCACGTTGAAACTTTTTCACATAAGCATCGCAGCCCCAAACTTTTAAGAAACGACAACTTTGGTTTCTTACCAAACCATAGTTCATAAGGCGTCGTCTCAACGGATTTTGATGGTGCCCTGTTCAAAGTGAATGCAGCTGTCTTTTAATGCATAACCCCAAAATGATAATGGTAAACCGATAAGAGAGATCACACCATATCCAATAAAGTGCGGTTACGATGTTTGGACACACCATAACGTTGTGGTGTTCTAGGTGGCGTGAGTTGTGAAAATATTCCACATTGTTTTAAATGAAGGCCAAACTCGTAACTCAAATATTTTCCTCCACGATTAGATCGTAGAAACTTTATTTTTTTGTTACGATGATTCTCCACTTCACTCTGAAATACTTTGAACTTTTCAAATGTTTCAGACTTGAGTTTCATTAAGTAGATATACCCACATCTGCTCAAATCATTTGTGAAGGTCAGAAAATAACGATACCCGCCACGAGCATCAACACTCATCGGACCTCATACATCGGTATGTATTATTTCCTATAAGTCACTAGGTCGTTCCATTGTTCTGGAGAACGGAGTTTTAGTCATCTTGCCCATAAGGCACGGTTCGCAAGCATCAAATGATTCATAATCAAGTGATTCCAAAAGTCCATCTTTATGGAGTTTCTTCATGCGCTTTACATCGATATGACCCAAACAGCAGTGCTGCAAATAGGTTGCACTATCATTATCAACATTGCATCTTTTGGCATCAATATTATGAATATGTGTATTACCACGATCGAGATCCAACAAACTATTTTCATTGGGTGTATTACCATCGAAGGTTTTATTCATATAAACAGAACAACAATTATTCTATGACTTTAAATGAATAACCGTATTGCAATAAACATGATCAAATCATATTCATGCTCAACATAAATGCCAAATAACATTTATTTAGGTTTCAACACTAATCTCGAAAGTATAGGGAGTGTGCGATGATGATCATACCAATCTGGAACCACTTCCAACACACATCATCACTAAACCCTCAACTAGTCTCTGTTTATTCTGTAACTCCTATTTTGAGTTACTAATATTAGCAACCAAACAAGTATCAAATACCCAGTGGCTAGTATAAACACTAGTAAGGTACACATCAATAACCTGTATATCAAATATACCCTTGTTCACTTTGCCATCCTTCTTATCCACCAAATATTTAGGCCATTTCCGCTTCCAGTGACCATTTCCTTTGTAGTAGAAGCACTCAGTTCCAGGCTTTAGTCCAGCTTTGGGCTTCTTCACGGGAGTGACAACTTGCTTGCCATTCTACTTGAAGTTCCTTTTCTTTTCCTTTGTAGTTTTTCTTGAAACTAGTGGTCTTATCAATGATCAACACTTGATGCTCTTTTCTTGATTTCTACCTTCGTCGATTTCAGCATCACGAAGAGCTCGCAAATCAATTTCGTCATCCTTTGCATACTATAGTTCATCATGAAGTTCTAGTAACTTGGTGATGGTGACTAGAGAAGTTTGTCAATCACTATCTTATCTGGAAGATTAACTCCCACTTGATTCAAGCAATTTTAGTACCCAGACAATCTGGACACATGTTCACTCCTTGAGCTATTCTCCTCCATCTTTTAGCTATAGAACTTGTTGGAGACTTAATATCTCTCAACTCGGGTATTTGCTTGAAATATTAACTTCAACTCCTGGAACATCTCATATGGTCCATGACGTTCAAAACATCTTTGAAGTCCCGATTCCAAGCCGTTAAGCATGGTGCACTAAACTATCAAGTAGTCATCATATTGAGCTAGCCAAACGTTCATAACGTCTGCATCTGCTCTTGCAATAGGTCTGTCACCTAGCGGTGCATCAAGAACATAATTCTTCTGTGCAGCAATGAGGATAAACCTCAGATCACGGACCCAGTCCGCATCATTGCTACTATCATCTTTCAACACAGTTTTCTCTAGGAACACATATAAAAACATAGGGAAGCAACAACACGAGCTATTGATCTACAACATAATTTGCAAAATACTATCAGGACTAAGTTCATGATAAATTAAAGTTCAATTAATCATATTACTTAAGAACTCCCACTTAGATAGACATCCCTCTAATCATCTAAGTGATCACGTGATCCAAATCAACTAAATCATGTCCGATCATCATGTGAGATGGAGTAGTTTTCAATGGTGAACATCTCTATGTTGATCATATCTACTATATGATTCACGCTCGACCTTTCGGTCTCCAGTGTTCTGAGGCCATATCTGCATATGCTAGGCTCGTCAAGTTTAACTTGAGTATTCCGCGTGTGCAAAACTGTCTTACACCCATTGTATTTGAACGTAGAGCTTATCACACCCGATCATCACGTGGTGTCTCGGCACGAAGAACTTTCGCAACGGTGCATACTCAGGGAGAACACTTATACCTTGAAATTTAGTGCTAGATCGTCTTATAATGCTACCGTCGATCTAAGCAAAATAAGATGCATAAAAGATAAATATCACATGCAATCAATATAAGTGATATGATATGGCCATCATCATCTTGTGCCTTTGATCTCCATCTGCAAAGTACCGTTATGATCTCCATTGTCACCGGCATGACACCATGATCTCCATCATCTTGATCTTTATCAATGTGTCGTCACATGGTTGTCTCGCCAACTATTGCTTTTGCAACTATTGCTATCGCATAGCGATAAAGTAAAGCAATCATATGGTGCTTGCATCTTATGCAATAAAGAGACAACCATAAGGATCCTGCCAGTTGCCGATAACTTGAACAAAACATGATCATCTCATACAACAATTTATATCTCATCATGTCTTGACCATATCACATCACAACATGCCCTGCAAAAACAAGTTAGACGTCCTCTATTTTGTTGTTGCAAGTTTTACGTGGCTGCTACGGGCTGAGCAAGAACCATTCTTACCTACGCATCAAAACCACACGATATTTCATCAAGTTAGTGTTGTTTTAACCTTCAACAAGGACCGGGCGTAGTCACACTCGGTTCAACTAAAGTTGGAGAAACTGACACCCGCTAGCCACCTGTGTGCAAAGCACGTCGGTAGAACCAGTCTTGCGTAAGCGTACACGTAATGTCGATCCGGGCCGCTTCATCCAACAATACCGCCGAACCAAAGTATGACATGCTGGTAAGCAGTATGACTTATATCACCCACAACTCACTTGTGTTCTACTCGTGCATATAACATATACGCATAAACCTGGCTCGGATACCACTGTTGGGGAATGTAGTAATTTCTAAAATTTTCCTATGCACACTCAAGATCATGGTGATGCATAGCAATGAGAGGGGAAGTGTATATTCATACCCTTGAAGATCACTAAGCGGAAGCGTTATGACAACGCGGTTGATGTAGTCGTACGTCTTCCCGATCCGACCGATCAAAGTATCTAACGCACGACACCTCTGAGTTCTGCACACGTTCGGCTCTATGATGTCCCACGAGCTCCGATCCAACAGTGTCGAAGGAGAGTTTCGTCAGCATGACGGCGTGATGATGGTGATGACGATGCTATCGACGCAGGGCTTCGCCTAAGCACTGCTACGATATGATCGAGGTGGATTATGGTGGAGGGGGGCACCGCACACGGCTAAAGACCAATGATCAACTTGTGTGTCCATGGGGTGCCGCTGCCCCTGTATATAAAGGAGCTAGGGGAGAGGCGGCCAGCCAAGGAGGAGGGCGCGCCAAGGGTGGAGTCCTACTCCCACCGGGAGTAGGACTCCTCCTTTCCTAGTAGGACTAGGAGAGAAGGAAGGGGAAGAGAGAAGGGAAGGAAGGAGGGGGCGCAACCCCTCCGCCTAGTCCAATTCAGACTAGGCCTTGGGGGGGCTTGCGGCCTGCCCTAGGCAGCCCCTCTCTCTTTCCCGTATGGCCCAATAAGGCCCAATACTTCTCCCGGCGAATTCCCGTAACTCTCTGGTACTCCGATAAATACCCGAATCACTCGGAACCTTTCTGATGTCCAAATATAGTCGTCCAATATATCGATCTTTATGTCTCGACCATTTTGAGACTCCCCGTCATGTCCCCGATCTCATCCGGGACTTCGAACTGCCTTCGGTACATCAAAACACATAAACTCATATTACTGATCGTCACCGAACATTAAGCGTGCGGACCCTACGTGTTCGAGAACTATGTAGACATGACCGAGACTCATCTCCGGTCAATAACCAATAGTGGAACCTAGATGCTCATATTGGCTCCTACATATTCTACGAAGATCTTTATCGGTCAAACAGCATAACAACATACGTTGTTCCCTTTGTCATCGGTATGTTACTTGCCCGAGATTCGATCGTCGGTATCTCAATACCTAGTTCAATCTCGTTACTGACAAGTCCCTTTACTCGTTCCGTAATGCGTCACCCTGCAACTAACTCATTAGTCACATTGCTTGGAAGGCCTATAGTGATGTGCATCACCGAGAGGGCCCGGAGATACCTCTTCGACAATCGGAGAGACAAATCCTAATATCGATCTACGCCAACTCAACAAGTACCATCGGAGACACATGTAGAGCACCTTTATAATCACCCAGTTATGTTGTGACGTTTGGTAGCACATAAAGTGTTCCTTCGGTATTCAGGAGTTGCATAATCTCCTAGTCATAGGAACATGTATAAGTCATGAAGAAAGCAATAGCAACAAACTAAACGATCAAGTGCTAAGATAACGGAATGGGTCAGGTCAACCACATCATTCTCTAATGATGTGATCCTGTTAATCAAATGACAACTCATGTCTATGGTTAGGAAACAACAACCATCTTTGATTCAACGATCTAGTCAAGTAGAGGCATAGTAGTGACACTTTGTTTGTCTATGTATTCACACATGTACTAAGTTTCGGGTTAATACAATTCTAGCATGAATAATAAACATTTATCATGATATAAGGAAATATAAATAACAACTCTATTATTGCCTCTAGGGCATATTTCCTTCAAAAACCAGCGCTACTGCTAGGCTTTTCCCTAGTAGTGTATATACGAACACCGAAATGGTCCCGAAGAGGTTCGGGGATTTTTCGGAGTACCGGAACCCCCCAGGAAAGTTAATGGGCCTTATGGGCCATAGGGGAGAGGAGGAGGTAGGCCACGAGAGGTGCCCCCGAAGGGAGTCCAAATTGGACAAGGGGGAGGGGGCGCCCCCCCTTTCCTTCTCCCTCTCCCCCTCATTCCCCTTTCCCCCTCTCCGTTAGAAGGAAGGGGGGAGCGGACTAGGACTAGGATTCCTAGTGGGACTCCCCCCACATGGCGCGCAGCCTAGGATAGGCCGGCCTCCCCCTCCTCCTTTATATACGAGGGCAGGGGGCACCCCAAAGGCACATCAATTGTCTTAGCCGTGTGCGGTGCCCCCCTCCACCGTTTACTCCTCCGGTCAAATTGTCATAGTGCTTAGGCGAAGCCCTGCATGGATCACATCACCAACACCGTCATAACACCGTCGTGCTGACGGAACTCACCGACTCCTTCATACCTCTATTGGATCAAGAGTTCGAGGGAGGTCATCGAGTTGAACGTGTGTAGAACTCAGAGGTGCCGTACGTTCTGTACTTGATCGGTTGATTTGAGAAGACGTTCGACTACATCAACCGCATTATGTTAATGCTTCCGCTTTCGGTCTACGAGGGTATGTGGACACATTCTCCCCTCTCGTTGCTATGCATCTCCTAGATAGATCTTGTGTGAGCGTAGGATTTTTTTTTAAATTGCATGCTACGTTTCCCAACAGTGGCATCCGAGCCAGGTCTATGCATAGATGATATGCACGAGTAGAACACAAAGAGTTGTGGACGATGATCATCATACTGCTTACCACCAATGTCTTTTTTTGACTCGGCAACATTGTTGGATGAAGCAGCCCGGACCAACCATACATGAACGTGTTCATGAGACTGGTTCCAATGACAGACATGCAACTAGTTTTGCATAAAGGTTGCTGGCGGGTGCCTGTTTCTCCAACTTTAGTTGAATCGAATTTGACTGCGACCGGTCCTTATGAAGGTTAAAACTGCAAACTTGATAAAATCACCATTGTGGTTTTTGTGCCGTAGGTATGTACGGTTCATGCTAGCAGCCCGTAGCAGCCACGTAAAAATTGCAACAAACAAAGTAGAGGACGTCTAACTTGTTTTTGCAGGGCATGTTGTGATGTGATATGGTCAAGACATGATGTGATATAAAGATTCTTGTATGAGATGATCATGTTTTGTAGAAGTTATCGACAACTGGCAGGAGCCATATGGTTGTCGCTTTATTGTATACAAACGCTATGTAATTGCTTTACTTTATCACTAACCGGTAGCAATATTCTTAGAATAAATGGTCGGCAAGACGACCATGATGCTACGATGGACATCAAGGTATCAAGCCGGTGACGATGGAGATCAAGAGCACAAGATGATGACAGCCATATCATGTCAATTATTTTGACTGCATTTGATGTTTATCTTTTATGCATCTTATTTTGCTTAGTACGGCGGTAGCATTATAAGATGATCCCTTACTAAATTTCAAGGTATAAGTGTTCTCCCCGAGTATGCACCGTTGTGAAAGTTCTTCATGCTGAGACACCACGTGATGATCGGGTGTGATAAGCTCTACGTTCAAATACAACGGGTGCAAGCCAGATTTGCACACGCGGAATACTCGAGTTAAACTTGACGAGCCTAGCATATACAGATATGGCCTCGGAACACTAGAGACCGAAAGGTCGAACGAGAATCATATAGTAGATATGATCAACATAGTGATGTTCACCATTGAAGAGTACTCCATCTCACGTGATGATCAGACATGGTTTAGTTGATTTGGATCATGTATCATTTAGATGACTAGAGGGATGTCCATCTAAGTGGGAGTTCTTAAGTAATATGATTAATTAAACTTAATTTATCATGACCTTAGTCCTGATAGTTTTTGTATATCTATGTTGTAGATCAATGGCCCGTGCTACCGTTCCTTTGAACTTTAATGTGTTCCTAGAGAAAGCTAAACTGAAAGATGATGGCAGAAACTACACGGCCTGGATCCGTAACTTGAGGATTATCCTCATTGCTACACAAAAGAATTATGTCCTTGATGCACCGCTAGGTGCAAGGCCTGCTGCAGGAGCAGAAGCAGACGTTGTGAACGCCTGGAAAGCTCAATCTGATGACTACTCATTAGTTTAGTGTGCCATGCTTTACGACTTATAATCGGGACTCCAAAGACGTTTTGAACGTCATGGACCATATGAGATGTTCCAGGAGTTGAAGTTAATATTTCAAGCAAATGCCTGAGTTGAGAGATATGAAATCTCCAACAAGTTCTATACCTGCAAGATGGAGGAGAATAGTTCTGTTAGTGAGCACATACTCATAATGTTTGGGTACCATAATCACTTGACACAGCTGGGAGTTAATCTTCCAGATGATTGTGTCATTGACAGAGTTCTTCAATCACTGACACCAAGCTACAAAGGCTTCATGATGAACTACAATATGCAAGGGATGGAAAAGACTATTCCGAGCTCTTCACGATGCTAAAGGCCGCGGAGGTAGAAATCAAAAAGGAGCATCAAGTGTTGATGGTTAACAAGACCACTAGTTTCAAGAAGAAGTGCAAGGGTAAAAAGAAGGGGAAGTTCAAAAAGACTGACAAGCAAGTTGTCACTCCCGAGAAGAAACCAGAATTTGGACCCAAGCCTGAAACTGAGTGCTTCTACTGTGAAGGGACTGGTCACTATAAGTGTAACTTCCCCAAGTATTTGGCGGATAAGAAGGATGGCAAGCTGAACAAAGGTATATTTGATATACATGTAACTGATGTGTACCTTACCAATTCTCGTAGTAGTGCCAGGGGATTTTATACCGGTTTGGTTGCTTATATTTGTAACTCGAAGCAGGGACTATGGATTAAACGAAGATTTGCTAAGGGTGAGGTGATGATGCGCGTCGGAAATGGTTTAAGGTTGATGTGATCGCTGTCAGCACGCTACCTCCACATCTACCTTCGGGATTAGTTTTAGACCTAAGTAATTTTTATTTGGTGCCAGCATTGAGCATGAACATCATATCTGGATCTTGTTTAGTGCGAGACGGTTATTCATTCAAATCATAGAATAATGGTTGTTCTATTTATATGAGTAATATCTTTTATGGTCATGCACCCTTGAAGAGTGGTCTATTTCTGTTGAATCTTGATCGTGATGATACACATATTCATAGTATTGATACCAAAAGATGCAAAGTTGATAATGATAGTGCAACTTATTTGTGGCACTTCCGTTTGGGTCATATCGATATAAAGCGCATGAAGAAACTCCATAAAGATGGACTTTTGGAATCATTTGATTATGAATAATTTAATACTTGCGAACCGTGCCTTATGGGCAAGATGACTAAAACTCCGTTCTCTAGAACAATGGAACGAGCTAGTGACTTATTGGAAATAATGCATACCGATGTATGCGGTCCGATGAGTGTTGATGCTCGTGGCAGGTATCGTTATTTTCTGACCTTCACATATGATTTGAGCAGATATGGGTATATTTACTTACTGAAACACAAGTCTAAAACATTTGAAAAGTTCAAAGAATTTCATAGTGAAGTGGAGAATCACCGTAACAAGAAAATAAAGTTTCTACGATCCGATCGTGGAGGAGAATATTTGAGTTACGAGTTTGGCCTTCATTTAAAACAGTGTGGAATAGTTTCACAACTCACGCCACTTGGAACACCATAGCGAAATGGTGTGTCCGAACGTCGTAACCACACTTTATTGGATATGGTGCCATCAAAGATGTCTCTTACCGATTTAGCACTATCATTTTGGGGTTATGCATTAGAGACAGCTGCATTCACTTTAAACAGGGCACCGTCAAAGTCAGTTGAGACGACACCGTATGAATTGTGGTTTGGCAACAAACCTAAGCTGTCGTTTCTTAAAGTTTGGGGATGCGATGCTTATGTCAAAAGGCTTCAGCCTGATAAGCTCGAACCCAAGTCGGAGAAGTGCGTCTTCATAGGATTCCCTAAAGAAACAATTGGGTTCACCTTCTACCACAAGTCTGAAGGCAAGATTTTTGTTGCTAAGAACGGAACCTTTCTAGAGAAGGAGTTTCTCTCGAAAGAAGTGAGTGGGAGGAAAGTAGAACTTGATGAGGTAATTGTACCTTCTCTCAATTTGGAAAGTAGCACATTAGAGAAATATGTTCCCATGATGCCTACACCAACTGGAGAGGAAACTAATGATAAAGATCATGAAACTACAGATCAAATTGCTACAGAACCTCGTAGGTCCGGCAAAGCACGGTCTGCACCAGAGTGGTACGGTAATCCTGTTCTGGAGGTCATGTTACTTGACCATGATGAACCTAGGAATTATGAAGAAGCTATGATGAGCCCAAATTCCAATAAATGGCTTGAGGCCATGAAATCTGAGATAGGATCCACGTATGAGAAGAAAGTGTGGACTTTGGTGGATTTTCCCGATGATCGGCAACCCATAGGAATAAATGGATCTTCAAGAAGAAGACTGATGCTGATGGTAATGTTACTGTCTATAAAGCTTGACTTGTTGCAAAGGGTTTTTGACAAGTTCAAGGAGTTGACCACGATGAGAATTTCTCACCCATAGCGATGCTTAAGTCTGTCCGAATCATGTTAGCAATTGCCGCATTTTATGATTATGAAGTCTGGAAAATGGATGTCAAAAACTGCATTCCTTAATGGATTTATTAAAGAAGAGTTGTATATGATGCAACCAGAAGGTTTTGTCGATCCTAAAGATGCTAACAAAGTGTGCAAGCTCCAGCGATCCATTTATGGACTAGTGCAAGCATCTCAAAGTTGGAATATACGCTTTGATGAGGTGCTCTATCAAGGTTTTATATAGACTTTTGGAGAAGCCTGTATTTACAAGAAAGTGAGTGGGAGCTCTATAGCATTTCTAATATTATATGTGGATGACATATTGTTGATTGGAAATGATGTAGAATTTCTGAATAGCATAAATGGATACTTGAATAAGAGTTTTTCAATGAAAGACCTCGGTGAAGCTGCTTATATATTGGGCATCAAGATCTATAGAGATAGACCAAGACGCTTGATAGGACTTTCACATAGCACATACCTTGATAAAGTTTGGAAGAAGTTCAAAATGGATCAGTCAAAGAAAGGGTTCTTCCATGTGTTACAAGGTGTGAAGTTGAGTCAGACTCAATGCCTGACCATGACAGAAGATAGAGAGAAAATAAAGTCATTCCCTATGCTTCAGCCATAGGTTCTATCATGTATGGTATGCTATGTACCAGACCTGATGTGTGCCTCTCTATAAGTTTAGCAGGGAGGTACCAAAGTAATCCAGGAGTGGATCACTGGACAACGGTCAAGAACATCCTGAAGTACCTAAAAAGGACTAGGGATATGTTTCTCGTTTATGGAGGTGACAAAGAGTTTGTCATAAATGGTTACGTCGACGCTAGCTTTGTCACCGATCCGGATGATTCTAAATCACAATCCGGATACACATTTTTGTTGAATGGCGGAGCTGTCAGTTGGTGCAGTTCCAAGCAGAGCGTCGTGGCAGAATCTATGTGTGAAGCGGAGTACATATCTGCTTCAGAAGCAGCTAATGAAGGAGTTCATATCCGATCTAGGTGTAATACCTAGTGCATCGGGTCCAATGAAAATCTTTTGTGACAATACTAGAGCAATTGCCTTGGCAAAGGAATCCAGATTTCACAAAAATACCAAACACATCAAGAGACACTTCAACTCCGTCCAAGATTTTGTCAAGGAGGGGGATATAGAGATTTGCAAAATACATATGGATCTGAATGTTGCAGACCCGTTTACTAAGCCTCTTCCACGAGCAAAACATGATCAACACCAAGGCTCCATGGGTGTTAGATTCATTACAATGTAATCTAGATTATTGACTCTAGTGCAAGTGGGATACTGAAGGAAATATGCCCTAGAGGCAATAATAAAGTTTTTATTTTATATTTCCTTATTCATGATAAATGTTTATTATTCATGCTAGAATTGTATTAAAAGGAAACTTGATGCATGTGCGAATACATAGACAAAACTACATGTCCCTAGTATGCCTCTACTAGACTAGCTCGTTGATCAAAAGATGGTTAAGTTTCCTAGCCATGGAGATGTGTTGTCATTCGATGAACGGGATCACATCATTAGGAGAATGATGTGATGGACAAGAACCATCCGTTAGCTCAACATAGCGATCATTCAGTTTTATTGCTACTGCTTTCTTCCTGTCAAATACATATTCCTCCGACTATGAGATTATGCAACTCCCGAATACCGAAGGAATGCCTTGTGTGCTATCAAATGTCACAACGTAACTAGGTAATTATAAAGATGCTCTGTAGGTGTCTCTAAAGGTGTTTGTTGGGTTGGCATAGATCGAGATTAGGATTTGTCACTCCGAGTATCGGAGAGGTATCTCTGGCCCTCTCGGTAATGCACATCATATGAAGCCTTGCGAGCAATGTGACTAATGAGTTAATTACGGGATGATGCACTACATAACGAGTAAAGAGACTTGCTGGTAACGAGATTGAACTAGGTATGAAGATACCGACGATCGAATCTCGGGCAAGTAACATATCAATGACAAAGGGAATAACATATGTTGACATTGCGGTTCGATCGATAAAGATCTTCGTAGAATATGTGGGAACCAATATGAGGATCGAGGTTCCGCTATTGGTTATTTACCAAAGAGGTGTCTCGGTCATGTCTACATAGTTCTTGAACCCGTAGGGTCCCCACGCTTAACGTTCGATGACGATATTTATTATATGAGTTATGTGTTTTGGTGACCAAAGGTTGTTCGGAGTCTCGGATGATATCACAGACATGACGAGGAGTCTTGAAATGGTCGAGAGGTAGACATTGATATATTGGAAGGTTATATAGGAACACCGGAATGGTTCCGAAGAGGATCGGGGATTTTTCTGAGTACCGGGAGGTTACCGAAACCCCCCAGGAAAGTTAATGGGACTCATGGGCCATAGGGGAGAGGAGGAGGTAGGCCACGGGAGGTGGCGCCCCCCAAGGTAGTCCGAATTGGACATGGGGAAGGGGGAGCCCCCCCCACTTTTCTTCTCCCTCTCCCTCTCTTTCCCCTTTCCCCCTCTGTGCCGGATGGAAGGGGGGAGCCAACTAGGACTCGCAGTCCTAGAGGGACTCCCCCCACTTGGAGCGCCCCCTAGGGCTGGCCGGCCTCCCCCCTCCTCCTTTATATACGGGGGCAGGGGGCACCCCAAAGGCACACCAATTGTCTTAGTCGTGTGCGGTGTCCCCCTCCACCGTTTACTCCTCCGGTCATATTGTTGTAGTGCTTAGGCAAAGCCCATCGCGGATCACATCACCAACACCGTCATCACGGCATCATGCTGACGGAACTCATCGACTCCTTCGTACCTCTACTGGATTAAGAGTTCGAGGGACGTCATCGAGCTGAACATGTGTAGAACTCAGAAGTTTCGTACGTTCGGTACTTGATCGGTTGATTAGAGAAGACAATCTACTACATCAATTGAGTTAAGTTAACGCTTCCGCTTTTGGTCTATGAGGGTACGTGGACACACTCTCACCTCTCCTTGCTATGCATCTCCTAGATTGATATTGCGTGAGCATAGGAATTTTTTTGAAATTGCATGTTACGTTTCCCAACACCTATCACCCCCAGTCTAGTGGTCAAGTTGAACTTAGAAATAGAGAAATAAAACTAATCTTACGAAATACTGTCAATAGGTCCCGGAAGAATTGGTCTAAGAAACTAAATGACGCACTTTGGGCTTATAGAACAACATATAAAAATCCTATTGGTATGTCTCCTTATAAAATGGTTTATGGAAAAGCTTATCATTTACCTCTTGAGTTAGAACATAAAGCATATTGGGAAATTAAAGAACTCAACTACGATTTCAAACTTGCTGGTGAAAAGAGGTTATTTGATATTAGCTCATGAGATGAATGGAGAACCCAAGCTTATGAAAATGCAAAGTTATTCAAATAAAAAGTTAAAAGATGGCATGACAAAAGAATCCAAAAGTGTGAGTTTAGGGTTAGAGAATATGTTCTTTTGTAGAACTCTCGTTTTAGATTCTTTGCAGGAAAGCTCCTCTCCAAATGGGAAGGACCCTATATCATCGAGGAGGTTTATCGATCTAGAGCTATCAAAATAAATAATGTCGAAGGTACTAACCCGAAGGTTGTTAATGGGCAACGAATGAAACATTAACAGGATTTTCACGAGTGAAACAACGAACGAAAATACGATTATTAATAAGATGAGGAGACACAAGTATGTTAGACAAAGATAATGGCATGGAATTAGAATGAAAAGAAGTGTGCCCGACGTGTGTAATGGGAAGGGTGGAACCGTCACCGACAATGATGTGGCAATAGATGGTGACGGCAATGAAGGAGGCAAGATTACTAGGATGAGCAAACATGTGAGCCATGGCCCCGGTGTCCATGTACCAATCACCGCCTCCAGCATAGTTGTTTGACATAGGGGCGGTGTGCAGCGCGGCGAGAAGCACCGGATTCAAGGCGCCGATGGCAATACCGGTGAAGGTGACGGAGATGCCATCAGGAATCCGTAACCGCCACTAAGCTGCGGTGGTGGGTACCCTCCATAGGGCTGCGGAGCCGCGTAGTATGCCCTGATGTACCGGTGGACACAGCACGGGAAGGGTCGGTGCAGGGGCCCGCGGGACCGGTATGGTGTACCCGACAGCCCACGGAGGAGGCACCTGGAGCTGCTACTGCTGACGAGGCATGCCCGTGGCCTACGGCTACTGTTGGATGCCACGCCGGCCTCCGCGGCGGTTTTCAGCGGGTGGCACGGGAGGGGCGGGCGACCCGTACGGGGGCGTCGAAAGAGGCAGCGGCGACGATAGCTGCTGCGGCACTGAGTGGCGCGGCTGAGAGGGTGCGATCGGGGCAGCGGGGGGCCGCCACGGGTGGTGTCGGCAGTGAGAGTGATGTGGATGGCCCACGCCTTCACCCGCTTCATCTGCCGCTTCTCCAGCTAGAGGTACGCAATGAACTTGGTGAAGGAGGGCTCGGGGATGAGGGTGAGGTTTGCCGCGGCGTTGCCGAAGTCCTCGTTGAGGCCGGCGGTGAGGATGCTGAGGAGGAGATCATCATCAATCTTCACGCCAATATCGTAGAGCTCGTCAGCGAGTCTTGAGGTGGCGACAATAGTCATCGATGGAGGAGTTGTCCTGGGGGCACCCAAAAAACTCTTGCTGTAAAAAAACGCGACGTTGAAGATGATTGTCGGTGAAGAGCCCGTTCAGCTAGGTCCACACGGCGTGGGCGTCATCACCATCCTGCACGACCGTCTGAAACAGGTCTGGCGAGATGGTGAGGAAGAACCACCAGATAAGTGTGGCATCGATGGTGGACAAATCATGGAAGTCGGGGACGAGGCTGGAGTCAACGGAGCCGTCCACATGGTTGATGAGGTGGTACTCCTAGAACACGAGGGAGAAGTACGTCTTCCACGTGTAGTAAGAGGAGTCTGTATGGGAGAGATGAACCGAAACCCACTCGTAGATGTTAACGTTGCGGATGTCGTTGACATCGGGAGGGTTGGCATCGGCAAAAGGGTTGGAGTTGATGGTGGAGCCGGACGAGGTGACGGACGACATGGCGATGGATGGGTGGTGCTTCTAGGGTTCAGTTTGGGTTAGGATTTTGTGGTGGCGGATGGTGGAGTGGATGGCGGCATGCGGTAGCAGGGGGAGAGGGGTGCAGTGGAGGCTACACTACAACAAATATGTCAACTAGTGACCTTCTGTCAGTGACCCAAACCCTAAACCATTGCGACCATTTTGGTCAGAAAGGTCGTAATTTCCTTACACGAAATGGTCACAAAGCAAACAGTGCTGGTCCGCTGCCTTATTTCTAGTTGTTAACAACCAATATAGATGGTCATAGCCTTGTAGATTCTGGTGGGTTGTGATGACTAGGCGCCATCTCATCAGTTTTGCCTATGTGTCATGTCCATGTGTCAATTTTTGCCCTAGGTTGTGAAGCAACCTATATTACTGTTATTCCAAAAATTCCCAAAAAATTCTCATAAATTGTTTGGATCATATCTTCATCAAATATGTCAAAAACCTTCCTTGCCTAGTTCAAAAATAACTCAACAATATTCATTTTCCTATTCTATTTAGAGCAGCACTTTGTGAAGGAAGTGTTATTTATATATTCTTGATTTCCCTAAAAATTTGTGAAGACATTCTTCTTAGTATATGATCATCCTCAACCAAAACTCACGCCCATTGGCCATGTGCATTTCCCGTACCATTAATCAAACACTTGGCTGCTAATTCATGTTTGAGCATAGTTTGGTCTCCTCGTGAGAATCTTATGTTATAATTTTCTTCCTAGCACCTACCCGGGGAGTGCCCAACCCACTAGACATGCCTAGGCCGCCCAAAACGCATGGCAACGCCACGGTCACGCGGTGACCACGCGGTGGCATGCGAGCGTATGCGCTCTAGAGTTGGGGCCCTCAGCCACTGTCCAAACCTCGATGTCTCGCCATCAAACCATGTATTTCTGATTAAATAGATACTTATTTACCTAGAAATGATTTTTGGAAAAAATAAAGAGCAAACTATGAGGCACATACAGTTCAAATTTGACCCGCTTCCAACTGAATCGATGGGAATTTGTCTTTTTCACCAGGAGGTGGATCAAAACTTCTGACACCCAACCATTTTGTGAATTGTGCATTATATATGGCCTAGTATTTTATAAAATTGATTAGGTCCAATTTTGCAACAAATATATGGTAGGTCCTTCACAAAAAAACTCATTTTGGGCACTCGAAAAAATGGAAAATGAATTTTTCGTCCAAAGAAAATGAAAAGTTCCTTAGGCAACATTGTTTGTCATTCCAAGATGCATCCTTGTGCAAGATATGAGGTCATTTGAACAAACTATGCCATGAATGTGGCCATAAGATTGATCATTTGGCTTGAAAGCCATGAATCTTCACACATGATAACTCATTTCTGAGAACACTTTTTAAAAATAATTGCCGTATTACAAGTTTATTATTTTTCCTGAAAACTAGGTCACATATAATGACACAATGCAGATGTTTTCCAATTTTTTGATTTTTTTTATTTTTTATGCCCGTTTCAAAATGCGGTCAAAACATCGGGCTTGACCGGTCCTAGCTAGTGGTTGAATCTTGGAATTTTTTTGGTGTTTCCCTGATTAAATAGATATTTATGTACCTAGAAATGATTTTTGGAAAAAAAATAAAGAGCAAACTTTGAGGCACCTGCAGTTCAAATTTTACCTGCTTCCAACTGAATCGGCGGGAATTTGTCTTTTTCACCAGAGGTGGATCAAAACTTTTGACACCCAACCATTTTGTCAATTGTGCATTATATATGATCTAGTATTTTATAAAATTGATTAGGTCCAATTTTGCAACAAATATATGGTAGGTCCTTCACAAAAAAAACTCATTTTGGGCACTCGAAAAAATGGAAAATGAATTTTTCGTCCAAAGAAAATGAAAAGTTCCTTAGGCAACATTGCTTGTCATTCCAAGATGCACCCTTGTGCACGATATGAGGTCATTTGAACGAACTATGCCATGAATGTGGCCATAAGATTGATCATTTGGCTTGAAAGCCATGAATCTTCACACATGATAGCTCATTTCTGAGAACACTTTTTTTAAAATAATTACCGTATTACAAGTTTATTATTTTTCCGAGAAACTAGGTCACATATAATGACACAATGCGGAGGCTTTCCAATTTTTTGGATTTTTTTTGAATTTTTTATGCCCGTTTCAAAATGCGGTCAAAACGCCATGCTTGACCGGTCCTAGCTAGTGGTTGAATCTTGGAATTTTTTTGGTATTTCTCCGATTAAATAGATACTTATGTACCTAGAAATGATTTTTGGAAAAAAATAAAGAACAAACTACGATGTAGCTACGGTTCAAATTTGACCCGCTTCCAACTAAATCAGCAGGAATTTGTCTTTTTCACCAGAGGTGGATCAAAACTTTTGACACCCAACCATTTTGTCAATTGTGCATTATATATGGCCTAGTATTGTATAAAATTGATTAGGTCCAATTTTGCAACAAATATATGGTAGGTCCTTCACAAAAAAACTCATTTTGCGAACTCGAAAAATGGAAAATGAATTTTTCGTCCAAAGAAAATGAAAAGTTCCTTAGGCAACATTGTTTTTCATTCCAAGATGCACCCTTGTGCACGATATAAGGTCATTTGAACAAACTATGCCATGAATGTGGCCATAAGATTGATCATTTGGCTTGAAAGCCATGAATCTTCACACATGATAGCTCATTTCTGAGAACACTTTTTTAAAATAATTACCATATTACAAGTTTATTATTTTTTCTGGAAACTAGGTCACATATAATGACACAATGCGGAGGTTTTCCAATTTTTTGATTTTTTTGATTTTTTATGCCCGTTCAAAATGGGGTCAAAATGTCGGGCTTGACCGGTCCTTGCTAGTGGTTGAATCTTGGCTTTTTTTATGTTTATCTGATTAAATAGATAGTTATGTACATAGAAATGATTTTTGGAAAAAATAAAGAGCAAACTATGAGGCAGCTACAGTTCAAATTTGACCCGCTTCCTACTGAATCGACGGAAATTTGTCTTTTTCACCAGAGGTGGATCAAGGCTTTTGACACCCAACCATTGTGTTAATTGTGCATTAAACATGGCCTAGTATTTTACAAAAATTATTTGGTCCAATTTTGCAACAAATATATGGTAGATTCTTCACAAAAAAACTCATTCTGGGCACTCGAAAAATGGAAAATGGCTCTTTTGTGCAATGAAAGTGAACCCCCCCCCCCCAAATCAACATTGTTTGTCATCCCAAGATACACACATGTGCACACTATCTAAGCTTAATTCATAGTTAATATGTTGAATGTTTACCCTGAATTAGAGGGTGAAAATTATAAGAGAAACAAAAGAAAAAAACAAAACTATCTAAGGTTAATTCTGATTGGTGGAATCACTTGTGGCTTGGATCGATGACCTGACATCCATCCGTCCATCCGTCCATCCATCCATCCCATCCCACGGCAGCAAACCCCCTCTCTCTCGCGAACCCCACCCACGGCAGCAAGCCCTCCTCTCTCTCGCGCTAACCCTAGCGCTGCACTCCTTCCTTGCCGCCGCCACCTCCGGCGCCCGATCCTGGCGACCTCTGGCGGGAATCCTCCTCTCACCCCCACCGCCCTCGTAAGCGACCCACGCGCCCCTCTCCTCCCATTCACGATTCTTCCTGACCGACCTTGCCTTGCGGATCAGATCTGACCGACCTCGTGATGGATGTTTCTCTACAGGTGGCCAGGGTCTCCGCCGTCGGTGTCGGTGTCATCTACGGCTCCGTCAAGCTCGAGCAGGCGAGGCGACCGTAGCGGATTTGGCCCTCAGCTCCTCTGCCGCGATGGTCGCGCCGGTAGTGGCCAGAAAGGCGCCGCACAGGAGGTCGTCCGGCAAGCTCTTCATCCTCGAGGAGGTCGCCAAGCACAGCTCCAAGGACGACTGCTGGCTAGTCATCAACGGCAAGGTTTCCCCCTCCTCCATTCCTCCTCTGTTCTGTTCCTCGAGATCCGGCCACGGCTGTGGGTCTCTTCGCCTCTTTTTCCTTTTCCTCGGGATCTCCCGCCCCCTGATCCCGTATCCTGCTAGCTAGTCCCTGCGGGTAGATAGATGGATTCCTCGCCCCCTGATCTCTTCAGCCAGGCAGGGAAAGAAAGGTCTGAGGTCGCCGTCGTGCCTCCCAATTCTTATCCAACCTGTTACTGCTCCTGACGACTGAATTGCCGGCCTCCACTTTCTTGCTTCATCTCTCACAATTCTGTTAGATACTCTACTTTTTAACAATGGGTGGGGGTCTTGTTGCTTGTCTATGTCTGGATCACATACAAGCAGACCCGGCCTGTGCCATCCTCATGATGCCAACATGTTTGTTGTAAAAACCTTATTAATGCCTCAATTGCATAGTAATCATTCAAACATTAATATGCTTGCTAGACTAGGTAGTTTATTTGCTTAAACAAGCAGCAATGTGTATTACAAATTTTGAGCTGAGATTTCTGTGTATCCAGAATATCAAGAACCTGAACAGCAAGGGCAAAGTTGAAGGCACCTCTTATTGTAGATTGTAGATCAGTTTCATATGTTGTCCATATGTGTTCCAAAGTATTTTCTGAGGAGATTTGTTTTGAGATATCCTGCCTAATGCTCACACACGTAGCAAGCAATTTCCAGTTCTTAGTCTGTGTAATTTCAATATAAGTACTCTTATGTTCAGTCAAAAACTGCTGCGCGTGCTAGTACTAGTCTGTTAAAGGTTCTTTTCTAAAAAAGAGGTGTTGTGTAAATTGGTGTTTGTTTTGAGTTTTAGTCTATTAAAGGTTCTTTTCTATGCAAAGAGGTGTTGTGCATGGTGATTGCCTTCAATTTACTTTCTGTCTTTAGAGTTACTGTGTTAAATCTTGAATGAAGCATCTGGGTAGTTGCATCTCTTGGGTCAAGTGTTTCTCAGATGCTTGTATGTATCTTGGCTCAGTAAATCGATATAATCCATACTTAGCTATGAAGGGACTTTCATGGATCATAGCACTGGTGTGTGGCTGTCGTGCATCTCTGGATTATTGGTTTAGTGTACTGTACATATGTGATCCTTTTATCTAACTAGCTTGTATGTGCTTGTTCTTGAACTGCAGGTCGCGGAGGTTATGGTGGAAACAAGTTCAGGATGTCTCTGGGTCCGCCTGTGGCAGCCACTGTGAATTGCGCTGATAACACTGCTGCTGCATCTGGCGGAGCTGCCGCTGCCGCCCCAAAGGGCAACCTTCATCACACACAACCCCATAACAGGGCCTCAAGGTTCTATGCCCCATCGAAGCTCTTTAGTTGTCAACATTTATTCAGTAATCAACCAAGCAGCAGCAGTAGAAAAAAAGGTCAACATTTCTTTAGAGTTTTACTGTCGATGATCGATTGGTTTGCTCTAGTTGTCGTTCGATTCAGAGTTCCAATCCTATGTTGTGCTTGCAGGTCGACGCCGACGGTGGTGCTTGTGGTGCCAAGCAAGACTAATTGTATGTGAGATGTAAGTGAGATGGATGCATTTTCCCTGTAATTTGGTTGTGACAGGCATGACTTACTGTATGTGAGGCTTGTGAGCTCACTTTAGTGTTATTTCCTGTAATACTGTAAGTGAGATGGATGCATTTTTTGGTGCCTGTAGTGTTCTTTCCTGTACTCATGTAGTACCTGGAGTAGTTATGTTCTTTGCAGCATGATCAACATCTTACTCCTGTAGTTGTCTTGCTCACAGTACTCCTGTAGGAGTAGCTATATACTCCTGTAGTTTTTCCTGCCTGTAGTGCCGAGATGGAGTAGTTTGTCCTGCCTGTGTGATGTTCTTTCCAGCATCTTAGCTGTGTACTCTAATTACTGGAGTATTCTGTAGATTTTTTTCAATTAATACTACTCCAGAGATGTTCTTTCCAGCATCGACATAATTCATTTTCTTTTGTTAATAGTTACTGCTGATGGTGCTGACTTTTCATGTATGCTCTCACAACCTAAACTAATTTATAGTTTTACTGAAACTGTAGTTTTTGAGTTTCACTTTGTGTTCTTATAGTTTTACTGAAACTGTAGTTTGGTCCATCTGTACACCATCTTTGGGGTACAGGCGTACGCCTCCATGCTTGCCGCCGGCGCCCTTTCCTTCAACCTCGTCTTCCCCTCCAGCGAGCCGGACATTTGGAGGATCATGTGGATGTGGTGCATATGGATGTTCAGTAAGTAAGACATGTGTTTTCCAGCAAATTAGTTCTTTGTTGAGGATGATTTTTGGTGCTTATCTCTTGATGAAGTGAATATGTGGTGCTTACTGCCGTTCAATTGCTAAGAATTTTGTTGCTACTGTTAGGAGCAAAGTCCTGTCAGAACTAGTATGTCTTAGGCCTAGGATCTGTTCTTGGTACACTTTGCAAATAGGAACATGATGTATCTCGTATATCTTTTTTGTGTGCGAAGGATGTATCTTGTATGTCTTAGGCCTAGCATCTGTTCACTACAAATTTACAAATGATCATCAACCAGCAGAATGAGGATAGACAAGCAGCCTCAAGCTGATGTTGCAACAACTTGAAATGACATGTCTAAATTATTGAGAATATGTTCTTTGATTCAGTGCTGATGCACAAAAACCTTCTCTGCAATATATTAACTCGTCATATTCTACTTCTGTAGCTATACCTTCTCTGCGAGCCCGTGAGTGCTCAAACAGTATATTTGGCAATTCAATTTCATATTGCATGTGGATCATAAACTTATACAGTATAAGCTTAGTTATTTGCATTAGTAAAATATGTTGACAAAGTATTAAGTTGGATTACCGCCTCATGTTGATGGCCTTGTTTCTAAACATTTAATAATGTTTCTTTTTGGTGATCTAATGTCGTTCAGGTTGCTGTTGCTTTGATGGAAGATCAGAAGAGGCATGGAGATGCGCACCACATCGTTAGTTGATGTTGCACCATGTTTTGGTGCTTGTGTAGATGTTTTTTTGCTTGTAAGCACACTTGTATGTGCTTGTGTATCTGTGTTTGCTTGTTTTAGTTGATGTTGGACGTGCAGACTTGTATTTGCTGTTGTGTGTATTTGGATGAATGATTTCTGAATTTAATCACTTAATTGAGAGAATTATTGAGTGTTTGCTGTTCAAATGTGTAAACTAGAAATTAGTGAATAAAAAGACCAAATGTTTTATTGGACCAAATAGTATATGGGCTCTAAAAAGGCTACAACCCAAATAATAGTGGAGTAGAACATTGTGCATTTCTAGAAAGCCTGAACAAAAAGGCCTAATGAAATGGTTTGCAAAAGGGCCATGGCCCAGAAAATTGAAAGTCTGAATTGTAGGGCGTGGCCATGAAGCCGACCAGAATTAACGAGGAAAAAATATACTAAATGGGCTAGGCCCATGTAGAAAATCGAATTGGACTGGACTGATTCTTGTGCCACATCAGATTGCCACGTCAGATGCCTACATGGCCTGGGGAGGCTGCTAGTGACCAAAACGAAACAGTAGGCATATTTTGGTCATAAACGTCTACGACCTTCTCACAGAGAAGGTTGTGAATGTCAGTTTACGACGACCAGCTTTTGACCTTCTGTTTTTGGTCACAAAAAGGTCGCAAATCGAAAACCATGACCTTTCAGTGACCAATAGTCAAGGTCACAAGTTGACATATTTCTTGTAGTGCTAGGGGAAAGCAGGGACTGCGATGGGAGTGAACAGCGGCAGTGCTAGGGTTAGCTGCGGGTGGTGCTGCGATGACAGGGGCGGCGGCAACACAGGCAGAGTGGGGGTGTAGCATGGCGGCTGGGAGGAAGGAGGGAGCGGCGGCAGCGGGCGCGACAAGGGTGCGGGCGGCGACAACTGATACGTCTCTAATGTATCTATAATTTTTGATTGTTACATGCTGTTATATTATCATTCTTGGATGTTTTACAATCGTTTTATAGTCATTTTATATCATTTTTTGGTAATGACCTATTGACATAGTGCCCAGTGCTAGTTGCTGTTTTCTACTTATTTTTTTACATCGCGGGAAATCAATACCTACGGAATCCAAACGCAGCGAAACTTTTTGTGGATTTTTTATCCAGAAGACATCCAGTGGGCCAAAGAAGTACCAGAGGGCTGCCCCGTGGTGAGCATAAGACACCGGGGCGCGTCTGGCGGCCCAGGCGCGCCCTGGTGGGTTGTGCCCTCCACGTTGGCCTCCCGCACCGCCTCTTTGCTCTATAAATACTCCAATATTCTAGAAACCCTAGGGGAGTCGACGAAAATCAATTCCAGCCACGGCAAGTTCCAGACACACCAGATCCAATCTAGACACCATCATGGAGGGGTTCATCATGTCCATTGGTGCCTCTCTGATGATGCGTGAGTAGTTCTTTTTAGACCTATGGGTTTGTAGTTAGTAGCTAGATGGCTTCCTCTCTCTCTCTCTTGATTCTCAATACAATGGTCACTTGGAGATCCATATGATGTAAGTCTTTTTGTGGTGTGTTTGTTGGGATCCGATGAACTTTGAGTTTATGATCAGATCTATGTTTTTATCCATGAAAGTTATTTTAGTATTCTTTGATCTCTTATATGCATGATTGATTACAGCCTCGTATTTCTTCTCCGACATTTGGGTTTTGTTTGGCCAACTTGATCTATTTATCTTGTAATGGGAAGAGGTGCTTTGTGATGGGTTCGGTCTTACGGTGCTTGATCCCGGTGACAGAAGGGGAAACGACATGTATGTACCGTTGGTATTAAGAATAACAAGATGGGGTCTATTTCTACATAAATAGATCTTGTCTACATCATGCCATCATTGTTATTGCATTACAACGTTTTTCCATGAACTTAATACACTAGATGCATGCTGGATAGCGGTCGATGTGTGGAGTAATAGTAGTAGATGCAGGCATGAGTCGGTCTACTAATCTTGGACGTGATACCTATATAATGATCACTGTCTGGATAACATCATGATTATTTGAAGTTCTATCAATTGCCCAACAGTAATTGTTTTCCCACCGTTTGCCATTTTTCTCGAGAGAAGCCACTAGTGAAACCTACGGCCCCCGGGTCTCTCCTCATCACATTTGCCTTTGCGATCTATTTTCCTTTGCTTTTATTTTCAAATCTACTAAACCAAAAATACAAAAAATACCTTGCTGCACTTTATTTATTTTGTGATCTATTTATCCTATCTATCACAACTTTATCACATCTTCTCGCCAATTTGAGGCACTATTACCCGATAGGGATTGACAACCCTTTTAACACGCCGGGTTGCGAGTATTTGTTATTTGTGTGCAGGGGCTGTTTACGTTGTGTTGCTTGGTTCTCCTACTGGTTCGATAACCTTGATCTCATCACTGAGGGAAATACGTACCATCGTTGTGCTGCATCATCCCTTCCTCTTTGTGGAAATACCAACGTAGTTCAAGCAGGCATCAAAAGGAATTTTTGGCACCGTTGCTGGGGAGGATCTTCAACATCAACCAGGATCCTTATCACAAATGTCATCTCCCCACAATTTACATTATTTGCCAATTGCCTCTCGTTTTCCTCTCCCCCACTTCGCAAAAATTTTCCGTTTTATTCGCCCTCTTTTTCGTTCGCCATTTTTTCGTCAGATCTGTTTTTGAGTGCAATCTTGTTGTGAAGTCATCATGATTCAAGAGAACACCAAGTTGTGTGATTTCTCAAATACAACAACAACAACAACAACAACAACAACAACAACAACAACAAAGCCTTTAGTCCCAAACAAGTTGGGGTAGGCTAGAGGTGAAACCCATAAGATCTCGCAACCAACTCATGGCTCTGGCACATGGATAGCAACAACAATACTGCTTTGCTGAATCTTGTTATGAAAGATCAATTTGCCGATACTCCTAGTGAGGATGCCCCATCCCATCTTAACACATTCGTGGAATTATCCAACATGCAAAAGAAAAAATATGTGGACAATGATGTTGTGAAGTTGAAATTATTTCTGTTTTCTTTGCAAGATTGCGCAAAAAATTGGTTTTCTTCTTTGCCTTGCAATAGTATCGATTCTTGGAACAACAAGTGCAAGGATGCTTTTATTACCAAGTATTTTCTGCCCGCAAAAATCATTTCCCTTAGAACCCAGATCTTGAATTTCAAGCAACTTGAACATGAGCATGTTGCACAATCTTGGGAAAGGATGAAATTGATGCTAAGGAATTGCCCAACTGATGAGTTAAATCTTTGGATGATCATACAAATTTTTTTTGCGGGGTTTAATTTTGTTTCTCTTAATCTTCTAGATTTTGCCGCAGGGGGGGGGTAGTTTTATGGAAATTACTTTGGGTGAAGTTACTAAATTGCTAGACAATATTATGCCCAATTACTCACAGTGGCATACCGAAAGAGCTCCTACTAGTAAAAAGGTCAATTCGGTAGAAGAAATAAATTCTTTGAGTGAAAAAGTTGATGCTCTTATGAAGTTGGTTGCTAATAAAAGTGCTCCTATTGATTTTAATGATGTGCCTTTGTCTACTTTGATTGAGCAAAATAGTGATGCCATAGATGTGAATTTTATCTCGCAAAACAATTTCAATAACAATGCTTATAGAGGTAATTTTAATCCTAGGCATTTTCCTAGTAAGTCCTCTAATAATTATGGTAATCCCTCTTATAATAATAATAGAAACACCTCTGATCTTGAGAAAAATATTAAATAATTTATCAATACTCAAAATGTTTTCAATGCTTCGAGAGAAGAAAAATTGAATAAAGTTGATGATATGTCTAGAAGTATTGATAGAATTTCTCATGATGAAATTTTTTGTGCCTAAGGTTGAAGAATCAATTAAATCTCTTTATGCTTCTATGGATGAAAGTAAGAAAAGAACCGCTATGCTTAGAGCTAAAAGAGAATTTTTAGAAAGGACATTTTCTAGTGATTACTTTCATAAAAGTGATGAAGATCTTAAAATGATTGGTGTTTCTTCAATTGATTCTTTGTTTAGTAAAATTGAGATTTATGAAAAAGGGAATGGAGAAGAATCAACTTTAGCTAGAAGGTGTACCTATGATTCGGAGGGTGAAAATCTTATTGAAAAAATTGATAAAAGTGGGTTTGAAGAGGTCAAGACTTTAACTAGTGATGTGCCCACTATATTGGATTACAAAGACTTTAATGATGATAGTTGCTCTTTGGCTGATTGTATCTATTTGTTGCAATCCATGATAAATTCGTCCCATGCTTATGAACAAAATAAAGCTTTTACGGAACATATTGTTGATGCTATGATGAAAGATTTTGAAGAAAAATTGGAGCTAGAAGTTTCAATTCCTAGAAAATTACATGATGAGTGGGAACCTAATATCAAATTCAAGATTAAAAATTATGAGTGTTTTTGTTTATGTGACTTGGGTGCTAGTGTTTCTACAATTCCGAAGTCTTTATGTGATGTGCTTGGTCTTACGATATTGAAGAATGCTTTTTAAATATCCACTTGGTGGATTATACTATTAAAAAGCCTATGGGAAGAATTAATGATGTTCTTATTCTTGCAAATAGGAATTATGTGCCCATATATTTTATTGTTCTTGATATCGATTGCAATCCGTCTTGTCCAATTATACTTGGTAGACCGTTTTTATGTACTATTGGTGTCGTGATTGATATGAAAGAAGGCAATATTAAATTTCAATTTCCACTAAGGTAGGTTATGGAACACTTCCCTAGAACAAGAATTAGGCCACCATATGAATCAATCATGAGGACATCATATGGATCTAGAACCAAAGATGACAACACTTAGATCCTACGCGTTATGCCTAGCTAGGGGCGTAAAACGATAGAGCTCGTTGGGAGGCAACCCAACTCGTATATTTTTGCTTTTTTGTTTTCTTGTTGTTTTCAATAAAATACACAATTAAACCTCTGATTAGATGTGTTTTTGTGGTTTAAATTAGTGTTCGTGCCAAGTAAGACCTATGGGATGATTTGGGTGAGAGTTGATTTGATCTTGCTGAAAAACAGAAACTTTTGCGCTCATGAAATTATTTTCCATTTTTATCAAAAGAGTGCTTTTGAGTTGATTCTTTTCGCATAATATTAATAAACAAATTATTCATGTTGTCCTATTCTTTAAGAATTTTTGGAGTTACAGAAGTATTCGAAGTAGTCAGATTGCTACAGACTGTTCTGGTTTTGATAGATTCTGTTTTTCTTTGCGTTGTGTGCTTGTTTTGATGATTCTATGGTTTTCTTTGAAGAGTTTTTGCCATATAAAAGTTGGAATATAGTAGATATAATGGAAAAATAAGATATGAATGGGTTTACAACAGTACTTATAGTAGTGGTCTGCTTTCTTATACTAACGGATCTCACAAAGGTTTGCCGAGTTTTGTGTGATTGAAGTTTTCATGTTTTGGGTGATCTTACGATGGATGAAGGAATAGGGATTAGCAAAAGGCTAAGCTTGGGGATGCCCGAGGCACCACAAGATAATATTCAAAGAAGTAGCAAGCAACTACGCTTGGGGATGCCCCCGAGTGGCATCCCCTCTTTTTTCTAACAACCATCGGTATTTTACATGGAACTATATTTTTATTCATCACATATTATGAGTTTTCCTTGGAGCATCTTGTATGATATGAGTCTTTGCTTGTTTTGCTTTGTGTTTTAAGTCTTTTCTGGACACACCTATTTGAGAGAGCCAAAAATCATGCTATGCTTGCTCCTATGCTTCACTTAAATTTTTAGAGCCTTGGAATTGCTTTAGTGCTTCACTTATATCTTTTTGAGCACAGTGTGCTTTGTTATTTTTGAAGAAATGCTCTCATGCTTATATTAGATTTATTTGGGAGTTAGTAAATTTTTTAAGAAATTCTCTCTCTTGCTTCACTTAGATTATTTTGAGAGAAAGAAATATTATGCTCATGGTCTTCACTTAAATTTGTTTGAGCTTATCAAAAGCAACATATGAAAATAGTCCCAAAGTGATAGATATCCAAGGAGGATATAATAAAAAAATCATGAAGATCATTGGACAAAATAAACATGATTCTTAGTAATGGTTTTGAGATATGACGATGTAATATGTGAGTCATGTTGATGAGTAATTATGCTTTAGTAAGAATACTTATGTTAAGGTTTGTGATTCCCTATGTAAGCACGAAAGTCAATAATTATGCAATGAAATTTATATCCTACTTGTGGTCCATTATTCGGTGTTACTTATGCTTAATCCTTGGGTACGAGATTTTTCGTTTCTTGGTTGGTCGCTTCTCAATCTTTTTGCTAGCCTTCATTTTGCACTAAATATGATCACTACTTGTGCATCCAAAACCCTTTAAACCAGTTTTGCCATATGAGTCCACTATACCTTCCTATATGCGGTATTTTTGTGCCTTCTAAGCAAATTTGCATGTGCCATCTGTAATTTTCAAAATAAATTTCTCTTTTGTGTGCTCGTACCGCTCGCGAGGCGGTGAGGGGTGGCCGATATTTTCCATTTCTAGATGTGTTACTCTCATGATGAGTGTTTATTCACTTGTCATTGCACGAGAGTACAACAAAGGTATTAGCGATGCCCAGTCCCGAAATGAAAAAATGAATTAACTTTCTATTGTGAAATAATAAATTCCTTGTAAAGTGTTGGTATGGAGGGCACCCGTGGATACAGTTAGCCATGGGAAGTGAAAGTAATGGTGGAAAAAGGAATAAACTTTATTGTCTGTTTGGGAACCGCCTATGATGTATCTACTACCACCGTCTAGGTGAATAAGTCATTCGTGTAGTTCTAGGTCATCGATTTGAGGAATAAAATATGTGTTATATGTTATAAAAAGTATATCACTAGATTTCTACACGGATGTAGTTTCTAAATATATATTTTTTGTCACATATAATACATATTTAGATAGTTAAATCGTCGACCTAGAACTACGCTAATGACTTATTCACCGAGACGGAGGTAGTAGCATGGAAAGTGTTGGGGGCTCTAAGTCGTTTTCGTTGGTGGGAAAAGTATGCCTCCCAAAATGTTTTTATCACTCAATTTTGGCTTTGAGCTTTGGCACCTCTACAAATCCCTACTTCCCTCTGCGAAGGGCATTTCTTTTACTTTATGCAATTTTTATTTTGAATTTGAGTCTCCATCTTCTCTTATAAAGCACCAACTAAGGGGCACTATGGTCGAATTTGAGCATTGGGTGTAGCTAATATTCGAGTGTGTTTCATGAATGGATCAATGTTTGAACATAATGGGCTAGGGATAACTTGCTTTAGTGTTGATATTTTGAAGGACATTGTTGCTTGTTAGTATGCTTGAGTATTAAAGTCTTCATGTCAAAACTAGACTATTGCTTTGAACCATATAAATGTCCAAATTTCCATGTTACAAATAAAAGAAAACGTGATGAACATGTTAGGCATCATTCCACATAAAAAATTCTGTTTTTTCATTTACCTACTCGAGGACGAGCAGGAATTAAGCTTGGGGATGCTGATACGTCTCCGAGGTATCTATAAATTTTGATTGTTCCATGCTGTTATATTATCATTCTTGAATGGTTTACAATCATTTTATAGTCATTTATATCATTTTTTGGTACTAACCTATTGACATAGTGTCGAGTGTCAGTTGCTGTTTTCTTGTTTTTTACATCGTAGGAAATCAATACCAAACAGAGTCCAAATGCAGCGAAACTTTTTGTGGATTTTTTGGACCAGAAGACATCTAGTGGGCCAAAGAAGTACCAGAGGGCCGTCTCGTGGTGAGCACAAGACACCAGGGCGTGCCTGGAGGCCCAGACGTGCCATGGTGGGTTGTGCCCTCCACGGTGACCTCCCGCATCGCCTCTTTGCTCTATAAATACCACAATATTACAAAAAACCCTAGGGGAGTCGATGAAAATCAATTTGAGCCACCGCAAGTTCCAGAAACATCAGATCCAATCTAGACACCATCATGAAGGGGTTCATCATGTCCATTGGTGCCTCTCCGATGATGCGTGAGTAGTTCTTTGTAGACCTACGGGTCTGTAGTTAGTAGCTAGATGGCTTCCTCTCTCTCTCTCTATCTCTCTCTCTCTCTCTATTGATTCTCAATACAATGGTGTCTTGGAGATCCATATGATGTAAGTCTTTTTGCGGTGTGTTTGTTGGGATCCGATGAATGTTGAGTTTATGATCAAATCTATGTTTTTATCCATGAAAGTTATTTGAGTCTTCTTTGATCTCTTATACGCATGACTGATTATAGCCTCGTATTTCTTCTCCGGTAATTGGGTTTTGTTTGGCCAACTTGATCTATTTATCTTGCAATGTGAAGAGGTGTCTTGTGGGTTCGATCTTACGGTGCTTGATCCCAGTGATAGAAGGGGAAATGACACGTATGTATCGTTTCTATTAAGGATAAGGATAACAAGATGGGGTCTATTTCTACATAAATAGATCTTGTCGACATCATGCCATCGTTCTTATTGCATTACTCTGTTTTTTCATGAACTTAGTACACTAGATGCATGCTGGATAGCGGTCGATGTGTGGAGTAACAATAGTAGATGTAGGCAGGAGTCAGTCTACTAATCATGGACGTGATACCTATATAATGACCATTTCCTGGATATCATCATCATGATTATTTGAAGTTCTATCAATTTCCCAACAATAATTGTTTTCTCACCATTTGCTATTTTTCTCGAGAGAAGCCACTAGTGAAACATATGCTCCCCAGGTCTCTCTTCATCATATTTGCATGTGCGATCTATTTTCCTTTGCTTTTATTTTCAGATCTACTAAACCAAAAATACAAAAATATCTTGCTCCACTTTGTTTATTTTGCGATCTATTTATCCTATCTATCACAACTTTATCACGTCTTCTCGCTAATTTGAGGCACCATTACCCGAAAGGGAATGACAACCCCTTTAACACGTCAGGTTGCGAGTATTTGTTATTTCTGTGCAGGGCTATTTACATTGTATTGCTTGGTTCTCCTAATGGTTCGATAACCTTGGTCTCATCACAAAGGGAAATACCTACCGTCGTTGTGCTGCATCATCCCTTCCTCTTTGGGCAAATACCGACGTAGTTCAAGCAGGCATCAGCGGCAACAAGGCGGAAGCGAGGTCGTAACCTAAAAAACTGATACCATGTATCATATGAGAATTGCACGATGTATTACTCAGGTGCAATCACAAGTATATATGATGTATAATGGTGGACCACGACCTCACACTAGTAGAAAACGGGGCAGAGGTCCAGGCCGGGTCAGCCCATTAGTCCCGGTTCAGTCCAGAACCGGGACCCATGGTGGCATTGGACCCGGTTCGTGAGCCCCGGGGGCCGGCCGGGCCACGTGGGCCATTGGTACCGGTTCGTCTGGACCTGTTGGTCCCGGTTGGTGGGACGAACCGGGACCAATGGGCCTCGCTCCTGGCCCACCACCATTGGCCCTGGTTGGTGGGACGAAACGGGACCAAAGGCTGCCCTTTCGTCCCAGTTCATGCCACCAACCGGGACCAATGAGGTTTAATTAATTTAGATGCTCTGCAGAGCTTTATGTTGTTAGATGAGAACTATGTATGTACTTTGGTTTTAATGTGATGATGAACTTCTATTAATTTGGTCACTTAATTATCTATTCATGATGTTGACGGTGAGCCCCCCAGGAAGAGGGTTCCTGCGAAGGTGATGTGGTATGCTCCTATATTACCACGGTTGAAATGTCTGTTCAGAAAAGGAGAGCATGCCAAGTTGATGCGATGGCATGGTGAGGACCGTAAGAAAGACGGGAAGTTGAGAGCACCCGTTGACGGGTCGTAGTGGCGAAAAATCAAGAGGAAGTACTGGGATGAGTTTGCAAGTGACCCAAGGAACGTATGGTTTGCTTTAAGCGCGGATGGCATTAATCCTTTCGGGGAGCAGAACAGCAATCACAGCACCTAGCCGTGACTCTATGTATGTATAACCTTCCTCCTTGGATGTGCATGAAGCGGAAGTTCGTTATGATGCCAGTTCTCAAACAAGGCCCTAAGCAACCCTGCAACGACATTGATGTGTACCTAAGGCCATTAGTTGAAGAACTTTTACAGCTGTGGAATGGAAACGGTGTACGTACATGGGATGAGCACAAACAGAAGGAATTTGACCTAATGGCGTTGTTGTTCGTGACCATCAACGATTGGCCCGCTCTCAGTAACCTTTCAGGACAAACAAACAAGGTTGAATTTTCTCTATAGGCGCATCTATGTTCATTTTCTTAGTAAAGTTAATCACAAACTTGTGATTCACACAAATTTTAAAGAATTCAAATTTTAACTATTCAAATTTGAAAACTAATGGCACTAACAGAAAGTTTATAATTTTTCTAAAACTAATGGCACTAACAGAAAGTTTATAATTTTGCTAACCTCAAAGCAAAAAGAATTAAAGAATAAAGAAAAAAGAAAAAAACAAAAGAAAATAAATAATGCAGAAAACAAAACAAAAAACTGGAAACAAAATAAAAATAGCAACAATAAGTATTTTGTTGTAAGTAGAAACAAAATAAAATAAATAAAGCAACAAAGAAAACAAAAAAACAAAAAAAGTGTTTTTAAATTTGAAAACTAATGGCACTAACAGAAAGTTTATAATTTTTCTAAAACTAAAAGCAAAAAAGAATTAAAAAACAAAGCAAAAAACAAAAGAAAATAAATAATGCAGAAAACAAAACAAAAAACTGGAAAAAAATAAAAATGGCAACAATAAGTATTTTGTTGTAAGTAGAAACAAAATAAAATAAATAAAGCAAGAAAGAAAACAAAAAACAAAAAAGTGTTTTCAAATTTGAAAACTAATGGCACTAATAGAACGTTTATAATCTTTCTAAAACTAAAAGCAAAAAAGAATTAAAAAATAAGGGAAAAAAAAGAAAATAAATAATGCAGAAAACAAAACAAAAAACAGGAAAAAAATAAAAATAGCAACAATAACTATTTTGTTGTAAGTAGAAACAAAATAAAATAAATAAAGCAAGAAAGAAAACAAAAAAACAAAAAAAGTGTTTTTAAATTTGAAAACTAATGGCACTAACAGAAAGTTTATAATTTTTCTAAAACTAAAAGCAAAAAAGAAATAAAAAATAAAGCAAAAAACAAAAGAAAATAAATAATGCAGGAAACAAAACAAAAAACTAGAAAAAAATAAAAATAGCAACAATAAGTAAAGAAAACAAAAAAACAAAAAAGTGCCTCCTACTAGGCCCTCACGGCCTGAATATGACTAGAAACCCAACAATGGGCCAGGATTCAGGCCCGTAGTAAGCCCAGTAGGCCCACAGGCACATAGAGACAGATTAGGCCCGAAAGCCTGCTTTAGAGAGGAGCTCGAGAGGGTTGGCGCATCGCACCTGATAAACAGGTGCGTCTCTCTCAGCTAGCGAGGTGGGACTAAACTCCCACCACCACGCCGTTGTGCAAGGCCCATTGGTCCCGGTTGGTGGCACCAACCGGGGGCATTGGTACCGGTTGGTGTACCAACCCGTACCAATTCCCCCCCTTTAGTCCCGGTTGGTGCCACCAACCGGGACCAAAGGCCGCCGCTTCCCGCCCTTTGGGCTGCCGAAAACTGGCCTTTGGTCCCGGTTGGTGGCACCAACCGGGACTAAAGGGGGTATTGGTCCCAGTTTGTGCCACGAACCGGGACCAAAGCCTTTCCTATATAACCAAACACTTGGGAAATTTCCCCCCACCCGCCATTCTTCTCTCCAACGCCGCTAGGCTACTGCGCTGCTCCTCGACGCCGGCCCCTGCCCCGACGTCGCCGTCGCCTCCCCTAGCCGACCGAGGTCGCCGTCGCCTGTGCCCTCGCCCGACGCCGTCGCTGCTCGCCGCCCTGCTCCGACGCGCGTCGCGTGCCCTGGCCCGCCCCCGTCGTCGCCGTCGCCCTGCCCCGCCCCCTTCCTTGTCGGCCGTCGCCCTGCCCCATCGCCGTCCTCGCCACCGAACGCGCGCTCCCTACCCCGTTGTTGTCCTCGCCGCGGAACCCGCGCCCCTGCCCCTCCGTTGGTCCGGCCGGCGCCCCTCCCCTGTTTTTTTCTTATATTACATGCTTGTTTTTTCGGATTATATATATGTATATATGTGAGTATATGTATTGTGTATATTGCTTGTTTTCAGATTTTTTTCATATATATGATGATTTCTATTTTTCCTTTTTATAAAAATGTATATATGTTTGTATGTTCTCCGTGTATATATGTTCATATATGCAAAAGTTAGATTTATATATTTAGAAAAGGATTATCTATATATGTTCTCTGATTTAGTACATTTTAGGTTAGTTTCATTTTTAGAAAAGTTTTATATATTTAGGAGAGGAAAAAGGAAAATAAGAAGAGGAAAAAGGAGAAGAAGAGGAGAGGAAGAAAAGGAAGAGGAGAAGAAGAGGAGAGGAAGAAAAGGAAGAGGAGAAGAAGAAAAAATAGAAAAAAATTCTATTTTTTCTTCTTCTCCTCTATTCTTTTCTTCTTCTCCTCTTTTTTTTTCTTCTTTTTTTCTTCGATCTTCTCCTCTATTCCTTTCTTCTTCTCCTCTTTTTATTTCTTCTTTGTTTTTTTATGCTTTATCGGGTCTGTCGTCGTCCATATACCCCTCCGGATAACTTGAACATGAGGGGGGGGGTCGATATACCTCCTCCCCGATAATATTATTTTCCCATGTACGTATGTCGTGTCGATATAAACTCCCGATAACTTCAACACGTGGGGGGGGGGTCAATTGATATACCCCCTCCCGATAACTTCAACACGTGGGGGGGGGGGGTCGATATACCCCCTCCCTGATAATATTATTTTCCCATGTACGTATATCATCGTTGTCGATATAAACCCCTCCCGATAACTTCAACACATGGAGGGGGGGTCGATATACCCCCTCCCGATAACTTCAACACGTGGGGAGGGGGGTTCGATATATCCCCTCCCAGATAACATTATTTTCCCGTGTATTTATCTCGTCGTTGTCGATATTACCCCCTTGAAGCATTGTCAAGGCCACCCCAAACCCTAGAGAAGAAGCGTCGAGGCCACTAATTAATATGATTCCTTACTGTGATTAGCTAGCTAGATTTCTCTATGCAGAAATCTAGGATCCCCCTCCATCATCCACGCCGTCGTGGGGGTAGCTTCTCCTTCATTCCCGTGTGCTAGACAATTTGGTGTAATAATGCACTCGGGAATGAAAGGAGGAGCTACGTACCATCACCGATAGTCAACTCGTGATTAATAATAATGATCTAATTTAGGTTTTTTAGTACATATATTTAATTGTACTAGTTTAATATTTGAATTATGAACTTAGGCCAGAAATTTCGTACTCGGACGACGAAAACCGCCTGGGGGAGTGTGACTGGTGCCACGACGATCGAGGTATGTGCGACAGGTTCATTGAGCTGGACGAAGATCGGCGTTTCAGCATTAAGCTTGAGGATACCTTCGATATTCATACGGTACGCAACGATGACAATAGTTTTTCGTAATTAAGCACGACTTCAACTATTTTAACGTGTATTTTTCATCTTTTCCAATTCGACTAGCTTATCCCATGCTATGCAAGACTCTATGTCTTGGAGAGGATGGGTTTTGAAGACCATGAAAGTATGGAAACAAAAAAAATCTCCTAAGGACCCATCATGGTGTGGATTTTAAAGTGAAGTTGTACAATGCTGAGAGTGTAACCCATTTTGGTTGCAAAAATTGGGAAGCACTTTGCAAGATGTATGGTTTTGATGAGGGTATGCTTGTCATCATGTATCTTGGTAATCCTACAATCGAGCAAGACAATATGGACATTTGGGTCCTTGTGTATACACCTCCAATTCTTCCCCCATGTGAGCTTAACATAGTTATTAAGTAATTTATATTGTTTATTTCAAAATAGTTGACAGCTTATTTTCATTGACAGCTTATTTTCATTCTTCAAAGAATTTGCGGAAGATGGTAGACAAAACCCACTACACCGATGGCTCCGAATTAAATTATAAGGAGAAAAATTATCTGATCACATTTTGTACTGATCTTGAGAATTACAATGTCTACAATCGAACTCCTCAACATTATAGTCAATACGTGTCACTAGTGCACGTGTTGAACTACTGTAACTACCATGGAGATACCCTGGTAAGATTTTTTACTATTACGACATTTCTGCATCTTTTTGCATACTTCTAAAACTAGTACATCATTGCTAACTACAAAGTTATTACTATGTTTTTCAACAGATAATCCCGAATGATTGTGTGCCTCATCTGATGTATACGCACGGTCGCCTTGATGTTTTGAACATACAACCAGGTCGTCCTACGAATCTCAACTGTCCATACCGGATTTCTAAAAGAAGTGGAGACATGACAATCAAAGAATGGAAAAAATGTATGGGAAGTCGTAAGGAACTTCTTGGAAGCAAAAGTGGCGAAGTGCAATAATTGGAGACAGGAAGATCTCCATTCTTCATAATGGAGAGTCAGGGTCTATATTGTTTTATGCTATTTTACCTTAAGGGTGTTTAGGTCCTACCTGATACTGATGATCATGTGCTAAGAACAATTATGTAGGGTTGGGTTCGATGACTATGAGGATGATGATCGTATGACTTATTATTAATAACGAGTAGAAGTTGTATAATGGTGCATGATTAGTAGGACTCGTTATTATATATGATGATGTATGATGCAAGCATGCATGAGTTATTATATATCAACGGGTGAAATGCACATAGCAGTAGCATTGGTAAACCAAGGACGCAGATATAAGATAGGGCACATCTCTCTATTAGCTAGCTAATAACAACCTAAAATTAACCCCCAAAACCCCTAAACCAGCCACTTTTTTTAAAAAAAGAAAAACCTCAGCTCCAGCCAGCTGCTGACACGTGGAAGCCTTTTGGTCCCGGTTCATGTCACCGACCGGGACCAAAGGCCCCCTTGCCTGGGCTGCTCGCAGTGGTCACGTGGAGGCCCATCTGTCCCGGTTCGTGTTAGAACCGGTACTAAAGGTCTAGGGCATTAGTAACGACCCTTTAGTCCCGGTTCAAGAACCGGGACAAAAGGCCCTCACCAACCGGGACTAATAGGGGTTTTTCTATTAGTGTCAACTATACGAGGAAACTAAGAGGTGCGCCCAATACACAATATGCACAACACATATATTCAACATTAGGGATTTGGCGACATCGCGGTGGTAGCAAACTGGCTTTGATGGAAGGGAAAACCTCCTTGCCGGTAGAAGAAGATGTGTTGATGGGTTGGTTGCTATGCTCTATAGGGTGGGGCAAGCGGCACATGAAGAGTCCGATGAGGCAAAAGCTAATCACAGACAACACATTTTTTATTTGGCGAGGTGACGAATTTGCCGATTGTCAACTTAATCTGTCCCGGTATTCAATGTTAACTGATTTTTTAGGTTAACTGAATCTATACTAGTGTTAATTGTTGACAGAAAGTTTAGGTTAACAGAATATGTGTCGGTGTTCAAATTTAACTGAATTTGTCGCGGTTAACTTATTTTTGCATCAGTGTTCAAATTTAACTGAATAGCAAAGCAACATTGATAACTTGTTCACTGCATACCAAAGCCACGAACCCAAATTCCCAACATACCTAAGCAACAAAAGCAACATTGATAGATTACTAAATTATATGTTGAATGTGTACCTAATCAGCATAGCTAACTAGGCTTCACTGCTACTTATGAGCTGCGTTGGGATTTCCTCGAAGAGGAGAGGATGATGCAGTACAGTAGAAATAAGTATTTTCCTCAGTCAAGAACCAATATTATCAATCCAGTAGGAGAATCACACAACACTATATAAGCAGTACCTACACATATAACAAATCCTTGCACCCAACACGCACAAAGGGTTGTCAATCCCTTGCCGGTTAATTGCAAGATTAAATTGTATGGTGATAGATAAATAGATAGATCACACTAAATATAAAATAAAATAAATAAAAGAAAAATTGCAGCAAGGTATTTTTAGATTTCAACATGTGATAAAAGTAGACCCGAGGCCATAGTTTTCACTAGAGACTTCTCTTGAGAAAATAGCATATGGTTGATGGTGTCCTGGACTAAAGGTACTCACCACGTCGGCAACCGACTAGGTGGATCAGGCCGAGGACACCATGGCAGATCACTAATGGGCTACTTCGGGCAGCCCATGACGCATACAGAAAAGACTACACAAGACTTGGCGCCCAAGCCGATGATTCTCCTAAACCCTAGGCCTCCAGTGTATTATATAAACAGAGCCTAGGCTAGTCAATAGAGGAACTCATATTCATTAGAACAATCTCGTGGTAGATACATGTACCATGTACAATACCCATATCAATACAATCAAAAATAGGACGTAGGGTATTATCTCTTCGAGAGAATCCGAACCTGGGTAAAATCATGTGTCCATGTTACCATCGCTCCAAGACACCTAGCTTAAGACCCCTGCTACGAGATATGTCGGATATCACACCGACATCGGTGCTTTCATTGAGAGCCTGCTGCCATTCACCGTGGTGCGATGGGAATTCAGATCGTCCCTAGCGCGATCTACGCATTGGAACCGAGCTTTATTGTCGATGTCGGCATCTTCGTCGCCGGCTTGATTGGTCACCTCGGCTGGACCGAGGACTATGCTCCACGTCAGATCGTCATGATCGGATGAGGGCTTCCATCGACATGAACTCTGATCTCTATCAAGACCATGGAGGAATCATCCATGAAGCTCATGGGCTCGAGGTCAACATTAACCTCGGGCAATCATGCAGATTTTCTGGACAGCAGAATTGTGTTCGCTGTCGCCACCTCCTCAGGTGTCGTTTTGATGAACCCTTTGGTGGGACTTGTGCGGAATTGCACCTACAACAACCCTATAAAATTTCATCGTATTCCAATGAAGGAATCTCCGGCGATCTCCGATCTATCGGAGCCTTGTCGAATCTGGATGGGAGTCTAGAAAAGTTTTGGCGAGGAGTCGAGCGTCCATCTTGGACGTCCTTTGGAAGATCCAACCGTTCATCTGCTGCGTAATTTCTATATCTATCACCCCTCAAAATTTCAGCTTGATCCGACCGTTCAAACTCCGAGAACAGTCCGATGAGTGCCACACTTTTTAGATCTGTTTTCTGCACGGAAACTAATCCTACCCAAGTTCGTCTTTTTTCATGAACGCGATATCGACCATCCTTTTTGAAGTAATCTCTTTCTAGGGTTTTAAGATTTGTTCCTAAAACACACACCCCCATGGCATCGTGCAAATACCACGACACCCCCCGGTGCCACTTACTCACATATTGTCCGAATTTCTGGGTCGCCCTGTTTTTTTATACGGGCTGGCCGATATTCAGGATCTGTTCGGGCCATAAAAATGACCAACCCACATATCGTCCGGAATTTTTCACACCGGCGGCCGTTGGCAGGATCTACTGAAGATGCTCTAATATGATTTAACATCAATGCAAAGGGGTGTTTGAAAGAAAGAAAAATCTTCCTGCTCTAACAGTCGAACTGCCTGTTCCTCGACCTTGCTGAAATTACAAGATATATTTGCCACCGCAGGTTCCCGTTCAGGTTTCCCAATTCATCGCCCAAACCCTCCTGCTCGTGGCCATGGTGCTTGGCGGCGGAGGCTAGGTTATCTTGGCGCTGCCGTCCCTCACTCCGGCTCTCACCCACCGCCATTGCCCACTCCATCCGGCCGCTGCCCCATCCCTCTGCTCGTCCCGTTCTCGCTCCAAACCTGTAGCTCGTCTTGCCGCAGCCCCGAGCTCGACCCGTCTCCAACCCTCGTCCACCGCCCGCTGTCGCCGCGCGCAAGGTGTTTGACGCCCAGGCCGACGAGAAGGAGTGCCCCAGGCTGCGGATCTGTTGGAGGTTGCCGCCAGGTCCACCCTCTGCCTCTTACTTCACGTATTTGTGTCTTGAAATGTCTGCCCATAGAGTGGATTCAAAAAATTCGGATGAACGGGTGAAGGGATTTGTGGCATGAATGTATTGATTAAATTTCTGTGTGGTCATATGTATGTGTGGAATGTTTAACATGAGAGTGACATGCAAATTTATTTTTTGTGGACCACACTGCAGTGGTACACATGCATTTCCTTTACAGCACATTCTTCACCATATTTTCAACATATGACAGTGCACATTACATACGTATGCATGAGATTGTTTAGAAGTTAGAACACATAGAAGTGAGCAAGTTATCTTGGCATAGCCTTTTGTCATTGAACGCTCAGTTGGCTCGGTCGAGATAAATAGTGAATGCTTGTGGACATACCTGGCTTTCTTGTCGATAAGCAAACAAAAAAAGGACAAGTTTTATGGTGAACTTGATTTTCTCAGCAACTTCTGCAAAGAACATCAGAAACAATTTGCTTGTATACTCCTGGATGAAACAAAAAAAAATCTCGGCAACTTCTGCGAATAATAGCCAGAAATAATTGTTTTGTACACTCCTGAATGAAACAATTGTTTTCTTGGCAACTTCTGCAAATAACTGTAAAAAAAAACTAAGTTCACCATTGAAAAAAGCTACTCCCTCGGTCCGGAATTACTTGTCGCCGAAATGAATAAAAATGGATGTATCTAAAAGTAAAACATGTCTACATACATCCATTTTTTTGACAAGTATTTCCGGACGGAGGGAGTACTATTTATAACCTTCCCCAAGAGTCAGTTACAATTTTCACTAGCTTGTTCTCATTGTGGTTTATCAGGATTATCTGGACAACTGGCTTCTGCACAAGCTTAACTTGTTTCAAATCCACACATTATCGTGATGTTGCTGAACCGGACAACATCAACAACTTCGAGTGGCACAGCTTCTCCTCCTAGTGAACATGATTTAGTTTCTGCTGAAGGACAGAACATCATGACAGGTGATAGTATATTGGAATCTCTTGTGTATTTGATTTAGCAGAAATAAAGATGATGTGCATGTTGTATTTAAGCACTTGCGTAAATAGCAACCACTTGGTTGTAGAGATGCCATACAATAAGGAGTTCAATATGTTTTATCCACATGTATACGTGTCACTGTCACCAGCATGAAATATGACTTGTATTTATGCAAGTTCTGAAATTTTGAACCACCCTCACATGTTCTAATTCTTACAATATCCCTTCCAGCAATATTGAGGTACTTTTTTTTGGGGGGGGGGGGGGGGGGGGGAGGGGGGGGGGAGAGGGGGGTGTTAAAATAGAATATATACCCATATGTGTGTGTGATGTTGTTTCAAGTTTTCACTCTAAAAACAACTTGTTTAGACGAGACACTTCTACTAATAACCATGTCCAATAATTTGTCTATATAACTTTCTCGTCATTCATCGGCGATGTACAGACTTCGTATTTCTTTAAACATGGGTCAGTTTCATTCTTTTCTTGTGCATCATATTGTCATAGTTTACTCTTTCATATGAAGCAGTGATGATTATAACCACATAGTATTTTGTCATGTAGTGATGGATTTGCTGGATTAGAGACTTTGGAGGATCCCACTCCTAGACCATCATCAATTACTTTTGAAGACTTGCGTGATGCTTTTGTTGAAGCCTCGAAGCACCAGATGCGTCTTAGGCCCAAGTCACCATCCCGGGAAGACATGATAATGAGTAGCCAAGAGCATGACCGTAAGAGTTTGGTGATAGCGTTGAATGTCTACGCCAAGCTAAATAACATGCAGGTGTGAGGAAAAAGAATCTGGCATGCAAATTAGAACTGAATTGTTTATATTTTTATTGATTTTCTTTCTTTGCTTAGTCCTTGGTTTTAAGGATTGCTTTAAGTTACTACTCTATATTGCTTCTGTTAGCACAATATAATTTGTCCGTGGATTAGTGCATGTTGTAGTGACCTATTTTGAATTTACATTCCAGCCTAGGGAGTTAGAGCATCTCCAGCCGCGCCCCCAGAACGGCCTCCCCAGGCAATATTTTTGCGCCGGCGCCGAAAAAACGGCCCAGTCGCGCCCCCAGGAGCCCGTTTTTCGCCGGCTTGGGCCGAAATCAGCGCCGGCGGACCCAGGCCGAACCCGGCGCGCTGGGGGGGGGGGGGCACTTGGGGGCGCCAGCCGAAACATTTTTGGCGCGAAAATCGGTGGGCCCTCCTTGGCAGCGACTCGGCTCTTCTCGTCGCTTCGTCGTCCTCATCGCCTCGGTTCCCACGGCGAATCAATGCCAAAACTGTCGCGCGCTACCATGCCGGTCAGCCTCCTCCATTGATGGCTCACGGGCGGCGCAGTGAAGACCGGACGACGCGCGTCCCTCGCCCGCCACGCGTACACACGACGGCCATGCGTACGCGCGGCACCTCCGCCTATATAAGCCGCCCCCAGCGCGCCGGTGACGCACAGACACTCCATCACCGACACCCATTCCTCCCTCTCCTCTCGCCGTCTCCAGTTCAACCATGCCGAGCGTTTCCCAGGCGACGGCGCGACGGTGAACGGCTTCGGCCGCCGCCACCTTCACGAGGACGAAGCTCGGCTCCTCTTTGAGGCCGAGTACCCGGCCCCGCCGGACATGCGGGTGCCCGGGGCGTGGAGGATCAGCGCCGGCGGGGTCCCGGTGCGACCACCGCCCACCGGGGCGGCGCGGCGTGCGGAGATCGCGCGTATCCGCTCCTCTCTGCCGCAGGCGGTGAGGGAAGGTCCACGGTACGTCCCCGACAGCCCATTGTGGGAGCCATACTTTCGTCGCCGCCACGCCGAGCAGCTCGAGGCCACCAACGGCGTCGTGCCCTCCAGAAGGCTCAACTCCGAAGGCCGCTGCCGAGGGTGGGCGTGCCCGGCCGCACGCTGGAGGCCGTCCTCGAGTATATCGAGGGCGGCAACACGCCCAGGCTGGAGTACCCCACTCCACCGTCCTTCTCCCGCCGGCGTGGGAGCTCATGGACGCCGAGGCACATGGACCCGGGGGCGTCCTCCTCCTCGTCAGGCCGGTCGACCGGCTCTCCCTGCCTCTGCCTCGTCAAGCCGGAGCCCGAGGACACGCAGGTCAGCCACCGCACCCGCAGCTCCGGTGTCCGCATCGCCGACTCCTCCCCCACCTCTGGACGCATCGTCCTCGTCAGGCCAAAGGCGGAGCCCAGCCTCCCCGCGGAGTACGAGGCCATAGCCCGGCGCGGATTCTCCGACGAGGAGGCCCTAAAGTGGGCGCGGAACGACTACCTCCGCGACGAGATAGTCCGGTAGGGCTGAGCCTTGGAGGAGATAGCTGCCCGCAGGCGTGGGCGCGAGGACGAGCACGGCGTGGTGATCCTCGACAGCGATGAGGACGAGGACGCCCCCGGACCGTCCAACCCGCCGTGCCAACCTGGGGAGGGGTGCAGCAGGGACGACGGCCGCGGAGGAGGCGACAACGACGACGGTGACTACACGCAGTTCTACAGGCTCCTCGGCATGTAGTGCTTCAAGGGCGGCGGGCGGCGAGGAGCGGCAAGGGCGACAGCAGGCCTAGTAGCTTTTTTTCCTTTCTGTAAAATATTTTAAATAGGTATGAACTCGCCGAAGTTTGGTTGAATTTAGCCGTGTTTAACCGAACGTCGCCGAGCATTTTTTTTAAACAATTAGACACGCCTGGGGGCGGCCTTGGAGCCGGCGACTGGGGACCAACTCGCCCCAGGCTGGTTTTTTGCGCCGGCTCGCCCCCAGGCTGCGATTTTAGGCGCCTCCTGGGGGCCAACAGCTGGAGATGCTCTTAGAGCTTGTGGAAGTGAAGCAAAGGAACCTAATTGATGAGAGTGGAAAAGGCTATGTGCACTTCAACTTTACAGCGAAGAAGAGATTGGATGGCACAATCAGTTTGTTCTTTGCTGAGGTACATCCTGACTGCAGAGAGGACGATGATGTATATCTTTGCACTGCAGTGGAAGAGAATGTCTCTGGTAATTGGTATTTCTATACATTGAATTGCTTTTTCATGTTGATTAATTAGGCATCCATCCATCCGCTAACGCACCCCCTTTGCCTTTTTAAGGTGCTTGTTTTGGTTGTGAGGATCGAGCAAAAGAGCTTGTACATCCCAGCGGTGGCTACTTGGGTGGGCATAAAGATGTAATATATCCTTTCATGGAGTGTGAGGTTTCTGATTGAGCGGAGCAGGGAATAAGTGAAGATGAGTGTCGGTAGGTGGCGGTGTGGAATGAAGAGCTAGCTAGTGGTCGTTATTTAGCTATCTATAACATATATATAGCAATTTGAATCCTCCTCTAGTCTGGGATCTGTTTTGTTAGAGGTTCTTCTGTAGTGGATTTCTCGCAGGAGCAGTATTTTTACAGTTTGAACATAGTTACCGTGCTAACGTGATGCGAGTATTTGGTTGATGTGTAATGTAAGATTTTCACACATGCATCCACTGGGCTACACTGACTAGATACATGCATCGCCACTGACTGGCTGCATGTGGATCTCACATAAAGAGTGAAAGCCTTTGGGACTTTTTTTTTATAAAAGAAAGCAGATGATTTCCTTGTTCCACCACAAAAAATAACCTTTGTCCTAGTGGTTTTTTCTTCTCTTTATTTTGAGTGGTGGATTATTTTCTTCTTTTTTCAAGGAATTAAAATCTCTGTCCTACTATTTTTTTTAGAAGAGCAACCTAAAGTTACTCCCAAACGGAGTTACACTCTGTAGCCACAGAGGTACGTCTGCAATCAGTTCCTGGTCTCCTTGTCTCCTAGCAAGGGCTGCATGTTCATGCGCCAAAGCATTTTGATTCCTTCCGATGGCCTGAACCTGATATGAAGCCAACCCAGGCAGTTTTGTTTTGACATCAGCGAGAATTGGATGGCGCTCTGAACGAATAATTCCTTTCATGTTAGAATAAATTCGAGGCATACCGTTGATCATCCGAGGATCAAGCAATCACACGAGTCACGACACGGAGATTTGTTAACGAGGTTCACCGATATGGCTACATCCCCGGGGCCTGACTATGGGCGCTCCTCCCCATGACACCGTCACAATACCGCACACCGGCCACCCGGGCGCCGGCACATGCCGCCGGCTCCCCCTTGCGCGCATGTGCTATTATGTTGGCATAGGTTACATCGTGTGTCTACCCCCGCTATATATGAGAGGCCTAGGATACAAGTGTCCTATTAGGACACGACTCCACATCCTATGTAAACATAATACAACTCCTAGTCCAACTGTAACCTACCTTATACACAATACTCGACACAACTCCAACAAACTCCACCTTGGCGAATGTTCTCCACCACCTTGAATTCGTCAATGCGTCAAACTTCCATGTACATTGGACTTGAGTATATCGCATGAGTATCGCTGCTACTCCAAAGACTCCATATGACTCCACCTGCAACTTGTAGTCCCTTCTTTTCTTAACCACGGTCAACACTCGAGCAAAAATTAAGTTCCTTGTTACTCTAGTTTTTGCTCCCAACTTTCAGAGCATCAGTCCAACGCCATCACACACTGATCACTGACATGCGTGAAAATGAACAACTCACATATTGGGTGTCACACATAAGAGCTACCTGAACTCAACATCACCGCTCCTTTCTTGACCGCATATCTGAAACATGAAGGAATTTCACCGTTGCTTGTAGTCATCTCGAGTCAAATTCGCAGTTGTCTCACCACATGTATGACCACCAGAGCCCTGGCCCGTCTCCATGCCCCGTGCATACCGCACGCCTCGCCGCTATTACTGCGTCGAGCCTCTGCTGTCCCGGTCGAGTTTCAAGGGTCGCAAAACCACACCACTCAACCCCCACTGCAGAGTACCACCGATCATCACCGACCGATGACGAGTTTCACGCTTCCATCAGACTACTGGGCTCCAGTCCGAACTACGTGTCCCTTGCTTTTTCCCGCTGAATAGGCTTCGACTCTCTGTCGACTTACGTCGTAGCCCCTCAATCAGCACCGAGTGAAGTACTCCAGACTCTAGCTCCACCTTCAACATGACTCCATGGTAGATGATCAGTCCACCCCCGCGCCTCATTGACTTCAAGCTCCGTGTATACACCACCTTGAATCAATCCCGCGCCATAGTCTTGTCGAAGCCACACAAGCCCTCAGGCCTGCGCCACGTGTTTCCACGCCCAGAAGTCGGTCACCATCAGCACCACACTCCTATGTCGTCGCCGCCGATCCCACGACCGTCTTCTGTACCAACCGACTCACGTCGATCCGTCAGACTGTCAAGTCCGACCCAGTCGAACTTGTCTGGCTACACGACACGCTCGAGGCTCCCAAATCGTCTCCCGTGAATCTCCATCCATCATATGATAATTCCATCTTAGCTGGCATGACTTCCGGCATCGACTTCAAGCATCCTTGTTGCACCTAACACATTTTTCACCCTTGTCTGCCATAACTCAAGGTTTTCAGTCTCGTTAAACTTTTCCACCTCAAACCTGGTACCCGATGGCGCCATGATTCTTTGTACGGCTGACCCTGTGAAAAATAACTGAACAGTCTTACAGTGATCCCCAAGCACAAGAACAGAACCTCTGTCTACTACTAGCAATCTAGCTAGTTGGTCTTCACGTGAAGTGCTCCCTTGGCTCAACTTCCAATGGACACATATGGATTTATTTCCCCGATTGATTTGCCTGCCTAACTCCGTGTCAATGGAGACTCGGGTCCCCTCCTTTTTTTTTCAAAACAAATCTTGTATCTGACTGCTCTTTCCTGCCTGTACACCACCGGACTCGCCGTATGATCCGTGACTCGCCGCATGCATCCTTGCGGCTTCCGCCAGCTGGGCCGCTGCCCACGCACGCGCCTTTCGGCCTCCGCAGCCAGCGCCCGATCGACCGATCAACATGCTGCCTTGCCTGCCTGCGCGACGCGCCGCCGCTGCTTAGTGTACGCTCGCCCGATCGACCTACGCGAGATCTTTCGCCGCACGTACGTCTAGCCTGCTTGCAAGTCCGATCTGATCTCCGCGAGTTGCCGTGCGCCTTGATGTCTTCCGATCAAATCTCAACCGTTCTCATCACGATATCGATCAAAACATCAAATCTTCCTCTGAATCGAATCAACGCCTCCGCAAACCTTCGGTCTTCAACCATAGCTCATGATACCACTTGTTAGAATAAATCCGAGGCATACCGTCGATAATCCGAGGATCAAGCAATCACACGAGGCACGACACGGAGATTTGTTAACGAGGTTCACCGATATGGCTACATCCCCGGGGCCTGACTATGGGCGCTCCTCCCCATGACACCGTCACAATACCGCACACCGGCCACCCGGGCGCCGGCACATGCCGCCGGCTCCCCCTTGCGCGCCTGTGCTATTATGTTGGCATAGGTTACATCGTGTGTCTACCCCCGCTATATATGAGAGGCCTAGGATACAAGTGTCCTATTAGGACACGACTCCACATCCTATGTAAACACAATACAACTCCTAGTCCAACTGTAACCTACCTTATACACAATATTCGACACAACTCCAACAAGTTCCTGGTCTCCTTGTCTCCTAGCAAGGGCTGCATGTTCATGCGCCAAAGCATTTTGATTCCTTCCGATGGCCTGAACCTGATATGAAGCCAACCCAGGCAGTTTTGTTTTGACATCAGCGAGACTTGGATGGCGCTCTGAACGAATAATTCCCTTCATGTTGAGTTCTTTCACTGCCAGAGGGCAGTCCATCTCCAAGACAACGCCCCCACCCAATACAACCGTGCCAGCTCTGACTGATCGCTCCGATAGACCTGTCAGAGCAGCCAAACACTCAGCCACCTCGACAGATCTGTCAGACCAGCAAAAGTGCCCAATTTGCTGCCATGTCAGCATGTTTGGCTAATTTTTTATTGTGTTGCAGCATTTTGAGTCAAAAAAATTGCCATTTGGCTGAAGATGCTACCACGACCGCGAGCGGTTATGTTGCTTTTCTGCCCTGGGCGATGCTATTAGTGGTGTGCAGGTAGATCCACTCGCCTTTGCGCTACTAGCTTGTTTTGTAGTTGGGACCTTACCTCAGACCTTCCTAAGGAAACAATGTTCCCTCAAGTAGGGTTAAACAAGAGAACTGTTGTGTTCTTACAGCCGTTCACTCTCAATGGTCTTCCCAGCGAGCACTAAAAGGGGCATCCCCTGCATACTACTAACCCCTCTCCCCCTTTTAACACCCTCTTTGGCATGCTATGGCAATGATATCAGTAAAAATTATCATGTTGCCATATGAGCAAGGATTGTCATGTTGCAGCTGCCATGCTCCATATTCATTAATTGCCATATGAAAAGAAGGGGGTTGCCATTGGTACATAAAAAAAGAATTGACATCCGCAAAAGTTGCCATAAATGTTTATGAATTGTCATGCTGCAAAAGAGGAGAATTGCCATGCTATAACGTGGAGAATTCCATGTTGCAACAGAGAAATTGCCACACATGTCTTCATAATTTTGCCATGCTATAGACATAGATTTGACATGATATAGCTCAAGAACTGTCATGGTGCAGTGCGAAAAGTTGTCATGTCATATTTTTGAAAGAAAAAAAAATAGAGGAGTTGTCATGCTATAACATATGTAGTTGCCATGTGTAAAAATTATGAATACGCAAAGAATTTGTCATGCTATAACAATGGTAATGTATAATAAAAACCTAAAAAACACGAAAATATGCATGTTACAGCTAACAGGCATAATTGCCATGTACAAAAAGCCAATATGCTCTCTACATGACCACTTTTTGAGGATTAGAAAACGGATAAAAACATGAAAATTCAAGATGTTCGCTCTAGGTAGTGGTGGTGGTTGGGGGATGTTGGAAATATGAGCAATTTACCGAATGATTTTATTAACAGAAATACTAGATAAAACATGACTAGTATAGCAGTGATAAAACAAGTCATGCGATTTGACAAAGTGAAGGTAAATAACATCTGCATATATGAGCTAGAAAGGATCATCTCTCGAGCAGACAGTAGATCAAGATGCATATATGAGGTAGATCCTAACATGTGTAGGGTAAACACTAGAAGAAAGAATTGTGGCAGGACCTCTAACAGGAAAGACAAGAACACGTACTGGACAACAGCTGGAGCAGAGGAACTAGACTTGGGGTTGGTGTCCTCCTTGTCGTCGAGGAGGTTGTCGACGTCGGGGAAATAGTTGTCGTGGGGGAAGTAGTCGTCGGAGTCCAGGGCGTCCGTGATGAAGAAGTCAGTAGTCGTGCAGTGCGCTCCCCAAAAACCTTATCACCCTTCTCCCGTACAGGACTCAAAGAGGTGCGGTTTCGGAGGCCTACTGTCCCGACTCGCGGTGCACGCCGCAAGCCGGGATGAGGAAGACTGCAGCAGCGTAGAGATTGGAACCGGTGGCGAGAGGAAGGAGAAGTTCTGGTGCGTCTCTCTGAGAGGAGCGACCTCCCTTTTATAGGCGCAAGATAAGGAGGTGAGAGGGCAGTGACGGAAGTTGAAACAAAGAGATGAAGACGAAGCGAACAGCCATCAGCCGAAGGGCTGCACCGTTCGCATTCAAACTCCACTATCGCAAAAACTTTTCAGCTTCCGTGTGACCTTTCGTATACCCGTAGTGCGTGGCAAAAATTTAGACATCGGCTCGGCTCATTCCTGCAACCCGCGGCGCGTCGTGACGAGGCGTGGCGTGGCGAGGCGGGCGGCGGAGGAGGAGCGCGCGTGGATGTCCCTCTTGTTTTCATGCTCATACAAGTGGGGAAGGAGCCTCCCTTATAAAGAGATCCAACTCCCTCTAAACTAGCAATGTGGGACTAAACTTTAGTTCCACCTCTTGCCTTGCACGAGTGGGCTGCGTGGGCCTCTAGGATTTTATTAGGAATTTTCTGAAACTGCTATTGGGCTAGGCCCAAATAGACAAAAATTCCAGCAATCCCCCACCAGATCCCAGAGGCACACAAAATTTGCCTTTGGTTCCAAAACACTGTTTTATATACCGGTACTGCAGTGGAGACTGTTAAGTTGAACTTCCACCTAGAATCCGATGCTACACTAGTAAGCAACTTGAATAGTGGACTGGGCCTTGAACTGCAAGTTTTCTGCGAATCTAGCTTCACATAAAGCCTTGACCGATACGTGGCTACCGTGGGTCTTCCCCGCGGGTGGAGCTTATGCGTCATACTCCGAGACCTTTCATGAGTTTACTAGAGAGAACCCTACTCTCATAGATTGCGACGTTTAACAATCAGACTCATATAGGTGCGTTCTTCAAAAGATGTTCTGCAGGACAACATCTCTGCTTCAAAGAGCCACTTAGAACACATTAAGATATACATCATCCTGCCATGCAGATTAGGAGAATTTTGCATCTTCATGGAGTGGTATTTTTAACAATAAGGATACTCTCCTCCCAGTTGACCAACAGCTTGTCTTCCACATCTAATTCACGGGATCTCCGATCACAAAGAATAGGTTACCACTGTGAACAACTCATATTGTGAGTCTCATACCCATCTCCCTTGATGCATTATCTATCACATTACGTGATAGACCCTTAGTAAAAGGATCTGCCAGATTTTTAGACGTTTGGATATAATCTAATGCAATAACTCCGGAGTTTTTCATTTTCCTGACAGACTTTAACCTTCTCTGAACGTGTCTTGATGACTTCATGTTATCCTTTGAACTGTTCACTTTTGTGATCACAGTTTGATTATCGCAGTTCATAAGGATACCCGGTACATGTTTCTCAACAACCGACAAGTCATTCAAGGGCCGACGAAGCCAATCTGCTTCGACTGTAGTTGTATCTAGTGATGTGAGTTCTGCTTCCATTGTTGACCTCGTTAAGATGGTTTGCTTGCAAGACTTCCAAGAAATAGCGCCACCTCCATGAGTGAATACATATCCGCTCGTGGCCTTTATCTCATCAACATCTGAGATCCAGTTTGAGTCACTATACCCTTCAAACACCTTTGGGTGCCCAGTGTAGTGAATTCCATAATTCGCAGTGCCTTTCAAATAACGCAGAACTCTCTCTAGAGCTTTCCAATGCACATCTCCTAGTTTTGAAACAAACCGACTCAGTTTGCTAACAGCAAAAGAGATGTCAGGTCTTGTAGCACTGGCTAAGTACATAAGCGAGCCAATAATCTGAGAATACTTCAATTGATCTCTAGCAATTCTTCAATTCTTTCGAAGCAGCACGCTAGCATCATATGGTGTTGGAGAGGGCTTGCAGTCACTATAGCCAAAGCGACTCAAGATCTTTTCCACATAGTGAGATTGAAGCAATGTAATCCCACCATCATCATCTCTCAACAACTTGATGTTCAGAATGACATTAGCCACTCCTAAATCCTTCATCTCAAAACAGCGAGATAGGAAATCCTTGACCTCCTTAATAACATTCAGATTTGTTCCGAAAATCAGTATGTCATCAACATACAAGCAAAGCATAACTCCCTCGCCCCCACCATGGCGATAGTACACACATTTGTCAGCTTCGTTCACAACAAAGCCTGCAGCTGTTAAAGTTCTTTCGAACTTCTCATGCCATTGTTTGGGTGCTTGCTTGAGTCCATACAAAGACTTCAGTAACTTGCACACTTTCCCTTCCTGACCATCTATTACAAACCCATCTGGTTGTTCCATATAAATTTCCTCATCCAACTCTCCATTTAGGAAAGCAGTCTTAACATCCATTTGATGAACGAGAAGACCATGTGAGGCAGCTAGTGAAAGTAGAACTCGAATAGTGGTCAGTCGAGCCACAGGTGAGTAAGTATCAAAGAAGTCTTCACCTTCCTTTTGGGTATAACCCTTTGCCACGAGCCGAGCCTTGTACTTTTCAATAGTACCATCAGGCCTAAGCTTCTTCTTGAATACCCATTTGCATCCTATAGGTTTGCACCCATAAGGACGATCAGTTATCTTCCAAGTTTCATTCGTCAAGATGGAATCCATCTTGCTACGAACTGCTTCTTTCCAGTAGTCAGCATCTTCCGATGCATAGGCCTCCGAAATAGAACTGGGAGTGTCATCTATGAGATACACAAGAAAATCATCACCAAAGGACTTTGCAGTCCTCTGTCTCTTGCTCCTAGTAGGAACTTCATTGTTTTCCTCCACATGACTTTCAAAGTGTTCCATCAAAATGGCAGGTTCGGCAATTGTAACTGATTCCTGATTAGATGAACTAGGCATCTCCTGATTAGATGAGGTAGCCATATCCTTCATGGGAAAGATATCTTCAAAGAAAGTCGTATCATTCGACTCCATGATCGTACCGACATGCATGTCAGGTACCTTAGATTTTACAACAAGAATCTATAGCCAATGCTATGAAAAGCATATCCCAGGAAAACACAATCACAAGTTTTTGGTCCCAGCTTCCGCTTCTTTGGAATTGGCACATTGACTTTCGCCAAACAACCCCAGGTTCGTAGATAAGAGAGCTTTAACCTTTTCTTCTCCCATTCCTCGAATGGAGTTATCTCTTTGTTCTTTGTGGGAACTCGGTTTAGGACATGACATGCAGTCAATATCGCCTCCCCCCACCATGCCTTGGAGAGACCCGATGTGTCTAACATGGCGTTAACCAAATCAGTTAGAGTACGGTTCTTTCTTTCGGCCACCCCATTTGACTGAGGTGAGTAGGGAGGCGTCCTCTCATGGATTATACCATGTTCCGCACAAAAAGCATCAAATTCATTTGAAAAATACTCTCCCCCACGGTCGGACCTAAGCCTCTTGATTTTTCGATCAAGTTGGTTTTCTACTTCAGCTTTATAGATCTTGAAAAAGTTCAAAGCCTCATCCTTAGATTTCAGAAGATACACATGGCAGTATCTAGTGGAGTCGTCAATTAACGTCATGAAATATTTCTTTCCACATTTTGTCAAAACACCATTCATTTCACATAGATCTGAATGTATAAGTTCTAGTGGTGCAAGATTTCTCGTTTCCGCAGTCACGTAAGACTTATGAGGTTGCTTAGCTTGCACACACACTTGACACTTAGATCCTTGACAGTGGTGAAACTAGGGATTAAGTTCAACTTCCCTAGTCGCGACATGCAACCAAAATTAACATGACAAAGACGTGAATGCCACACATTTGATTCACTATTGTTGCAAATATGATTAACAACTTTATTGTAAACGTCTGATAAGGATAAAAGAAACAGGCCTCCTGACTCATAGCCTTTACCGACAAAGGTTCCATACTTGGATATTACAATTTTTTTTGACTCAAAGACAATCTTGTAGCCATCTCTACACCGAAGAGATCCGCTAACAAGATTTTTATTGACAGAGGGGACATAATGTACGTTCTTCAGCCGCACGGTCTTCCCCGAAGTAAACTTCAGATTGACCGTGCCAACACTACGGACAGAAGCACTTGAACCGTTGCCCATTAGCACGGTTGAAGTCCCTGCGGTTTGATAAGACGAAAACATGGAAATATCACCGCATACATGCACATTAGCACTTGTGCCAATCAACCAATCAGGAGAATGACATACTGAAAGAATAGTGAGAAATATACCATACCCAGCATCCTTCATGTCAATGTCTCCGATGACAACATTAGCGGTCTTGCCGCCTTTTCCAGGATGACGCTTGTCATAGCGATTAGGACAACTAGGAGCCCAATGATCAGGATCTCCATACACATGACAAGCACCTTTCTGCTTGTCACTCTTCTTCTTGAAGTTCGTGTGTTGTACAGCCTTGTTCTTCCCATCAAACATTGCTTTACCATCAAGCTTGCCCTTGTTCTTGAAATTGTGGGACTGGAAGTTTTTCTTCTGTACCAGATTGGCACTAGATCCTCCCTCAATACCTTGAGCATGTGTGTCCTTTGCTCTCGCCTTTTCTTCCACATCAAGAGTACCAATGAGATCCGGGACGGAAAACTCCTGTCTCTTATGCTTCTGTAAGGTAGCAAAGTTCCTCTACGAAGGAGGAAGCTTAGTAATGATACCCACAACAACAAACTTGTCCGGTAGGATACAATTGAAGTGCTCAAGTTCTCTAGCAAATGACTGTATCTCATGAGCTTGCTCAACCACGGAGCGTTCTTCATTCATCCTGTAGTCATAGAATTGCTCCATGATGTACAGCTCAGTGCCAGCATCCGAGACCCCAAACTTGGCCTCGAGTGCATCCCAGATATCTTTTCCATTATCAATTGACGCATAAGCATCAACTATGTTCTCACCGAGAACCCTCAAGAGAGCAGCCTTAAACAAAGTATCAATTTTCTGAAAAGCTTGTGCATGTTGAGCATCAAGTTCTCCTTCAGGTCTACCAAGAGTGGTGTCATAGCAACTCATGGTTTGAAACCATAAGACTGCTCTCAAGCGCCACCTCTTATAGTGGATACCCTCAAACATAGGAGGTCTCATGGACGCAGCAAAACCATTCGAGGTAAATTGCCTATAATAAGGTTTTTGGATTGTTGGAAATATGAGCAATTTACCGAATGATTTTATTAACAGAAATACTAGATAAAACATGACTAGTATAGCAGTGATAAAACAAGTCGTGCGATTTGACAAAGTGAAGGTAAATAACATCTGCATATATGAGCTAGAAAGGATCATCTCTCGAGCAGACAGTAGATCAAGATGCATATATGAGGTAGATCCTAACATGTGTAGGGTAAACACTAGAAGAAAGAACTATGGCAGGACCTCTAACAGGAAAGGCAAGAACACGTACTGGACAGCAGCTGGATCGGAGGCACTAGACTTGGGGTCGGTGTCCTCCATGTCGCCGAGGAGGTTGTCGACGTCGGGGAAGTAGTCGTCGGAGTCCGGGGCGTCCGTGACGAAGAAGTCAGTAGTCGCGCAGAGCGCTCCCCAAAAACCTTATCACCCTTCTCCCGTGTGACCTTTCGTATACCCGTAGTGCGTGGCAAAAATTTAGACATCGGCTCATTCCCGCAACCCGCGGCGGGCGGCGGAGGAGGAGCGCGCGTGGATGTCCCTCTTATTCTCATGCTCATACAATTGGGGAAGGAGCCTCCCTTATAAAGAGGTCCAACTCCCTCTAAACTAGCAATGTGGGACTAAACTTTAGTTCCACCTCTTGCCTTGCACGAATGGGCTGCGTGGGCCTCTAGGATTTATTAAGAATTTTCTGAAACTGCTATTGGGCTAAGCCCAAATAGACAAAAATTCGGGAGGGGGGGGGGGGGGGGGCTGCTGCAGCGAACCGTTCGGTTCTGTTGGGATGGGGGTGGAAATGCTATGAGATTCGCACGCGAGATCCGGCGTACCTAAGAGCATTCACATGAAAAATGTTGTCAGCTGATGTCATTCAATACATTTAGGAAAGAAAAACAGTCGACTCCCTTTTATTTATTTTAGATTTTTTAAGCGATTTTATTTATTTTAGATTTTTTAGACAAATTTATTTCAGATGCTACTGATGATGAATCCGAGAGGAGGATATTTGTACGAATCGAACTTTTTTTTTTGAGACAATAGTACGAATCGAACTGGATGAGGATATTAGTACGAATCGGACTGGGCCGACGGCCCAGGCGGCCCCCTGCCATAGTAAACATAAATACTCCCCAAGGTATTTCTTGCGTTCACCTAAAAAAGGGTATTTCTTGCGTGGCTGAGGTGAAAGAAGAAACAGAAAAAAAAACAAGAAAGAAAGAAAAAGCAGAAGAGGGAACTGCCCTAGCCGTCGGCCGGCGCCGGCGAGCTCCTCCTCCGTAAGCCGCCCCGCCCTCGTCAAGTAGTTACTACAGGTGACGACCCCGCCAATCTTTTATTTCCTTTGTGTCTAGGAAAAAGAAGGGGATCCGATTACGATTTCAGATTTAATTCTTTTTGTTTCCTTTGTCTAGTAAGGAAAGGGATCCGATTACGATTTCAGAATTAATTTGGATCCAAGACAAGATGTCGTCGACGGTCTCGACGCGACCGTCTTCACCGAAACTCGGCGAGCGCGACGACGTCAACGGGCTGGAGAGCTGGGACGATCCTATTCCCAGACGGTCGCAGTGGACCGTCCAGGACCTCTGCGATGCGTTCGTCGCCGCCTCCAAGCACCAGCTCAGCCTAATCCCCCAGCCGCCGCCCCGCGAGGAGCGCGCCCGGCTGAGGCAGGAGCGCGAGCGCAGCTTCCTGCTCAACGTCGCGCTCCGCAAGTACGCCACACAAAACAACGTACAGGTACTCAGGCTTTTTCTGCTCTCTTTCTCTCTCTCTTTTTCGAAGATATACTCATCGTCACTGTCTTTGGTGTTACTTTCAGCATAGCGAGTTACAACTCGTGGAAGTGAAAGCTAGGAACTATGTCTTTGAATGCCCAAGATCCTACTTGCACTACAACATTCTGGTGAGATGCCCAGATGGCACGCACACCATGTTCTTCGCCGAGGTGGACCCTGAACGCGCTGGAGAGGAGGATGTTCATCTCTGCACCCCTCTGCAAGACACCGACAACAATGGCTCCTGTTTCAGTTGCAAACACCGAGCCAGGGGCCTTATGCATCCCACCGGCGCTGGCTACTTGGGCGGGCACATGGAAACCAATTTCCTTGACTTTGAGCTTCCAGATAGCAGTGATGATGAATATATCTGAATCTACAAACCTCCCTCTTGGCTGAATATTAGTCTGTGTAATAAAGTCAGCTATCTCCTCGGGAGTGGAGTTTGGTTTTTGGATTGCTGTCACCGTGGATGTATTTTATTTTATTTTCATTTAAATGCTATGTTTAGCATATAATTTCAATTTTTCCCCTGATGTTCTTGTGACCATTTTATTTTATTTTCATATAGTACATCGGTGCGATAGCTTGTTCCAACCGAGTGGAGGTGGCTTTATGTTCTCTCTACATTTACCTGTTTGCTAGAGCAACTCTAGCAGAGTCGCTATAGTGGCCAATCACCATAATAACCATCAATATACCGTTTCCCCACTAGAAAACCACTCTACCGGATTCACTATATAGTCGCTACCAGCGGGCCATATTATAAAGAAAAAATAGACCCAGTCGTAGTTTTTTGAGTTTTTTTTATGATAATACGTGTCTCATTCAAATTATAAAGATCAAAGTACAAGTCATGTAAGGACCGACATGACAAAATTAAAAAGACAGAAAAACATCTCTGAGCTTGACACCAACGCCTGTCACCTGCTTTCGGCACCACCACAGCAGCCACCGAAGAAACGAAATGCCAGATCACCTACTCACCCGAGGTCGACGCGACTCCATCATTGATAAGCAACTTTGCGGACCTTCAAGGTGGCTCACCAAAAGTGAAGCCATTGCTGTTGAACGAATCAGATCGGGGCAACAACCCGGACATGCCATCGAACTCCAGATCCGGCACCCCACCACGACTAAGACACCGAAGGAGGAAACCACGCCTGCCATCCAACGAAGCTAACACATGTTTCATCTTTCATGTGCCGTCGATGCATACTACAATCTGCATCCGCTCCTGGACTATTTCCCAAGCTCCGAGCCAACGTTGGAGCAGACACCAACACAACCGCGGAGCCCGAAGACACATGTTCATCAGGAGGATGCCGCCAAGTTGTTGATTGTTTTCTAGATAGATACCCACTTATTCCAAGTGGTAGACCCACCCGTAGTTACAATGAGCTCATGTGACTATTTCTCTTTTTTTACATTATAATGTTATTAATATATATGAATTATTATACTATACTAACTATATTAAGAAAGACGAGTGGCACTAAGGAAAACCGGACTGCTAAATCTTAGTCAATGTTATACTGTGGAGATCCGCGCAATTTTTTCTATTAAATCTTCAGTTCTTCTTAGGCCTTATACAATGTGAGATGCTTAGGCAGGTACTTCGAAAAATAAACCGGATTTTTCTGAAGCATCAGTGCCTATTTCTACAAGAGAGACGCCTAGTTAAGCGTCTACCATGTACAAATAAGCATGGGTGCTTAGGAAAAGACTGGTTTATTCTTCGAGCACCTCTCCTAACCACTTTGCATTGTACAAGGCCTTAGCGCGTCTCACCCGTGCATCCTTTATGGGCCCCGCACCACTCATCATGCGGACATGTGCTCCCCCACCGCTCCCTCGTACTTAACATCGGCGCTTCTTCTTCCTTTCTCCTCCGCCGCACTTTCTCCTTCTCTCCGTATGCTTTGCTCTCAACCAACGACGACCGCACACCCTTGATTTTTTCCGGCGGGGACATCTCCCTCTTTTTTTCTATTAGAAGTCACCATGGGTATGCTCCACCTCCCTCCCCAATAAAGGATGCTTCCAAAAGCTTCCATGTCGTCAATCAAGCGGTCGAAATTTGATAGAACCAACATAGTCGGTTACCGGAACGAGCAATGGCACCTCGGCGTGCTAGGGACCACGACACCAGATGGCGACCGACCGTGCTGGGATGGCACACATGGATGACGGAACCGAGCGCAAGCGTGCTAGAACTGTCACATGGCGTTGCTGGAACCGACATGCTCCCAAGCTAACATAGCTTGCAACCCGTGGAGGCAAAAGGCTACAACCGGCGTCGGTCCGTGCTACAACCGGCGTCGGCGGAAGCTACAACCGGCCATGGCGGAGTTGCAAGCCCGCACCGACTCGTGTCATGGCGGCAACACAAAAAGCTACAACCAGCGTCAGCTCGTGTTGCAACAGTCATCAATGGAAGCTACAACCAGCCATGGTAACCCGCGACCTCGCACGATGGCACCAGGGATGCTGCTACCGTGGGGAACAATCGGGGCTCCCATGGGTGACCACGCCCAAGCGGGTTCTGCAACCGTGACGCCACACACGGAATCGGTACTTGCCGTTGCTGCAACCGGCTACGGCGACGAGTACGGCAGGAGTAGCGACCAGCGAGGATGTTGCAGCCGTCGGGCTGTTTTGTTGGAGCCAACGACAGGATTTGCTGCATTGGAGCGGACATACACGGGGCACGAGCGCTGCAACCGTCGAGCCGGCGAGCTGTGCCAGCAAACAGCGACAGCAAGCCGACGAGCAGTGCCATTTAGCTAAAGGGGAGGCCGCGGGGGACGACGAGCAAGAAGGGGATGTGCGAGCGTCTCCCGCGAGCAAGAAGAGGGGGACGTGCGTGAGGCTTTAGAGGCTGAATCATGTGGTCCAGGGCGTGCTTATCCTGTAGCTGCGGGGCGACCGGCCGGTCGACCGGCGCCTAGCACGGCCCTAAAACAACTATCCGGACAGGAACAAGCATGGTACGATACGACATAGCCACTGACCATTTTCATTCTCCATCTCTATTTTGCATCTCGAGCTCAGCAGCTGATGTATCCGTGCGTCAGTCTCTCTCTTGTGCAGGCAGACGTTGTATAGATCGAGCTGCTAGAAATCCATCAAATCGGGGATAAATCGATGTGGTTTGGATCGCCAACATTTTTTTGAAAAATCACGGGAGGGGGGGGGGGGGGTTCCCCGCCTGAATATATTTCTCATGATTGAAACCCAACAAATGTTCGATTACAAGGTGAATTACATTAGTACGTGTAGTCGTGATAGGAGATAGGAACTCCATGAGGAGGCGACTTGTTTCTGCTCTGTTTTCTTGATCCTGTGCGTCCAGAGCATGAGGTCATCAATGATTGCTTGAGGGTGAAAATGCTATGGTGATTTTGTTGCCTGAAGGCCATAGCATTCCTGGAGTCCCATATTTTCCAGAGAACAATGAGGAGGATGGAGTGCCATATGATCATGTCGACCTGTGGTGGCAAACGGCAGCCCCAAAGATCAGCGATGCTCTCAGAGGGGGAAAGTCCAAGCCTTTGCGAGATGTGCTAAGCAAGCGAACAGTGGATGAAGATGTGAGAGCTGTCTTCGCCATCGAACCCGCATCTTGTACATAGTTCATCAGTGACGATATGTTTGTCAAGAAGATTGCTCTTGGAGTTGAGCCAATCCTGAAAGAGGAGCCAGGCAAATATCTTCACACGGTTAGGAACGGATGAAGACCATATGGAAACGCCATGCATGTCCTTATCGTGGTTGCCCATGGATAGCTAGTAGGTAGCCTTAGTTGAGAAGCATAGGCCGTCATTGAGGTAGCGCTCATCCGGTCCTAGTGATTCCTGAAAGTCCTGCAGGAGAGACAACAAAGAGCGCAACTCAGAAGCAACATTAGATGTTAGGTAATACCAAAGGATTGATTCTAAACCATGATTCATAACAACAGCCACATGAGCGAGAGGTGAAGTGGTGTGCGAGTAGAGGCATGGGAAAAGTGCGACGAGGGAATTTTGGTGTAGCCAGCAATCTAACCAAAAGTAAGTATGTACCTGAATTTGTTATAACAAAAGAAATGGCGTGCAAAGATGGTAACTGTTGGTTGATGGTACGACAAAGGAAGGGCCGACTGTTTTGTGGAGTGAGGAATGCATTTGGGCACTACTAGGAAAAATCTTATACACAGAATCTTAGCAGAAGCGCGGCTCAAAAAGAAGCGCTACTGCTAATTAGCGGTAGCGCGTGCACGCGAAACTCGCTACTGACACGGAGTTAGCAGTAGCGCTCTTGGAACAACACGCGCTGCTACAAATATCGACGGACGGTGTCCACCCACCTACATTTAGCAGCAGCGCGTTGACTAGACAGGCGCTACTGCTAAAGCTGTAGTAGTAGTGCGCTTTTTCTGAGGTCGCTGCTGCTAATTTTCAAATTGGGCACACTGTTGGTCCCGATTAGCAGTAACGCACGTGTGGGAAGCGCGCTGCTGCTACTTTCTTATCAGCAGCGTGTTTTGCCTCCCGCGCTACTGCTAAACCGCACCAAACCACCACCTTTCCCCACCCGTCCTCCCCTCCCCCATCTCCTCTCTTCCCTTTCCCCTACCTCCCACATCCTCCCTCTCTCACTCTTCTTCTTCCTCAATACTTCTCCCCCATTACTCTCCCTCTTCTACCTACCTTTCTCTCTCTTCATTACTCCTAGCTAACTACACCACCTCCATTAATGCATCTCGTTTCTCTTTTTCCTCCCCCCTCCACTAGTTGAAGTTGTCTCCTCCCAAATTAGCTAGCTAGGTAGATGTAGCATTTAGTTAAGTGACCTATTTGCCCCCTAACTAGATCTATCTTTGTCAAGAAAAGCTTTGTGCACTTTTGATCTCCCTACATCATCATCTCCGCCGTGTGCTCGATCTCGAGATAGAGGTGTTTAAAATTTCATGCTTTTGCAAAATGGAAATATGTTTATGTGTGTGTGATATGATAATTGGGAGATATGATGGAAATTGTGTGTGTGGCATGAGTTGACGCCAAATTGTGCTTTTGAGTTGCCTATGTTTTGCCGAAATGTCGATTTATTTCCATCTCGGCGCATTCCAGGCAAACTCTAGATCTATATATGTCCTATTTTTAGGGAAGGTAATGCCGAATTTTTGTATGACTTTGATGCATGCACGCATTTTTATAATCAATTTGTTTATTATTACCGTGCAGCCGTTCACGATGGTCAGTGGAATGATGGTGGACAGGTGGTTGCGGTCGGCGGTGCAGGACATGAAAGAAAATAACCGGACAGAGGTTTTATATCCGTGTCGAAAATGCAAAGGAATAGTTTGGCTCGACCCCCATGACGATGGTCGTGTCGAAGCGCACTGCTCATGACTGGTTTGATGGATGGCTATACTCGGTGGATAATTGAAGATGAGGATGACGATGTTGCCGACGGGGCAGGCAATGATGACACGGGGCAAGACGAAGAGATGATTGATAATGGCGGCGGGGAAGAGGCCGGACATGGCGGCGGAGAAGGGGCCGTACATGGCGGAGGAGAAGGGGCCGGACATCGCGGCGGAGAGAATGACATGGACTCCACGCAGCAGAGTTTGTCGGTACTAAGTTCAATCATGCGGGACCCTCATGTTCAAGCATTGCTTCACAAGGAGACGAGTACTGAGAGAGTTGCTTCTAGAGAGGAGGCTAAGCAGGAGCAACTGGTGGTAGACTCGAACACTCCATTGTATGATGGTTGCAATCTTGAGGTGACCCGCTTGAGTTTCACGCTCCAACTCCTGAAGACGAGGGCTAAAAACAAATGGACCGACACTAGCCTCGATGAGCATCTCAAGTACCTAAAGGATGTTTTTCCTGCGGGGAATCTATGTCCTACTAGTGTTGATGAGGCCAAGAAGATTGTGTGCTCTCTTGATCTGCCACACGTTACATACCATGCATGCATCAATGATTGCATAATTTATCGGAAGGAGCACGCGGAAAAAACAAGCTGTCCGGTGTGCAATGCTTCTCGATACAAGAAGGCCGGGAAGAAATGTCCCCAAAAAGTTGTATGGTACTTACCGATCACTCTCCGTCTCCAGCGGTATTTTGTAGATCCCAAGGAAGCAAAGCTAATGCACTGGCACGCGGAGAGGAAGAAGCCCGACGATGGAGATGATCCGAAGCTGAGACACGTCAAGGATGGAAGTCAGTGGAGAGCGTTGAACAGCTTCTATCAGTATTTTGAATGTGATGCAAGGAACATTGTGGTCGGTGGGTGTACCGATGGCATGAATCCGTTTGGCAACCAGAACACCAACCATAGCACATGGCCTATGTTTGTATGGATGTACAACCCCCCTGGTTGTGCATGAAGTCGAAGTACATTCACATGAGCATGCTTATTCAAGGGCCGAAACAACCAGGAAATAATATTAATTTGTATTTGGGGCTACTTCAAGAGGAGTTAGACACGTTATGGAAAACACCGGCCAAGACATGGGACGCCAGCAAAGGCGAGTATTTCTACATGAGAGACGCGCTGATCACGACGGTGCACGACTATCTCGGTTACAGATATGTCGCAGTCCAGGTGTGCCATGGATATTGCGGATGCACGCGGTGGATGGATGATATGACGTCTCAGCAGCTAACGTCAAGGAAAGATGGCAGGTTTGGGAAAATCGTGTACATGGGGCATCGAAAATGGCTCGAACAGGACGACCCGTGGAGAAACCGTGGAGATCTATTCAATGGTCACGCTGAGCATCGAGGACCTCCACGTAAGCGGGGCGGTGCCGAAATCGATGAGCTGTTGAAAAACTAGAAGGATTGCCCCACGCCGGGAAAGACGATGAGAAAGGCGCTGGAGCTGCTGCTGAAGGTATGGAAGACGAGGTCTGTGTTCTGGGACTTGGAGTACTGGCACAAACACGATACACCTCATTGCCTTGATCAAATGCATATATGTAAGAATGTCCTTGAGAGCTTGCTCGCAACACTCATGAACATGCCGGATAAGACCAAGGATGGGCCGAAGGCAAGAAAAGACTTACAAGATTTGAAAATCAGGGAAGATCTGCACATGCCGCCCCGTAAAATGTCAAACGAGACAGAGACGGAGACAGAGGCATGGGAGAAGAATGGCAAGAAAATAAAGAAAGAGGATTATTGCCCCCATTCTTGCTTCACCTTAAGTCAGGCCGAGATCAATCAATTCTTTAAGTGCCTTACCGGAGTCAAAGTTAGTTTCGGTTACTGTGGCAAGACAAGCAGATATCTAGACACGGACAAGAAAAGGTTCAGCGGGATGAAGTCCGATGACTGTCATGTGATGATGACGCAGATTCTACCTGTTGCCCTAGAGGGATAATTGACAAGCACATCCGTGACACGCTTATTGGTCTCTGCAACTTTTTTGATGTCATCTCTCGAAAGTCGATCAGTGTGAAGCAGCTTCGAAGGCCACATGAAGAGATCGTTGTGATACTGAATGAGCTTGAGATGTACTTCCCGCCCGTGTTCTTTAACGTGATGGTGCATTAGTGTGTCCATATTGTGGATGACATAATAGACCTGGGGCCGTCATTCTTGCACAATAACATGATGTCTTTTGAGGGGATGAATGGGATCATCAAAGGATTCGTTCGTAACATGTCCCGTCCGGATGGAAGCATCGTCCAGGGCTATGTGACACAAGAGTGCATCTCTTTCTGCGAGAATTTTCTATATGGCGCAGAGCAGCCGCCTGGTGTTAGTGTTGGTTTGCCTGTTAACAAGCACGATGGGAGGCTCGAAGGAGAAGGTCACTGCAAGGGTCGCAGGGAACTGGACGTGGCATACTCAGATCGATGCAGTGACTTTGACAGAGCAAACTTGGTAGTGCTACAACACCTAGACGAGGTAGATCCTTTCGTGGCATTGCACAAATAGATTATCGCAAAGAAGTATCGTGACCGGGGGTATGCAGGACGGATGCCGAAGTTACTAGAGAGCACAACTCCACTTTCCTGCATTGGTTCAAAGAGCATATTATTGCTAATCCCCCGAAGGAGGGCTGTAAGGACGGATTGCTCATATACGCCTTAGCACATGCCCCTCACCCAACCTCGTAACCTATCAGGCATATGATATCAATGGATACACGTTCTACATGGAGGCCAAAGATATGGACAATGATGATCATAACTCAGGGGTGACAATGGAATGCATGACCGGCAGCGACAATGATGCAACTGAACGATTTTATGGAAGGGTTGAGGAGATTTGGGAGCTTGAATACTCTGGACTACGCAACACGACGATGTTCCGTGTCAGATGGGCTAAGAATGTCGAAAGAGAAAACCGGATAAGGACCAGGAAGTTGTCCTCCTGCCTTATCATCCAAAGTAAGTCAGTTCCGGACAACCCTTTCGTACATTTCAATCATTCCTTCTCAATCATATGGAGAATAATTTGAGGTGTCTTTTCCCCGCAGCAACGGGCGCGCCGTCCTTATCGTTCTTTACCCGCGAGTCTCCCACGCTGTGTATTTTGACCCTTCCGGAGACTACGAGAAAAAGGACTACACCCACATAATGAATATTCTAGATGATGCTCTCCAAGGCTTCAACATTAGAGGTGTCCACATGCAGATCAGGAAACAAAGGAACAAGAAGATGGGCTTCGCGCATAAAACTAACTTCTCCTGCATTCATGTCCCAAAACCAAGAAAGAAGGATGGATTCTACATCTTCCATCTCATGATTGAGTTCAGCACGAATCACCAAAAGCTTCGCATGAAAAGCAGAAATGATGATCATATCCACAAGTGGCTAGAATCTCATGGATAAGCGGGTTATAAACTTAGAGATGACTTCTTTCGCATCCAAAGGGACATTGCAACGATCATCATGAAAGAAGTCGTCGATGAGAAGGGGATGTTCCACCACGGCCCTATATCGCGAGCTGACGTCCGAACTCGCACAGGCATGCAACGTCTAGACCTCACGCCGTTCAAGAAGCTAGGGTCCATCCTCGATGATATGGAAGGATGGAATTTCTAGTGATTTACGATGCTGATGATGATGATATGTGTCGGTTGAACTTGTATACTTTCTGTAGCGATGAAACTTTGTGATGTCCACGGTCCCTGTCGAACTTGTGTAACGCTACTTTGTTAGTTCGAGTACGATGACCTGCGTACCTCTAGTTAATTAGCTTGCATACTGTATGTTGCATCTAGTTGCTAACCCTTTCTTTTTCGTGTTGCTCTAGTATATTTTATTGCATATGATTGTACGTCCTTTTCATGAAGATGCATCTCTAACAGGTACCTAGTTTCTTGATGGCGAGATGGCAGTGCTATGTCGTGTACAAAGGGAAGGTTCTGGGGGTGTACAACGAGTGGCAGGAGTGTTAGGCGCAAGTGAGTGGGGTCTCGGGCGCTAGCCATAAAGGCTTCAAAAGCAGACAACAAGGAGAAGCTAGTTACTTGAGGTTCACGCTAGCGCGAGAGAGGTCTCGTAACGGCCGCCTCATGTACTGCATAGTTCCGCTCTCACTCACAGTGATAGCTCTTCTTGTGTATACCATTGTTTAGATGGATGGCGTTGTAGTTGCAAGTATTCGAGACTTGCATGTATCGCTATTTTCGAGATGATGACGAGATACCACTTTGTGTTGGATGATGATTATGATGAGACTATTTGTGTGTATATGCTATGATTACATTTGTGGTCTCGCAGCCATTTGTATGTGTATCATGACAACATTTGTATGTGCTAAAGATTCTTGTATAAAGTCTGTTCAAATACAAAACAAATATGCAGTTTTTTTTTCAAAAACTACTGAAATTAGCAGTAGCGAGTGGAGAAAAGTTAGGAGTAGTGTGACAGTAGCAGTAGCACGTACAGGTAAAGAGCGCTGGAGCTATTAGTAGTAGCGAGCGTCCACGCAGCACGCTGCTGCTACACTTGTATAGCAGTAGCGCGGGGCGCACGCGTTGCTGCTACGTGTTAGCTGTAGCGCCGCACCCCGCGCTACTGATATACCTAGAACCCGCGCTGCTGCTAGGCTTTTCCCTAGTAGTGGGGTGTTGTAGGGCGATCCATTCTAGCCTCGGTGTTTTTTCTGGGCGGAGGGTTTTGACAGCGAATTTCATAAGCAAACAATTATTTTGTTGGTGAAGATTTTTCAACCCCAAACCACCCATATTTTTTGGTTTACAAACATTTTTCCAGGCAACGAAGCATTGCGCACCAGTGCAAGTTTCCTCCGCGGCCTAGAAGAAAGCTCTACGGATGGAGTCTATTGTTTTTAGGATGCTTTCTGCGATGAGGAAGACATACATGAAGTATACCAAGATGGAGTCGAGTACCGCCGAGAGTAGGATGAGCCTGTCTCCCTTGGATATAATTTTGGCTTTCCATCCTGCTAAGAATTTTCGGCATCATTCTATAATAGGCAGGAAGGCGTTTGGGGGGAGTCTTGTGGGTGCTAAGGGTAGCGCTAGGTAGATCTGAGGGAAGGATGAGGTGCAGCATTGCAATGTGGAGGCAATGAAGTCTGCCATTGTATTTTGGAGGTGCATAGGTACAAACGATGTTTTTGTGAAATTAATGGTGAGACCGGTTGCCATAGAGAAGTTATGGAGGATGTTTTTAAGTGGTAGTGCAACATCATTTGATGCTTTTGCTATGATTAGGGTGTCGTCAGCATATTGTAGGACAGTCAGAGGAAGATGTGAGAACAGCGGGTGGCAGAGGTGCAGTAAGTCACAGTCATGCAGGATCATTTGTTGTAGGAGATCGGCAATGATGATGAACAAATACGGAGAAATGGGGTTTCCCTGTCGAAGGCCGTTCTTGCAATTTATCCTATTTTCCATAATCCCATTAAGCATGACAATAATTTTCCCAGTTGATAGGAGATCATGAACCCATGTTGAGAATTTTGGCAGGAATCTGTGGCATTGAAGAATAGAAGAGAGGGAGTCCCAAGAGAGGGAGTGGAACGCATTGTTGAACTCTAATTTGAGGACCATGGCTGGGGACTTTCTAGAGTGGCAGGCCCCAACAAGGTCTGCGGCATATACGAAATTTTCAGCGATGGAACAACCTGATATAAAACCAGTCTAGTTTCCATGGACAAGCAGTGGGATTAGAGGTTTTAGTCTGTTGGTGAGTAACTTTGCGACAGCTTTGATAGGACAGTTTTGGAGAGAGATTGGTCGGTAGGCACCCGGGGTATTTGCATGGTCCTGTTTTGGGAGTAGAATCAGATGGGCTCTATTTAAGCATTCTGTTTGGGCTTGGTAGTTTTGGAAGTCGGCCATGAAGGAGTTGATATGATTTTTAACAAGGTTTCGGTATTTTCTGTAGAACTGGGGGCCGAAGCCATTGGGTCCAGGAATCACTAAAGGGTTCATTTGGATGAATGCCTATTTTATTTCTTCATGGGTGAAGGGGGAGTCTAGGGTGGAGAGCTGGGGTAAGGGACGAGGGTAGTATTGTTGTGGCTGAAATGTCTAGAAAGTGGTCGGAGTTCGGCCTATAATGTTGGTGAAATGATCTTTTAGGATGGCTGCTTTTTTATGGTGAGAGTGGAATTCTGTCCCATTAGCTATGAGAGAAGTTATTTTATTTTTTCGAAGTCGCTCGGAGGTTGCCGCGTGGAAGGATCGGCCAACAATGGCAGCAGGGGTAGAATTAGGATCCAGTAAGTAGCCCACTGAGTAATTCCCAGTCGCTCGAGGGAGCGAAGGCACTGTTGAGCTAGCTAGGCTCGTGTGTGGGATCCAGACTCTCGATCTGCAGCTCGCAGTCCACACACAGAGAAGGAACCATGGGGTGGGATGGGATGGATGGATCCATGCGCCGCAGCGAGTGCAAAGCCAGAAATTGGAGGTCTCATGGAGGGAGAATCATCTAGACGTACCAGTCCGAGAGGCCGGCCGGGGCGCGTCGTGCCTTATGCTGATCCGTCTGGCCGGCGACATATCTGTCGGTCGATTATCTAAGCTGAACAAGGCACCGGAGATCCAACCAAAGAACCTCGATCTGTCTCGCGCCAAGTCCTTCATCCTCTATTTGTCCAGATCTCTCCCCCATCCCCATGGCCTCCCTCAAACTGACCAGGGGAGTGGGAGACCGGCCGGGAGAAGAATAACAAGATGTGGTGTACTTACAACTAACCCCGACCCACATTGTGTGGCTGGAGACCTGGTAAAAACTTTAGGGTGGCACCTAGCCCACATGCAGAGGGAGGGAGGTAGGGTAGGCAATAATTTATGTACTTGACGTGACAGGTATCCCCTTCTAGCATAATTTGGCAGCTGGGTGCATGAATGCATCATAAGGGTCTACGTATTTTCTACCCCTGTAATGCTCTGCTCTGTCCAGGTGGAGGTGCAGGTAATTCGACGTAGTGCGAACCAACCTGTGGTTGGATGGTTAGAGGGACTGTGATATTCCCAGCCCATCAGGGTTCAAGTCCTGGTGCTCACATTATTTCTGGATTTATTTCTGGATTTATTTCCGGATTTCCGGCGATGCACATTCAGTGAGAGGGGATGTTCCCGTCGATGACGAGGTGCCTACAGTGACTTCGTAAATTTCAAGATGATATGCCAGCTCAGTCTTTCAGAGGTGCTCATACGGATAGGGTGTGCATGTGTGCATTCATAGGGGTGAGTGTATGCGCGTGCATATGAGCGCTTGCATCTGTATTGTGTTCAAAAAAGGTAATTCAACATAGTTCACGCATTATGTGACGTTCTATTCTCTCTCCGTAAGATAAGAAATTGGTTGCATCCATTCTGAGAGTCTCTGCCCGATCCGATGCAAGGCGACTCTAGCCCTTTTTCTAGCCCAGATAAAAAAATGTGACGTGTTTTTGCATCTGCAACTTCTTGCGTGTTCGTTTCCTTCTCCTTTTTTTCATTCGTGCTCCAACGCGGATCCACAAACCTCCTACAAGTGTCCGGATAGGGGAAACCATCTAACATGGGCCTATCTCGGCATAGGCTCGCGGGACGATTCGAACGCGATTTCTTGTTGGAAATATTAGCACTTTTTCGATTAGACTAATCAAAGAGTATACAGTTAACATGGAAAGTACGGTATACAACTCATATCGATACCTAAGCATGTGAGTACGTACAATACATAGAATTGAAAAATCTATAAACATCATATATACGGCTAGCACAAGAACGAGCAAAAAGAGGATGAATGAGTCATACCGCCCAGTTGGCCAGGCCAACGCGGCGGCGGTAGCAGCAACCTCGGCATCGGCCGAGGCCTTCTTCTTGGCGGTTTCATCGTCAGCCATGGAGTCGATGCAGAGGAAGTAGTGGAAGTAGAGGCGGATGGAGATGGGGATGGATCAGGAGCAGTCGCATCGAGACATTCCCCCAAAACCTTATTGCCATTCTCCCGGGCAGGATCTCAAATGATAGGGTTTGCTGTTCTCTCGAGCAGGATCTCAAATGACAGGGTTCCGGAGGCACATGCTCTCCCAACCAACCGTGCATGTGATTGTCGGGATGGGATTTCCGGAAGTAGCACATAGAGAGGAACAGTATGACAACTAGGGTTGTGCAGACAGGAGTGAGTGAACTAGGGTTCACTCCATTGGCCAACGCCTCTTGATATAGGCTATCAGGTAGATGGGCCTGGGCTCAGGCCCACGACTGAGTCCGCGAATAGCCCATGATCCAATGTCCAACAGCGCATGTCGTGGTGAGGCGTGACGAGGCGAGGCGGGCGACGGAGGAGGAGGAGCACATGTTTACAACTGATAATCCCCAAATGCAGGGAATCATCGTAGCAATTTCCAAAGGTGGAAGTGATAAGTATGGAGTGTCGAACCCACAAGGAGCTAAAGGTAAGATCAATATTCTCTCAAGTCCTATCTGCCATTGATATGACTCTACATACACCAAATGTTTGCTTTCAACTAGAAACGAGAAATAAAACTATGTTGTGGGTATGAAGAGGATAACTTTGTATGATATCGAGGAGCTAAAATATAAAAGTAGGTGATGTTATCAAAAAGTTAGAATATATTACTAAATATTATAAATAGCGAGTGTGGAATAATGATGGATCGGTGTGCGGAATTATCCTAGGCAATTGTTAACAAGACCGATAATCACTATTGCAATTTCATATGAGGGAGAGGCATAAGCTAACATACTTTATCTTCTTCGATCATATGCACTTATGATTGGAACTCTAGCAAGCATCCGCAACTACTAAAGATCATTAAGGTAAATCCCAACCATAGCATTAACATATCAAGTCCCCTTTATTCCCATACACCGTCACCCACTTATCCGTGTTTATTCTTCTGCCACTCAAGCAACACAGACAATAAGTAAACCATGGACATATTGCAACACCCTACAGCTGGAATACCTCACGCTTGCGTGACATAGAGGGCACAATAGGACAACACCAAAATAAAACATACAACTCATACCAATCTAGATCATCAATCAACCCAAAGATAAAGGATATCTACTCAAAACATCATAGGATGGCGACTGCTATGTCTTGAGCTTGCGTTTGTTTTCCTTGAAGAGGAAAGGGTGATGCAGCATAGTAGCGTAAGTATTTCCCTTAGTTTTTGAGAACCAAGGTATCAATCTAGTAGGAGGCTCCTCACAAGTCCCACGAACCTACACAAGAAAACAAAGAACTCGCAACCAACGCGATAAAGGGTTGTCAATCCCTTCATGGCCACTTGCGAAAGTGAGATCTGATAGAGATAATATGATAAGATAAATATATTTTTGGTATTTTGTGATATAGATTGGAAAAGTAAAGATGCAAATAAAGGTAGATTGAAAGCGTATATGATAAAAGATAGACCCGGGGGCCATAGGTTTCACTAGAGGCTTCTCTCAAGATGACATATGTATTACGGTGGGTGAACAAATTATTGTCGAGCAATTGATAGAAAAGCGAATAATTATGAGATTATCTAGGCATGATCGTGTATATAGGCATCACGTCCGTAACAAGTAGACCGACCCCTGCCTGCATCTACAACTTTTACTCCACACATCAACCGCTATCCAGCGTGCATCTAGAGTATTAAGTTCATAAGAACAGAGTAATGCATTAAGAAAGATGACATGATGTAGAGGGATAAACTCATGCAATATGATATAAACCCCATCTTTTTATCCTCGATGGAAACAATACAATATGTGCCTTGCTGCCCCTGCTGTCACTGGGAAAGGACACCGCAAGATTGAACCCAAAGCTAAGCACTTCTCCCATGGCAAGAAAGATCAATCTGGTAGGCCAAACCAAACTGATAATTCGAAGAGACTTGCAAAGATAACTCAATCACACATAAAAGAATTCAGAGGAAATTCAGATATTTCTCAAAGATAAACTTGATCATAAACCTACAATTCATCGGATCTCTACCAACACACCGCAAAAAGAGTTACATCGAATAGATCTCCACAAGAGAGGGGGAGAACATGGTATTGAGATACAAAAAGAGAGAAGAAGTCATCTAGCTAATAACTATGGACCCGAAGGTCTATGGTAAACTACTCACAACTCATCGGAAGGGCTATGGTGTTGATGTAGAAGCCCTCCATGGTGGATTCCCCCTCCGGCAGAGTGCCGGCGATGGCTCCAAGAAGGGATCTCGCGGATACAAAAGGTTACGGTGGCGGAAATATTTCTTCGGTGCCTTCCTTGATGGTTTCGTGGTATATGGGTATATATAGGAGGAAGAAGTACGTCGGTGGATGCCCGATGGGCCCACGAGACAGGGGCGTGCCCTATAGGGGGGGCCTCCACCCTCGTGGCCCCCTCGGGAGCTTCTTGACTTGCACTCCAAGTCCTCTGGATCACGTTCGTTCCAAAAATCATGCCCCCGAAGGTTTCGTTCCGTTTGGACTCCGTTTGATATTCCTTTTCTTCGATATACTGAAATAGGCAAAAAACAGCAATACGGGCTGGGCCTCCAGTTAGTAGGTTAGTCCCAAAATTGATATAAAAGTGAAAAGTAAAGCCCATAAACATCCAAAACAGGTAATGTAATAGCATAGAACAATCAAAAATTATAGATATGTTGGAAACGTATCAAGCATCCCAAGCTTAATTCATGCTCGTCCTCGAGTAGGTAAATGATAAAAACAAATTTTTTGATGTGGAATGCTACCTAGCATAATTCAATGTATTTCTCTTTATTGTGGCATGAATGTTCAGATCCAAATGATTCAAAATAAAAGTTCATATTGACATAAGAAATAGTAATACTTCAAGCATACTAATAAAGAAATCATGTCTTCTCAAAATAACATGTCTAGAGAAAGTTATCCCTACAAAATCATATAGTCTGGCTGTTGCTCTATCTTCATCACACAAAGTATTTAATCATGCATAACCCCGATGACGAGTCAAGCAATTGTTTCATACTTTAGTAATCTCAAACTTTTTAAATTTTTCACGCAATACATGAGCGTGAGCCATGGACATAGCACTATGTGTGGAATAGAAGGGTGGTTGTGGAGAAGACAAAAAGGAGAAGATAGTCTCATATCAACTAGGCGTATCAACGGGCTATGGAGATGCCCATTAATAGATATCAAAGTGAGTGAGTAGGGATTTCCATGCAACGGATGCACTAGAGCTATAAATGTATGAAAGCTCAATAAAAGAAACTAAGTGGGTGTGCATCCAACTTGCTTGCTCACGAAGACCTAGGGCATTTTGAGGAAGCCCATCATTGGAATATACAAGCTAAGTTCTATAATGAAAAAACCCCACTAGTGTATGAAAGTGATAACATAAGAGACTCTCTATTTTGAAGCACAAGTGTGGAAAAAGAGATAGTAGCATTGTCCCTTCTCTCTTTTTCTCTCATTATTTTTTCTTTTCCTTTTTTTCTTTTCTTTCTTTCCATTTTTTTCTTGTTTTTTTCTTTTCGGTGGGCTTCTATTGCCTCTTTTTTCATGGGCTTCTTTGGCCTCTTTTATTTTTATAAAGTCCAAAGTCTCATCCCGACTTGTGGGGGAATCATAGTCTTCATCATCCTTTCCTCACTGGGACAATGCTCTAATAATGAAGATCATCACACTTTTATTTATCTACAACTCAAGACTACAACGATACTTAGAACAAGATATGACTCTATATAGATGCCTCCGGCGGTGTACCGGGATATGCAATGAATCCAGAGTGACATGTATGAAAAATTATGAGGTGGCCTTGCGACAAATACGATGTCAACTACATGATCATGCAAAGAGCAATATGACAATGATGATGTGTGTCATAATAAACGGAATGGTGGAAAGTTGCATGATAATATATCTCGGAATGGCTATGGAAATGCCATAATAGGTAGGTATGGTGTCTGTTTTGAGGGAGTATTATGGTGGGTGTATGGCACCGGCGAAAGTTGCGCGACACAAGAGAGGCTAGAAATGGTGGAAGGGTGGGAGTGCGTATAATCCATGGACTCAACATTAGTCATAAAGAACTCATATACTTATTGCAAAAATCTACAAGTCATTGAAAACAAAGTACTACGCACATGCTCCTAGGGGGATAGATTGGTAGGAAAAGACCATCGCTCGTCCCCGACCGCCACTCATAAGGAAGACAATCAATAAATAAAATTGTGCTCCAACTTCATCACAAAGCGGTTCACCATACGTGCATGCTATGAGAATCACAAATTTCAACACAAGTATTCTTTAAATTCACAATTACCCAACTAGCATGACTCTAATATCACCACCTCTATATCTCAAAACAATTATTAAGTATCAAATTGATCAGAGCATCCAATTCACTTTCTATGATAGTTTTTATTATACCCAACTTGGATGCTCATCATTCTCGGACCAAATTTATAACCGTAGCAAATACCATTTTGTTATAAAAGACTCTCAAAATAATAAAAGTGAAGCATTAGAGGTCAACAATTTCTTTAAAATTAAGCCACCGCCGTGCTCTAAAAGATATAAGTGAAGCACTAGAGCAAAAGTTATCTAGTTCAAAAAGATAAAAGTGAAGCACATAGAGTATTCTAATAAATTCCAATCAAGTAGGCTTCTCCCAAAAGGTGTGTACAGCAAGGATGATTGTGGTAAACTAACAAGCAAAGATTCATATAATACACGACGCTCCTAGCAAAACACATATCATGTAGAGAATAAAAATATAGCTCCAAGTAAAGTTACCAATGAACGAAGACGAAAGAGGGGATGCCTTACGGGGGCATCCCCAAGCTTAGGCTTTTGGCTATTATTTAATATCTTGAGGTGCCTTGGGCATCCCCAAGCTTAGGATCTTGCCACTCCTTATTCCATAGTCCATCAAATCTTTACCAAAACTTGAAATCTTATAAGCTCCGTTAGTGAAAGAAAGAAAAACCACCACATAAGGTACTGTAATAAACTCATTCTTTATTTATATTGGTGTTAAACCTACTGTATTCCAAGTTCTCTGTGGTTCATACCCTTACATACTAGCCATAGATGCATCAAAATAAGCAAACAACACACGAAAGGCAGAATCTGTCAAAAACAGAATAGTGTGTAGCAATCTGTAAGTTTCGGTTACTTCTGGAACGCCAAAAATCCCATAAAAATAGTAAGTCCTAAACAATTTGTCTATTGATCTACAGAAAAAAGAATCAACGCAAAAGCACATTCCTGTGATTTATTGAAGTTTTTCTTATTAGCGCAAAGTTTCTGTTTTTCAGCAGAATCAAATTAACTCATATCATAGGTTATCCTATAGGTTCTACTTGGCACAAATACTAAATAAAACAAGAAAACACATCTAAACAGAAAGTAGATGCAAAATTTATTACTAAACAGGAACAAAAACAAAGAACACAAATAAAATTGGGTTGCCTCCCAACTAGCCTTATTGTTTAACGCCCCAAGCTAGGCATAAAAGTAAGGATAGATCTAACTAGTGCCATCTTTGGCACTTGATTCATAAGAAGCTCGCATGATATATTCATAAGGTAATTTGATTTTATTTCTTGTAAAGTGTTCCATGCATCTCCTTAATGGAAATTGAAATCTAATATTCCCTTCCTTCATATCAATAATCACGCCAATCGTTCTAAGGAAAGGTCTACCAAGAATAATAGGACAAGAAAGATTGCAATCTATATCAAGAACGATAAAATCTTTGGGCACCAAATTTCTATTTGCAACAATGAAAACATCATTGATCCTTCCCATTTACTTTTTAATGGTGGAATCCACAAGGTGCAAATCTAAAGAGCAATCATCAAGATCATGGAAACCTAGAATATCACATAAAGTTTTCGAAATTGTGGAAACACTAGCACCCAAATCACATAAAGCAAAACACTCATAATCTTTAATTTTAATCTTTATAGTAGGTTCCCACTCATCATTAAGTTTTCTAGGTATAGAAACTTCCTAATTAAGTTTTTCATCAAAAGATTGCATCAAGGCATCAACAATATGTTTCGTAAAGGCTTTATTTTGACTATAAGCATGAGGAGAATTAACAACGGATTACAACAAGGAAATACAACTTTCTAAAGAAAAATTATCATAATTAAATTCCTTGAAATCCAAGATAGTGGGTTCAATGCTATTTAAGGTCTTTACCTCTCCAATCCCACTTTTACCAAATTTAGCATCAAGATCTAAAAACTCCAAATTATCAGAACGCTTTTTAACCAAAGTTGATTCACTTATAGTCCCATTATTCAAGATTAATATTTCCAAACAAAGATCTAATAGGTGACTAATCAATAACTTTAAGATATTCATCATTATTTTCATGGAAACTAGAAGAACACGCTTTAATAAAGCAATCTTTCTTAGCAAGCAATCTAGCGGTTCTTTCTTTGCACTCGTCAATAGAACTTCTCATAGCTTTGAGAGACTCATTGATATCATGCTTAGGAGGAGTAGATCTAAGTTTCAAAGAATCAACATCAAGCAAAAGTCTATCAACGTTCCTAGCCAAATCATCAACTTTAAGCAATTTTTCTTCAAGCAAGGCTTTAAAATTCTTTTGAGAGATCATAAATTCTTTCACACTATTTTCAAAATCAGAGGGCATCTTACTAAAATTACCATACGAATTATCGTAGGAATTGCCATAATTATTAGAGGAATTACTAGGGAATGGTCTAGAATTAAAGTTTCCGCTATAAGCATTGTGACTAAAATTATTCCTACCAACAAAATTCACATCCATAGATTCATTATTATTCTCAATCAAGGTAGATAAAGGCAAATCATTGGGATCAATAGAAGCACTCTTAGTAGAAAAAAATCTCATCAGTTCATCCATCTTTCCACTCAAAACATTAATTTCTTCTGTAGCATGCACTTTTTTACTTGTAGATCGTTTGGTGTGCCATTGAGAATAATTAGCCATGATATTATCAAGGAGTTTTGTAGCTTATCCTAAGGTGATTTCCATAAACGTGCCTCCCGCGGCTGAATCTAAAAGATTTCTAGAAGCAAAATTCAACCCGGCATAAAAAATTTGTATGATCATCCATAAATTCAAACCATGAGTAGGGCAATTACGAATCATCAATTTCTTTCTTTCCCAAGATTGGGAAACATGCTCATGATCAAGTTGTTTAAAATTCATAATATCGTTCCTAAGAGAGATGATCTTAGGAGGAGGAAAATACTTAGAGATAAAATCATCTTTACACTTGTTCCAAGAATCAATACTATTTTTAGGCAAAGACGAAAACCAAACTTTAGCACGATCTCTAAGTGAAAGCGGAAATAACTTCAATTTAGCAATATCATTATCCGTATCTTTTTCCTTTTGCATCTCACACAAATCAACAAAGTTGCTTAGATGGGTAGCGGCATCTTCACTAGGAAGGCCGGAGAATTGATCTTTGATAACAAGATTCAGCAAAGTAGTATTGATTTCACAAGACTCAACATCATTAAGAGGAGCAATCGGAGTATTAAGGAAATCATTATTATTGGTATTATCTTGCGCCATGGTGACAAGTAATCCAACACACAAGCAAACAGAAAAAGGGGCAAGCGAAAGAGAGGGAGAAGAAGGCAAGTGGAAAAAAGAGGAGATTGGAAAAGAGAGGGCGAATAAAACGGCAAGGGTGAAGTGGGGGAGAGGAAAACGAGAGGCAAATGGCAAATAATGTAAATGCGATGGAGATGAGTTTGTGATGGGTACTTGGTATGTATTGACTTGACCGAAGAACTCCCCGGCAACGGCGCCAGAAATCCTTCTTGCTATGTCTTGAGCTTGCGTTGGTTTTCCTTGAAGAGGAAAGGGTGATGCAGCACAACATCATAAGTATTTCCCTCAGTTTTTGAGAACCAAGGTATCAATCCAATAGGGGGCTCCTCACAAGTCCCACGAACCTACACAAACAAACAAATAATTCGCAACCAACGCGATAAAGGGGCTATCAATCCCTTCACGGCCACTTGCGAAAGTGAGATTTGATAGAGATAATATGATAAGATAAATATATTTTTGGTATTTTGTGATATGGATTGGAAAAGTAAAGATGCAAATAAAGGTAGATTGAAAGCATAGATGATAAAAGATAGACCTGGGGGCCATAGGTTTCACTAGAGGCTTCTCTCAAGATAGCATAAGTATTACGGTGGGTGAACAAATTACTGTCGAGCAATTGATAGAAAAGCGAATAATTATGAGAGTATCTAGGCATGATCATGTATATAGGCATCACGTTCGTGACACGTAGACTGACTCCTTCCTGCATCTACTACTATTACTCCACACATTGAGCGCTATCCAGCATACATCTAGAGTATTAAGTTCATAAGAACAGAGTAACGCATTAAGAAAGATGACATGATGTAGAGGCGTAAACTCATGCAATATGATATAAACCCCATCTTTTTATCCTCGATGGCAACAATACAATACGTGCCTTGGTGTCCCTGCTGTCACTGGGAAAGGACACTGCAAGATTGAACCCAAAGCTAAGCACTTCTCCCATGGCAAGAAAGATCAATCTAGTAGGCCAAACCAAACCGATAATTCGAAGAGACTTGCAAAGATAACTCAATCACACATAAAAGAATTCAGAGGAGATTCAGATATTTCTCAAAGATAAACTTGATCATAAACCTACAATTCATCGGATCTCTACAAACACACCGCAAAAAGAGTTACATCGAATAGATCTCCATAAGAGAGGGGGAGAACATGGTATTGAGATCCAAAAAGAGAGAAGAAGGCATCTAGCTAATAACTATGGACCCGAAGGTATGTGGTAAACTACTCACAACTCATCGGAACGGCTATGGTGTTGATGTAGAAGCCCTCCATGGTGGATTCCCCCTCCGACAGAGTGCTGGCGACGACTCCAAGATGGGATCTCGTGGATACAGAAGGTTACGGTGGCGGAAATATTTCTTCGGTGGGTCCCTTGATGGTTTAGGGGTATATGGGTATATATAGAAGGAAGAAGTACGTCGGTGGATGCCTGAGGGCCCACAAGACAGGGGGCGCGCCCTATAGGGGGGGGGGTTGGGCGCCCTCCACCCTCATGGCCCCCTGGGAGCTTCTTGAATTGCACTCCAAGTCCTCTGGATCACGTTCATTCCAAAAATCACGCTCCCGAAGGTTTCATTCCGTTTGGATTCCGTTTGATATTCCTTTTCTTCGATATACTGAAATAGGCAAAAAAACAACAATATGGGTTGGGCCTCCGGTTAGTAGGTTAGTCCCAAAAATGATATAAAAGTGTAAAGTAAAGCCCATAAACATCCAAAATAGGTAATATAATAGCATGGAACAATCAAAAATTATAGATACGTTGGAGACGTATCAGCGACACATCATTGGATCATAATATGTGGCATAAAGCACCATGTTCAAGTAGGGATTACAGCGTGGTGCGGGAGAGTGGACCGCATAAAAGAGATGAGGATGGTAATGATGATGGCGATGTTGATGAAGACGATCACCACGGCAAAGATTCCCCCCCCCCGATAGCACTCTGGTGCCACCGAGAGAGAGAGGAGGAGAGGTTCTACCCCTTGTGCTTCCACCTCCATGGCCTCCCCCTGGATGGGGAGGTGTTCCCCCTCCGGTCCTTGGCCTTCATGGCGATGATGGCCCCTCCGAGATCCTCCTCCATCGCCTCCGGTGATGATGGACCCCTCCGGCAGGGTGCTAGAGAGGGCCTAGATTGATTTCTCGTGGCTACAGAGGCTTGTGGCGGAGGAACTTCCGATCTAGGTTATTTTCTGGAGGTTTGGGCATTTATAGGAGAGGTTGGCATCGAGGACAAGTCAGGGGGCCCCACGGAGAGTCCACGAGGCACAGGGGCGCTCCCCCACCCTCATGGGCCCCATGGGACTCCCCTCCGGTAGATTTTTGTTCCAGTATTTTTTATGTTTTCCACCAAAAATCTCCGTTGATTTTCAGCACATTCCAAGAACTTTATTTCGGCACAAAAACAACACCACGGTAGTTCTGCTGAAAACAACGTCAGTCCATGTTAGTTCTAATCAAATCATACCAAAATCATATAAAACTATTGTAAACATGGCATGAATACTTCATAAATTATAGATACCTTGAAGACGTATAAGCATCCCCAAGCTTAATTCATGCTCGTCCTCGAGTAGGTAAATGATAAAAGAAATAATTTATGAAGTGTGAATGCTAGCAAGTGCTTAAGTTTGATCAATGATAGTTTCAATCACTTTTTCTAGCATAATTATATATCATAACAATAGCTCAACTCATAAAACTTCTCATGGTCAAGTAACAAGCTATTCACATGTTAGAGTATAGATCATAAACTTTCTTGAAAACTAACAAACCATGCTCTTAGTCATCAAACAATTGCAATTATTCTTATTTTCAGGAAGGGTCTATGTAAGAGCTTCGATTTAGCAAACTCCACATACTCAACTATCATTTAATCATTCACAATTGCTAACATTCATGTGATATTTATGGGTTCAAAATTTCAGTCGACCACAGAGAAAGATAGGGGCTTATAGTTTCGCCTCCCAACTTTTTACCTCAAAGGTAATGTCAACAATAATAATTTATGAAAACATACATCCAAGTGGATATATAAATCCAGATCGCTCCAACACAAAGTGCTTGCAAAAGGAAAAATTGTAAAAAGGAAAGGTGATGATCACCATGACTATTGTATAAGGGTAGAAGATAAAAGTAAAAGATAAGCCCTTCGCAGAGGGAAGCAAAGGTTGTCATGCTCTTTTATGGTTGGTTGCACAAAATCTTAATGCAAAATAATGTCACTTTATATTTCCGCTTGCGATAAAGACCTTTATTATGCAGTCCATCGCTTTTATTTCTTCCCTATCACAAGTTCATATAAAGCTTATTTTCTTTGCACTAATAGATGATACATATTTAAGGAGAAATTTTTATTGCATGCACGATGACAACTTACTTGAAGGATCTTACTCAATCCATAGGTAGGTATGGTGGACTCTCATAGCAAAACAAGTTTAAGGGATGTTTGGAAGCACAAGTAATATCTCTACTTGGTGCAAAGAATTTGGCTAGCATGATAGGTAAAGGCAAGCTCAACATGTTGGATGATCCAAGACAATATAACGTTTCAGATATAGGAAAACATAACCCATTAAGTTGTCTTCGTTGTCCAACATCAACTTTTTAGCATTTCATATTTAATGAGTGCTCATAATTACAAAAGGTGTCCAAGATAGTATATTTATATGTGAAATCTCTCTTCTGTTAATTTTCTTTCATGAATTGTTCAAGTGATCAATACTATGTTTCCTAACTTTCAATAAATTTACCACCTATCCTTATTATGTGTGAAGTCATTACTCCCCATGGTATAAGCATATGAGACATATATAAATTCAGATTCATGATATTCAGTTCATTTACTCATAGGATATACGTGAAGCACGTGAGTAAATGACAAACTACTCCATAGAGATACAAGTGAAGAACACTAAGTAGTCAAATTATTAACTAGCCATGGGAGGATTATCTTTCATTTAAGATTTCAGATCCAATGATTTTATTCAAATAGCAAGTAAAATTCAGAATACGCTCCAAGCAAAACACATCTCATGTGATGAATAAAAATATAGCTTCGAGTGAGGTATACTGATAGTTTTGAAGACGAAAGAGGAGATGTCTTTCGGGGCATCCCCATGCTTAGGCGCTTGAGTCTTCCTTGAATATTACCTTGGGGTGCATTGGGAATCCCCATAATTAGGGTCTTTGCACTCCTTATTCTCCTCATATCGATATCTCACCCAAAGCTTGAAAACTTCAATCACACAAAACTTAACGGAACTTCGTGAGATGGGTTAGTATGATAAAGAGTAAACCATTCACTTTGGTACTGTCAAAGACAAGATTCATAATTGTTCTCACACAATTCCGTCTGTACCATATCATTTCTACAATTTATATTGAGAAATATAAGCCATAGAAACTAGAAAACAAGCAAACTATGCAATGAAAACAGAATCTGTCAGAAACAGAACAGTCTTTAATGATCTGAACAGCAACCATACTTATGCTACTCCAAAAATTATGAAATAAATTGGTGGATGTGAGTAATTTATATATTAATCTTATTAAAAAGAATCAACTCGAAATCACTCTTATGAAAAAAATGACAGCTAACCTCGTGAGCGCAAAGTTTCTGTTTTTTCCAGCAAGATCACGTTAACTTTCACCCAAGTCTTCCCAAAGGTCTTACTTGGCACTTTATTGAAATAAAAGCTATAAAACATTGTTACTAAAGTTGCTTAATCATGTGTACACACAAAAACAGTAAGGGTACATATTGGGCTGTCTCCCAACAAGCGCTTTTCTTTAATGCCTTTTAGCCAGGCATGATGATTTCAATGATGCTCACATAAAAGATAAGAATTGAAACATAAAGAGAGCATCATGAAGAATATGACTAGCACATTTAAACCTAACCCACTTCCTATGCCTAGGGATTTTTTGATCACACTATTTATAGGAACAAGAATCAACTTGCATAGGAAGGAAAAACAAGTATAACTTCAAAACTTTAAGCACATTGAGAGGAGACTTGATATTATTGCAACTCCTACAAGCATGTATTCCTCCCTCATAATAATTGTCAGTATAAACATGAATGAATTCAACAATTTAACCATCACATAAAGCATTGTTTTCATGATCTACAAGCATATAAATTTTACTACTCTCCACATAAGCAAAATTCTTCTCATTCAGAATAGTGGGAGCAAACTCAACAGAATAACTATCATGTGAGCCATAATCCAGTTGAAAATTAGAATCATGATGACAAGTTTCATGGTTAACATTATTCTTTATAGCATACATATCATCACAATAATCATCATATATAGCAACTTTTTTCTCATAATCAATTGGAACCTCTTTCAAAATAGTGGAATCATTACTAACTAAAGTCGACACTCTTCCAAACCCGCTTTCATAAATATCACACTAAAATTCAACACCCTCAAAGAAAGTGGGACACTAATTCCTAAAGTTGACACTCTTCCAAACCCACTTTATATGATAGTATTATTCATACTCCAAAAGATATAAGTGAAGTTCATGGGGCATTCTACAATTAATATAAACTAACCAATATCCAAGCTCAAAATATATATGTGAAGCACACGAAGCATTCTATAAAAGCCATACTCAAAAGATTTAAGTGAATCACAAAGAGCATTCTTTAAGATCATACTCAAAAGATATAAGTGAAGCACATGAAGCATTCTATAAATCAATGAAGGGCTATCTCATACTAGCATGGTTCCTAAAAAAGAAAAACTCAAAGGACACAAATCGTGTGAAAAAAACAAAAACCGAGGTATACCGATAATTGTTGAAGAATAAAGATGGGATGCCAACAGGAGCATCCCCAAGCTTAGATGCTTGAGTATTCTTGAAATATTTACTTGGGGTGCCTTGGGCATCCCCAAGCTTGGACCCTCGCCTCTCTTTATTCTTCTCGCATTCGTAACTCCTCGTTCTTCGGACACTTCATCCACACAAAACTTAACAAAAACTTGTGAGATCCGTTAGTATAATAAAGCAAATCACTACCTTTAGGTACTATTGCAAACTCTTACAAATTTCATATTAGCATTATATCTACTGTATTCCAACTTCACCATGGTTCATACCCCCTGATACTACCCATAGATTCATCTAAATAAGAAAACAGAGTCTGTCAAATACAGGACAGTCTGTAGTAATCTGGAAATTTAGTATACTTCTGTAACTCCAAAAATTCTAAAATAAATATGAAAATTTAATAAATTTGCACAGAAGTAATGTCCAAAAAGTTTCAGACCCATTTGACTTTCCAGTAAGAAACGTAAATTCACGCGCTACAGCCAAAGTTTCTGTTTTTGTACTGCACATAGTAAACAAGCAATCTAGTCATCCTAAAACCAAAGCTTGGCATATTAGTTTTATAATAAAAAGGATATATAGAAGGGGATAATTATTTAAAGAGAAACTTCCATGAATTTTTTTACATTGTTTCCATGAGCATGAACATAAGTGCTCAAGGTCGACCCTCACTTCTCCAATTCATAACTTTCCAATCACTTTTCTTTTTGAAAAACTTTTTAGGCATATGAGGCAAGTGCATCTTTTTGTATTTTCATATTTTTGTTTTTTTGTATGTTTCACCCACAAATAAGCAAAACTAAAAAGGGAAAATAAAAATTACTTAGTGAAGAAAGCAAACAAGCATACACGAAAAAATCAACCCCGCGCTATGGCTCCCCGGCAACGGTGCCAGAAAAGAGCTTGATAATCCCCAAGTGCAGGGAATCATCGTAGCAATTTCCAAAGATGGAAGTGATAAGTATGGAGTGTCGAACCCACAAGGAGCTAAAGGTAAGATCAATATTCTCTCAAGTCCTATCTGCCACTGATACGACTCTACGTACACCGAATGTTTGCTTCCAACTAGAAACGAGAAATAAAACTATGTTGTGGGTATGAAGAGGATAACTTTGTATGATATCGGAGAGCTAAAATATAAAAATAGGTGCTGTTATCACAAAGTTAGAATATATGTCGGGGGTTGGGTGCGACATATGCCAAGGGATGGCTTATCATGGTGGGAGCGAGTAGAACGTCGCCGGTTCCTGGAAGCGGGATAAGGCGTAGACACGAACGCCGATGTACTTTGCCCAGGTTGGGGCTCTCCTTGGAGATAATACCCCTACTCCTGCTCTGCGGGGTCTCCGCATGATCACTAAGGCACTAGTCAGTACAAGGTGCTCCTTGACCTATATGGTAGAGGTTGAAGGAGGCATGGCTAGCTCTCTTCTTCCTCTAAATATGAGTCTAGGTCTAACAGGTTCGGAACCCTTTGCATGGGTGCCCTGGGGGGTTGATATAGGCCTACCCCCCAGGGGTACATTGGTAACTTGGCCGGGTGTTGGACCCGGCTATCAGCGTCTCTGGTCGCCGGCTTCTCTGCTGGCAGCTAGGGCCTGCCGCCTGGTGGGCCCTCCAGCAGGTCTGGTACGGAGCCGACATGCCTCTTCCGTCACTGGCGGGTCTGGTTGGTCGCTGATCACTGTAGCCGTGATGCTAATGACACATGCTTGGTCAGGGGAGCGTGGCTACAGTCCCGCCGCCTGGTGGGAGATCATTGTAGCCACACCGCGCCCCGTCTGGTTAATGGCACATTGGCCTCGGGGGAGGGGGCGGCCGCCTGCTGGAGGCCGGCCTCCCGTAGCTCCGGCTGGTCCGGCCTCCGCCATCATCCGGACTCTCTCTGCCTGGTAGGGCCTGCCACCTGCGAGCTGTACCGACAGGCCGTCGTGGGAACAGGACTCCGCCGGTTAGGAGTGGCGTAAAGGGGGAATGGCAATAGTGCCGCACTGTGCAGAGATCTCCGCCTGTACGGTGCACTGTAGCCATGCCAAGCCCGAGATCCGGGGGTGCGGGGCTATACTGTAGCCTCACCCTTCCTTGTCCTCTTGATGAGGGGCGCGGACTCTAAGGGCACCTGGTGGCCGCCTGCTAGATGCCCGCCTCTCCGGAGGCCGTCTGCTAGGAGTCGGCCTGTCTGGTGCCGTCTGCTGGTGCTCGGCCGCCTCCAGGTAGCCGGCTGTTCGAGCAAGCCGGCTACCGGAAGGCGGTGCTTCATTCTGGAGCCTCGTGGGGCGAAGCCGGCCCAAAGTCTTGAAAGGCTCAGGGACTCGGGTTAGCCTACCCGTGGCCCATTACTCCGAAAGTAGTCCCCGAACCCGGTGATGCGCCGTGGCCGATAGGCCGTAAAACCTCGATGTCTTCCTTCTTCGCCATGCTCCAGTAGAAATCTCGGTCCGCCTTGTGGAGTGCCGACTGCTGGAGCTATTTTGACAAGGCGGGCTTGTCTGATGATTTTGAACACTAAGGCGGGAAACAGGTGGCGTGCCTGCTAAGCTTCCCCAAGCCTGCCACCCGTCACGAGTGCGCCACGTGGCACGCGTCAGCCTGGCCACCCTGCCATCCTAGACTCTCGATGGGACGTGACAAGGGGTCAAGTCTGCCACTATCGGGCCTCGGCGTGCGGGCGGATCCGCTGCGGCCGAGGCGGGCGGTTGCGATTCCCGCGGGAGTTACTGTGCAGTAACCCCACGGAGTAATCAAGGGGTCGTGGGGTCGTGGGCGCAATTAATCCCACGATCCCACGTCCCGCCCCCTCGGCTTTGCCGCCCGAGGGCTATAAGTAGGGGAGAGGGGGAGTGGCGAAGCGCGCGTACTCTTCTCCCCGCTCTTCTTCCTCCTATCTCCGCTGCTGCTTCGTGCTCCCCGCAACGCTGCCGCATCTTGCCGTCGGTGAGCTTATCCTCCCCACGCAGCTCCTCTCGAATGCCATGGCGCGTGAGAAGGAAGGAGACTGGGATGGCTCGACGGTGATCGAGGATCACCTCACCTTCCTCTGGGCCACGCGCCGGATGCCCAATGCGGCCTTCGTCAAGGTGCGGGTGCCGCCGCGGGAAGAGATCTCGCCGACGCCACAGGGGAATGAGCGGGTCGTCTTCCGCTCGCACTTCCTCCGCGGCTTCGGCCTCCCGGCGAGCAGGTTCCTCCGCTCGTTCATGGACTTCTGCCACCTCCAGCCGCACCACTTGACACCCAACATCGTGACACTGATGTCCGCCTTCGTCACGGCATGCGAGCGCTACCTCGGCGTCCTCCCCACCATCGACCTGTGGGGAGCTTGCTTCTACGCCAAGCAGGGCACCTCCGCCAAGGAGATGGCGCTCGAGTGCGGCGCCTTCATCGTTGTGCGCCGGCCGTCGAAGAAGAATGCCTTCCCAGCCATCAAGCTGTCACAGTCGGTGAAATTGTGGCAGCAATCTTACTTCTACATCGAGAATGTCGACCCGGTGGTCGACTTCCTCAACCTGCCGCCTTACAAGCCCCCCTCCCCCCCCGTCGGGCCTAGGGCCAACTGGCACTACAAGCCGAAGCCAGTGCCGGCCGAGATGGCGGCCACCATCAACCGGCTCCGGGAGTTGACAGAGGTGGAGTGTCTCATGGCGGCTGACTTGCTGCTTGCCTTCGTCGAGCGCCGAGTTCTCCCGCTCCAAGGCCGCCCTCAGCTGATCTGTCGGATGAGCGGGCACCGCGACCCCAGTCGGATGTGCACAAAGGAGATGCCGCCTGCCGAGGTGGCCCTGATGGTGAACGAGATCACCGACCTCAAGGTGTCGGAGGACTCCTGGCGGTTTGGCAAGCGGCCCTGCTCCTGCGACAACCCGCCGCCTGCCATAAGTCTCCGAGCTTTCCTTCCTTAATTTTTGTCTTGGTCTTGGTCTTGGTATTGAGTGATTTTCCTTTGGAACGCAGATCTACATGTCTTCGGCATGGCTGCCCTCGTGGGGCCAGCTGGTAACTATCAGCCAGACCAGGAGGTGAGCGACGTGGACGACCCCGACTTGGGGGCGGCCGCGTTGGAGGACGACGCCGTAGTCGGCGATGACGGAGCAGGCGGCTCCGAAGACGGGGGCGGCGTGGAGACCTGGCCCGACGATGACAATGAGGAGGATGAGCCACTCCCTACGTGGGGTGCCGCTAATACAGGCGCGGGCCCCTCTGCCGAGCCGGCCGCCCGAGGAGGCAAGCGCAAGCGGAAGCAGGGTGCCGCCCTGTTCGCCAGCGTGCCGAAGAAGCCCAAGAACCCGGCAGCTGCGACCAGGAGGAAAGAGACCGCGGCGAAGGCGGCCAAGTTCCAGAAGCTGCCAAAGGCGCCACCCATGGTGTCGGCGTAAGTACCCTTTCTGCACACTCCTTTGGGTTCTTTCTTATTGATCTGGCTTGAAATTTATTTGCTTTGCTTTTTGTCTCAGGGCCCTGCTTTCCCTTGACAAGTCGCCCGCCGCCTCCGTCATCAGGTCGGCGGAGACCTCCACCACCACTCGGCGAATCGATCCGGCCGCCGACCTCTAGGAAGCACAGGAGCGAAACGCGCGAGAGGCGCGTGAGGAGCGGGAAGCCGCCCGTATGGAGAAGGCAGAGTCTGACAAGGCGGCAGCGACCGCACTGATGAAGCTGGCAGAGGCAGAAGCTGCAGCCGCAGAGAAGGAGCGGCTCGCGGAGGCTAGGCGCCGTCAGGAGCCGCTACTCGTTGTTCTCCTGAGCTCCGCGCTGCCTCCACCGGAGTTCGTGGTGTCGACCGGGGAAGCCGGTGACGAGCACCCGGTCATGGAGAGGGAAGGCAACGATGTCACCATGCCGAACGTTATCGAGCCTCCGCCACCACCGACTGCTGGAGCGAGGGACGAGCAGTCGACCACCCCGCCGGGCCACCAGCCGGGAATGAGGTGGTGACGGGCCCGACTCCTGAGGGCCGCACGCCCGTGCACCGTCGTCTTGTAAGGGCGGCCTCGGTACCGCAAACGCTGGAGGCCGGTGTCGCGAGCTCGTCCGCTCCTGACACCAAGGCAACCAGCGACGCGCCCTCCGGCTAGATGCGCGGAGGCGGAACGAGGGCCTTGAACCAGGTGGCCCTTGATGTCGAGGCCAAGCTCTGGGCCGAAGCCGACGCCCTCAAGCGGTGCAATGAGGCGTTCCTGAACTCGCGAGCAGCCATCCGGGTATGCTTCTAACTTCTTTGTTTTTGATCTTCTTATTTCTTGGTGGGGGCGCGCTGGCGCACCCACTGGGTGTAGTCCCCCGGTTCCGGGCCGGCTGGTGAGCTGGCGGTCCGAAACCTTAACTTTGTAAGCACCACGTGCTAACTCCTTCTGGCGTATCTTGTCATAGGATTACCATAACCTTCAGGCGGCCACCTTCAACTCCGGAGTCCGGGAGCTGGAGAGGCAGACCGCCAAGTTGTCAGAGAGCCGGCGTAAGTTTTAGCTTTCCTTTTTTGCGGGGGTGCGCTGGCGTACCAGTGGGCTCTAGTCCCCGAGATTCGGGCAGACTGCTGAGCAGTCGGGCCGGATCTCCCCGACAACTGTATTTCTTTGTTTGATCATTGACAACTTCTTTCTTCTGCGGGGGCGCGATGGCGCACCTGCGGGCTATAGTCCCCGAGATTTGGGCCGACTGCTGAGCAGTCGGGCTGTGTCTCCCCAGCAACCGCATCCCTTCCTTGTCAAATGTTTAACGTCTTTTTCCTTCTTCTCTCTTGGCAGAGGCGAACGACGCCTTGCAGCAGCAGCTAGGCGAGGCCAACACTGCGCTGCGCACCCAGGAGGCGGAGTGCAGCAGGCTGGCCGAGGAGCATGATCGACTGGTCACACTGCTGGCGGAGCAGATGGAGCATCTCCAGACGGCCCAAAAGGAGGCGAAGGTGAAAGAGACCGACCTCCTAGCTGAGTTTGAGGTCGAGCGCTCTGTCTGGGCCAACAAGGAGGCGCAGATGACTGCCGTCTTCCGTAGTATCGATGACATGTTCGATGGTAAGCTTCCTCTTTTTTCTTTCTTGGGCTTGGGCCAACCATCTGTTTTTAACTTCTGTCTTCTTGACTTTCTCGCCCAAGCAGACTTCTTCCCCGGCCACTCTGTTGCCGTGAACCAGGCCATCGAGGCTTCTCGCGAGGAGCGGAGGGCAGAGGGCGTGCAGATTGCCGCCGACGCCCCTCGGAACCTTAACGAGCAGCTTCTCAGCATCCAGGCCTGCCTTCAGCTGGCTCACCCGATGCTGCGCCGTCTTCAATGTGTCAGGGACCAGGAGATTTCTGCCCTCTGGCCAGGTGTGCCGGCTCCGCGCACACCCAGTCGGACTTCCGACTGGCTGGAGGTGGCGGCCGGCCGCCTAGAGGCCTGGAAGGGCTCTTCATCCTGGGCTGGAGCATGTCGGGCTTTGGAATTCGTTAGGGCGTGGTACCCTAGGCTAGATCTAGCCCAGCTGACCATGTTCTGGCAAGAGGCACCGGAGGAGCTGCTGGCGGTGGAGGGCGATCTTGTCAAGCAGGTGGCGACGATCACCGACTACATCGAGACCAGCGTCTTCCTCCCGGAGCTGGTTGAAGAAGGCGCCGAGGCGCCACCGGAGTGGTTCGGGCTGAACCCCGAAGACAGCGAGGACTCGGCTGAGGTGATTGACTCCAGTGACGAAGGGGAGGACGAGGACAGTGAAGAGGACATGCCGGAGGTCGGAGTGAACAACCAGCCCCAGCCTGACCATGCCTCGAGCAACGATCCATGCTCGAGCGCGCCGACTACTGCTGAAGGTGACCAGGCGGAGACCAACTAGCCGTCGGCTCCACCAGCCGGTGCTGCCAACTCCGCCGTCCAGCCATCCGCTGCTCCAACCGGCACTACCGACTCCACTGCCCCGCCGGAGCCTCTGCTGCTTCTTAGGCCATCGTCTTTACTTTCCTGCGTATCGTTCTCGATGAGACTTTGTTAAATTTGTGCAATTCCACCCGTGGGCTGTATTTTAAACTCTGATGAATGCTGGCTTAATAGGCCTTTTGCTATGTAAATATGCTTTAAGTGCCGACTTCCAACTTTCCTTGCTTTCTGCACTTTGCCTTTTTCCTTGCCACCCTCCCTTGGCTATTCCTTGGCCAGCTGACCAGCCGCTCTGCGGACTGCGGCTGGGCCATGTGTTTAGCTATTTTCAAGAGGCAAGTACTTGACCAACTAGAGCGTTCTCAAGGAAAGTAGGAGTCGGCCGGCCGGCTGCTCAGCAGCCGGTCGAGTAGGCGGGATGCCGGCTTCAGCTATGTGCACCTTTTTTCCTTAGCCGTGTTTCGCATGGGCACCGTTTTTGTAACTCCTGTCCGCCGTTCAGTCGCTCTGCGAGCTACGGCTTCTGACAGGAGAGGTTTGCTGGTGCCGACATACTGCACATAGTAGAAGGCGGCGAGCCCCCCCCCCCAGGCCGACTAGTCGAGCCTGGTGCCAGGCGGAATAATGAATCAACACATTCTTAGGCATAATTCTTATCATATAGATAAAAGAGGGTAGTCCCCAAGTTCTTCTCGGGGGACCCGAAGTCTTTGTACTTAATACAAAAGGTAGTGTGGTACATACTGCTTTTAACTGTAAAATCTCTGGAGGAGGTTCACATTCCATGGCCTCCCCATCTCCTTGCCTGAGTCGTCTCTTTTGCGTGCTCTTGGCTTCTGAGCGTCGATCAGATAGTAGGAATCGTTGCCCAGCACTTTGCTGATGATGAAAGGGCCTTCCCAAGGCACCGAGAGCTTGTGCTGGCCGGCTGTTCGCTGGATCAGTCAGAGCACAAGGTCTCCCTCTTGGAATGATCTTGGCTTATCCTTGCGATTGTAGTATCAGCGTAGGCTCTGCAGGTAGATGGCGTACCGACTGAGGGCCAACAGCCGGCCTTCTTCCGATAGGCCAATGTTGTCTTCTCGTGCTTCTTTGGCCTCCTGCTCGGTGTACATGGTGACTCGAGGGGAGTCGAATTCTATGTCCATTGAGATGATGGCTTCGGCACCATAGATGAGGAAGAAGGGCGTGAAGCCGGTTGACTTGTTCAGAGTTGTGCGCAAGCTCCAGGGGATGGTAGGCAACTCCTCGAGCCAGCAGCCGGCCGAACGCTCTAGAGGCTCGACCAGTCGGGGCTTGATGCCAGACAAAATGAGGCCGTTTGCTCACTCCACTTGGCCGTTTGACTGCGGATGGGTAACGGATGCTAAGTCCAGTCGGATGCCCTGCGTCACGCAGAAACGGGCCAAGTCTCCTTTGGCGAAGTTCGTGCCGTTGTCGGTGATGATGCTGTGTGGTATGCCGTACCGAGTGGTGATGTCGGCGGTGAAGGTCACGGCAGTCAGCCCATTCAGTTTCTTGATTGTCTTTGTTTCTATCCACTTGGTGAACTTGTCCGTAGCGACAAGCAAATGAGTCATGCCGCCGCGAGCCGTCTTGAATGGTCCCACCATGTCCAGTCCCCAAACCGCAAAGCGCCAGGAGATGGGAATAGTCTTGAGTGTAGAAGCCGGCAAATGTGGCTTGGAGCGGAACTTCTGGCACCTTTGACACTTCTAGGCTAAGTCTTTGGCGTCTTCTAGAGCAGTCGGCAATAAAATACCATGGCGGAAACCTTTGGCGACAAGTGATCTTGAAGCCGCGTGGTGGCCGCATTAACCTTGGTGGATGTCCTTGAGGATTGCTTGGCCCTGGTCTGGCTCCAGGTAGCGCTGATAAACACCAGTGAGGCTGAGCCGCACCAGCTCTCTGTTGATGATGGTGTATGCTGCTGCCCGCCGTTGCACTTGTCAGGCCGAGATCTCATCGGTCGGCACTTCTTTGTTCACCAGAAATTTGAGGATTGGTTGAGCCCAGGATGGTGCTGCTATTTCTTCGACTGCCACGACTGCAATTTGTACAAGGACGGTTGGGCCAGGAGGCGGCGGGTTGCAGACGGCTACCTCCTGCTTAGTTGGGGAAGTCCCCAGGCCGACTGCTGCAGTCCCCGGACCTGATTCTGGAATCCACGGGCTGGGTGCGGCTGCTGTAGTCCCCGAGCCGCCTGCCGAAGTCCCCGCGCCAGCTTCTGGGGCCCTCAAGTCGGATCCGACTGCTTCGGGAGGGGCCGGCACGAAGATGGAGTCTGATTCTAGCAACGGCTTGATAGACGGCTTGAGGAGGCGCCGCAGGGCGACGCCGGCTGGTATTGCTTGTCAGGTGGAGCCGATCTGTGCCAGGGCATCTGCCTGCTCATTGTCATTTCTTGGCACATGGAGGAATTCGCACCACTCAAAATATCCACTGAGCTGTTGTACGAAGAAGAGGTAGCTCGCCATATTTGCATCCTTGGCGTCCCAGTCGCCTGACGACTGCTGGACCACCAAGTCGGAATCACCATAACACAGGATTCGGCGAATGCCGAGTTCCTTGGCAAGCCGTAGCCTGTGTATGAGTGCTTCGTATTCGGCTACGTTGTTGGAGGCGGCAAAGTAGATTTGCAGCACATATCTAAGCTTGTCGCCTTTGGGAGAGGTGAGGACGATGTCGGCTCCCAGACTGGTGTGCATTTTTGATCCATCAAAATGCATCTGCCAATGGGTGGAGTCTGGTGCTGGCGGCAGGTACTAGGTCTCGGCCCAGTCTACGAGGAAGTCGGCCAATGCTTGTGACTTGATGGATGTGCGAGGCTGGTAGTAGATGGTGTAGGGGGCCAGATCTATGGCCCATTTGGCCACTCGGCCTGAAGCATCTCGGCTTCCAATAATCTCAGCAAGCGAAGTGGTGCAAACAACAGTGATTGGGTGCTCTTGGAAGTAGGGCTTGAGTTTCTTGGCGGAAAAGTGCACGTCATAGCACATCTTCTCATAGTGGGGGTAGTTTTGCTTGGAGGCGGACATCACCTCACTCAAGTAATACACCAGCCTCTGGACTGGTAGTGCTTTGCCTTCCTCCTTGCGCTCCACCACTATTACTGTGCTGACCACCCGACTGGTGGCGGCGATGTAGAGGAGCATGGGCTCCTTATCAGTCAGGGCCGCCAGGACAGGCGGGGTGGTCAACATCTTCTTGAGCTAGCGGGAAGCCTCGTCCGCCTTGTCGTTCCACTCGAAAAAAGTGGTTTTCTTCATGAGCTGGTACAGGGGGAGAGCCTTCTCGCCCAGCCGACTGAGGAAACGGCTGATGGACGCCAGGCAGCCGGCGAATTTTTGTACGTCCAGCAGTAGGGTGGGCACTTCCATATTCTCAATTGCCTTGATCTTCACAGGTTGCACTCTATGCCGCGCTCTGAGACCAGGAAGCCAAGAAGTTGGCCGGCTGGTACTCAAAAGACGCATTTCTCCAGGTTGAGGTTGATTTGAAATCAACGCAAGTTCTCGAATGTCTCTTTGAGGTCTTCTAGCAGCGTGCCACGCTTTTTCGTCTTCACCACCACATCATCCACGTAAACGTGGGTGTTTCTGCCGAGTTGCTTGAGGAGGCACTTCTACATGCAACGCTGCAATGTGGCACCGGCATTCCTCAAGCCGAACGTCATGGTCAGGTAGCAGAAGGCTCCTAAAGGTGTGATGAAGGCGGTCTTCAGCCTGTCGGCTGGGTTCAGCTTGATCTGATGGTATCCTGAGTACGCATGCAGAAAACTCAGCAGCTCGCATCCGGCCGTGGAGTCTATCACTTGGTCGATTCTTGGCAAAGCGAAGGGATCTTTGGGGCAAGCTTTGTTGAGGCTGGTGTAATCAATACACATGCGCCATTCTTTATTCTTCTTCAGCACAAAAACTGGGTTGGACAACCATTCTGCGAAGAATACCTCCATGATGAAGCCCGCTGCTAGAAGCCGAGCTATCTCTTCTCCAACGACTCTTCTCTTTTCTTCTGGTAGGTGGCGCAAGGGCTGCCTGACCGGCTTGACATCAGGTCGGGCGTGTAGCTTGTGCTCGGCAAAATCCGTCGGGACACCCGACATGTCTTCGGGAGACCCTGCTAAGATGTCACGATTCTCATAGAGGAAATGACGAGCTCGCCTTCCTATTTACTGTCAATGTTTCTTCCAATGAGAGCGTGCCTCTCCGGGTGCTCTGGGTCCAAGGGTATCTTCTTTGTTTCCTTCGCTGGCTATAACGATCCCTCAACTTCCAACTCCTTGGGTGGTGGTGACGTTTCCGGCAGCTTGCCTGCCATCACCACAACCCGCTAAAGGAACCGTTTCTCAGCTGCAATCACAAGGGACTCGGCCAGCCGGCTGCTGTCTGTAGCACAGGCGGACGACTTGTTGTAGGCTCCGGCTATAGTCAGGATTCCATTGGTAGTCGAAATCTTCATCTTGAGGTAGGCATAGTGGGGGACCGCCATGAACTTGGCCAGAGCAGGCCGGCCAAGTAGCGCATGGTAAGGGCTCTCGAGGTCCACCACCTCAAACCAGATTGACTCTCGGCGGAAGTGATTTTTGTCTCCGAAGAGAACATCGATCCGGGTCTTGCTGATTGGTGAGCAGGAAAGGCCAGGAACTATGCCATGAAATACAGTCCGACTGGGCTGAAGCTGCTTCTGCTTGATTCCTAATTTCTCCATTGTGTCACGGTACAGGATGTTGGTGCTGCTGCCGCCATCTATCAAAACTTGGGAGAAACGAGCTTCCCGCCTCTCTGCTGTGAAGGTGGCATCCAGGACCAGGGCATAAGAACCAGGAGAGGGCATCACTTTCGGGTGGTCAGCCCTGCTCCAACTGATGGGCTTCTCAGACCAGTGCATGAACTCAGGGGCTCATGTTGCTACTGCATGTACTTCTTGCTGCTGTTGCCGTTTGCTGCGTCTGTCGTTAGCCACACTGGTGAACACGACGTAAGATCCATGCTCCTTAGGATACTCATCTTGTATGGCGCCGACTGGCCGAACCGCCGGCTGCTGGGGCTGAGGAGGCGGTGGGCCGGCAGGTGGTGGGTGCAGGAGTCCATCTCCCTTGGCGATTCGGGTGAGCCAATGGCACTTCCGAGTGGTGTGGTTGGACGGCTTCACGCCTCTATGGAACTTGCAGGGTGCATCAAGAGTCTGCTCATACGAGAAGGCGGGCAACCAATTGGGTTTGCCGCCCTTCTGACGTTTCGGCGGGGGCTGCCCTTCCGGCTGCTGGTCCTCGGCTGTCGCCACCTGCCGGTTTGCAGAAGCCGGCTGCGCGGCCTTGCGCTTGTTGTCGCTTGGCTGCTGTCTACGACTGGTGTCACCAGCCGGGGTCTAAGAAGTCTGAGGAGCTATCTTGCCGGAGGCATCGACTTGGATCTCCGCCTTCATGGAGGAGTCGGCTGTTGCGTATTTGTCAGCGATGATAAGCAACTCGTTGAGAGTCGTCGGCTTGTCACAGAGGAGTCGGTGCTTGAGAAGGGTGCCCTCTCGGCACTCGGCGGTGAAGTATCCGATGGCCTGCACCTCGTGCACGCCCTTGCAGGAGTTGCGCAGCTCGGCCCAGCACGTGAGGTAGTCGCGAGTCGATTCACTGGGCCCTTGGATGCATAAGTAGAGCTGTCGAGGCTTGGGAGGCCGCTTGTACATGCTGGTGAAGTTGCGGACGAAGGCCTCGGTGAAATCAACCCAGTTGTTGATGCTGCGGGGCTTCAGGATGATAAGCCATGTCCGGGCTGTGCCCTGGAGCATGAGCGGGACGTACTTCACAGCAACGCGCTTGTTGCCGTTTGCTATGCTGACAGCCGTGGAGTACTCGACCAGCCAGTCCTCCGGCTTCATGGAGCCGGTGTACTTGGGCATATCCCTTGGGAGGGTGAACCCTCTAGGGAAGGGCTCATCTCAGATTTGGGGGCCGAAACAAGGCAGACCCAACGCGTCTTCTTCTTCTAGCGCTAGGGAGCGATTGAGGCGGTCGATCCGATGGCGGGCGTCGTTCTCCCCGACTCCTTCCCGGCGGCCAAGGCGGTCGCCGAGTGTTGGGTGCGTGACAGGCGGTGGAGTAGGGTGCCTCTCTCCACGAGGTTGAGGAGGAGGCGGATTGCCTCGCCGCTCGATAGCTCGAGGGCGGCCTTCTGCGTCACGCTCGATGGAGAGGTGCGTCCAGCTGCGGCTGGCAGCCGGCTCGTAGCCTTCCTTACCGCGGACGCCACCAGTTGGCATCCGGGATGTCGCGCCGTGATCCTGGCGAGGGAGCGGCTCGTCGGTCTACCGGTTAGGTGCTTCGTCGCGGCAGCCGACTTCTTGCTGCTCGGCGGCCGCATCAAGGAGCTGCTAGACGCGCTCCGTCATGTGGCGACGCTCGTCGCCCTCGTACTTGTCCAGCTCGTCTTCCACCGCCTGGGCAGCTCGTATGTTTCCCACTGGTGTTGTGTAAACGGGACGATCTGTCCCGAATGCGCCAGCGATGGCCGCGCCATATAGCCGGATCGAGCCGGCACGGCTAGGCCCCTCAGGGGCCAGCGTTCCGCCAACGGCTCGGTCCATCTTGCGCCACTAGGCATCTAAGAGGCATCGCATGCTGGCCAGCTGGTTGGCGCTTTCGATGAGCTGGACGCGGCGTGCTTCCAGCACCTCAGCGTCCGCATCAACCATGATGGGCGCTGGCAACTCTCACGTCACCGCATCGAGTGGGTCTCGAGTGCCTCCATCCGAGTGCTCGCCACTGTTGATGACAAGCACCTCCATGACGGTGCTCCCGCCGTTGTGCTTGCGAGGAGGCGGCTCGTCATAGACCACCACATTAGTGGGGAATGCGTCAAGCGACGCTGTGTCGGAGTCGGCGATCATCGGCTTGGTGGAGCCAACAGACTCCAAGTCGGCAGCAGGCTCGCTGGTGACGTGGAGTTGGTCGAGGAGGCTTACAAGGCGGTTCTCGGGGCGGTCGGTGCCTGCATCGGATGCAGGCTTGTCAGAGAGGTTGATCTCGCCGACGAGGTCGGCGAGGCAGCTCGCCATGCAGGCGATCTCGGTGTCGCGCAGTGCGTCGAGGCTGACACCATCGGGCGTGCTGTGTTGGCTGCGCACGTCCGAAAGGAACAAGGTTCCCGTCCAGAATAGATCTCTGTATGAGGGTGCACCTCGCCCCAGGGTGGGCGCCAAATGTTAGGGGTTGGGTGCGAGTAGAACGTCGCCGGTGCCTGGAAGCGAGATAAGGCATAGACACAAACGACGGCGTACCTTACCCAGGTTGGTTGTTCTCCTTGGAGAGAATACCCCTACTCCTGCTCTGCGGGGTCTCCGCATGATCACTAAGGCACTAGTGAGTACAAGGTGCTCCTTGAGATATATGCTTGAGGTTGAAGGAGGCAGGGCTAGCTCTCTTCTTCCTCTAGATATGAGTCTAGGTCTAACAGGTTCGGAACCCTTTGCATGGGTGCCCTGGGGGTTTTATATAGGCCTACCCCCCAGGGGTACAATGGTAACTTGGTCGGGTGCTGGACCCGGCTGTCAGCGTCTCTGGTCATCGGCTTCTCCGCCGGCAGCTTGGGCCTACCGCCTGGTGGGCCCTCCAGCTGGTCTGGTACGGAGCCGTCAGGCCGCTTCCGCCGCTGGCGTGTCTGGTTGGTGGCTGATCACTATAGCCGTGATGCTAATGACGCAGGCTTGGTCAGGGGAGCGTGGCTACAGTCCCGCCGCCCGGTGGGAGATCACTGTAGCCACACCGCGCCTCGTCTAGTTAATGGCACACTGGCCTCGGGGGAGGGGGCGGCCGCCTGCTGGAGGTCGACCTCCCGTAGCTCTGGCTGGTCCGGCCTCCACCGTCTTCCGGGCTCTCTCTGCCTGGTAGGGGCCGCCGCCTGCTGGTCATACCGACAGGCCGTCATGGAAACAGGACTCCTCCGGTTAGGAGTGGCATAAAGGGGGAATGGAAACAGTGCCACGCCGTGCAGAGATCTCCGCCTGTACGGTGCACTGTAGCCATGCCAAGCCCGGGATCCGAGGGTGCGGGGCTATACTGTAGCCTCACCCTGTCTTGTCCTCTTGATGAGGGGCGCAGACTCTGAGGGCACCTGGTGGCCGCCTGCTAGATGCCGGACTCTCCGGAGGCCATCTGCTAGGAGTCGGTCTGTCTTGGTGCGGGTTGCTGGTGCTCGGCCGCCTCTAGGTAGCCGGCTATTCGAGCAAGCCAGCCACCGAAAGGCGGTGCTTCATTCTGGAGCCTCGTGGGGCGAAGCCGGCCCAAAGTCTTGAAAGGCTCAGGGACTCGGGTTGGCCTACCCATGGCCCATTACTCCAACAGTATATTAATAAATATTATAAATAGCGAGTGTGGAATAACGATGGGTAGGTGTGTGGAATTATTCTAGGCAATTGTTAACAAGACCGGTAATCACTATTGTAGTTTCATATGAGGGAGAGGCATAAGCTAACATACTTTCTCTTCTTGGATCATATGCACTTCTGATTGGAACTCTAGCAAGCATCCGCAACTACTAAATATCATTAAGGTAAAACCCAACCATAGCTTTAACATATCAAGTCCCGTTTATTCCCATACGTCGTTACCCACTTATCTGTGTTTATGCTTCTATCACTCAAGCAACGCAGACAATAAGTAAACCATGGACATATTGCAACACCCTACAGCGGGAATCGCTGACGCTTGCGCGACACAAAGGGCACAATAGGACAACACCAAAATAAAACATACAACTCATACCAATCTAGATCATCAATCAACCGAAAGACAAAGGATATATACTCAAAACATCATAGGATGGCAACACATCATTGGATCATAATATGTGGCATAAAGCACCATGTTCGAGTAGGGATTACAGCGGGGTGCGAGAGAGTGGACCGCGTAAAAGAGATGAGGATGGTGATGTTGATGAAGACATCACCGCAGCGATGATTCCCCTCCCGATGGCACTCTGGTGCCACTGAGACAGAGGAGGGGAGGTTCTCCCCTTGTGCTTCCTCCTCCATGGCCTCCCCCATGGATGGGGAGGTGTTCCCCCTCTGGTCCTTGGCCTTGATGGCGATGATGGCCCCTCCGAGATCCTCCTCCATGGCCCCCGGTGACGATGCCCCCCTTTGGCAGGGTGCTAGAGAGGGCCTAGATTGATTTCTCGTGGCTACAGAGGCTTGCAGTGGAGGAACTTCCGTTCTAGGTTCTTTTCTGGAAGTTTGGGCATTTATAGTAGATATTGGCATCGAGGACAAGTCAAGGGACCCATGGGGAGTCCACGAGGAACAGGGGCATGCCCAGGGGGGTGGGCGTGCCCCCTCCCTCATGGGCCCCACGGGACTCCCCTCCGGTAGATTTTTGTTCCAGTATTTTTTATATTTTCCACAAAAAATCTCCGTTGTTTTTCAGCACATTCCGAGAACTTTTATTTGTGCACAAAAATAACACCATGGTAGTTCTACTGTAAACAGCAATAGTCCGTGTCAGTTCTAATCAAATCATACCAAAATCATATAAAACTATTGTAAACATGGCTTGAATACTTCATAAATTATAGATACGTTGAAGACGTATCAACAACTCCTCTTCCCAAGCTCCCAATGGCATATGGTAGAGCAGCCCTTATAAAGGGGTCTCACTCTCACTCCACTAACTGTATGGTACTAAACATCCCACCACCTGCCATGCACCAAAATGGGCCTTAGAGATTAACCAAGGATTATTGTCTTATATGGGCCAAACCTCATCTATAATCCAACAACCCCCACCAGATCTCAAGGCACATAAGTTTGTCAACTGTTCCAAACAATGTTTGGCATAGCAAAGTTTTCAGTGGAGACTGTTAAGTTGAAGTTTCACCTAGAGCAATAGGATTATACTTCTTCACAACTGGACAATGGACTATGCCTTGAATTGTCGGTTTAGCATGCAGAAGTTTCGCCTATTGCCAACTGATATGTGGTTGCCGAAGGCTAAATCCCACGGGTGGAGCTTATTAGTCATACTCCTTACCTTCTCATGAACTTCCTAGAGATTACCCAATCTCATAGACTATGACCAGCAGTCGGGCTCACATAGGTGTGTTCCTCCAAAGAATGCTATGTAGGATAGCATCTTGCTTATATAAGCTTTGGAACACATTAAGACAAAAGTCACCCTTCCTTATAGATTACGAGTGTATTACTGCATCTCCAACAGAGTGGGTTAATTAAGGATACTCTCCTAAGTTGACCATTGGATTGTCTTCCTAGGTCTAATTCAAGGGATCTGCGATCACATAGGTTGGGTTATCCCCGTGGCAACTTACGTGGGTCTCATGCACATCTCCTTCTATGCATTTTCTACCATAATCTATGATAGCCCCTTTCATAAAAGGGTATGCGAGATTTTAGCGGTCTGGATATAATCCATCGCACTAACTCTGGAGTTTCTTGATTTTCTGACATATTTTAATCTTCTTCCTATATGCTTTGTGGATTTCATGTTGTCATTTGAACTCTTAGCCTTACCAATCACTATTTGATTTTCACAGTTCATGAGGATAGCCAGAACTGCCTTTTTAATCACTGGTAAATCCATCAAAAGCTCTTCAAGCCATCCTGCTTTGACACATGATGTGTCTAATGTTGTGAGTTATGCTTCCATAGTCGATCTCGTTAAGATCGTATGCTTGCAAGACTTCCAGGAAACAACACCACCACCAAGTGTGAAGACATGTCCACTTGTGGCTTTCATCTCATCAGCATCAGATATCCAATTCGAATCACTATACCACTCAAGTACCATCATGTACCCAGAATAGTGAATTCCGTAATTTACAGTACTTGCAAATAACGCAAGGCTCGCTCAATAGCATGCCAGAGTGGAAACTCCCGGATGGGAAACAAACCAGCTTAGTTTGCACACAACATATGATAAGCCATGCCAAGTAGCGCAAGCTAGGTATATGAGTGAACCAAACACTTGAGAATATCTCAATTGTTCTACAACAGTGCCTTCAAACTTTCGAATCCGCATTCCAGGATCATATGGTGTTGCAGAAGGTTTGCTGTCCGAATATCCAAAAAGTCTCAAAATCTTCTCAACATAGTGGTATTGCAAAAGTGTAATTCCACCCTCATTATCTCTCAGTAGCTTGATGTTCAAGATAACATCAGCCATGCCCAGGCCTTTCATCTCAAAGTTATGAGATAGAAAAGACTTGACCTCCTCAATGACTTTGAGGTGGGTCCCAAATATCAGCATGTCATCGACATATAGACACAGTATGACTCCTTCGCCCCCGCCATAGTGATAGTATACACATTTCTCATCTTCATTAACAACAAAGCCAGAAGATGTCAAAGTTGTATTAAACTTCTCATGCCATTGCTTAAGCGCTTGTTTCAGGCCATACACAGATTTCACTACCTTGCACACCTTTCTTTCCTGACCATTTACTACAAAGACATTTGGCTGTTGCTGTAAATTTCTTCGTCTAGCTCTCTGTTAAGGAAAGTCATCTTAAGGTCCATCTGAGGAACGAGAAGACCATGCAAGGCAGCCAACAAGATTAACACTCGAATGCTTGTCAGTATCGAAGAAATCATTTTGTTCTTTCTGGTTATAACCCTTGGCCACAAGCCTAGCCTTGTACTTCTCAACAGTACCGTCGGGCCTAATCTTCCTTTTAAACACCCACTTCCATCCCAATGGTTGGCAACCATAAGGAAGATCAATGATCTCCCACGTCCCCTTAGCCAAGATGTAATCCATCTCGCTATGGACCGCATCCTTCCAGTAGTCAGCATCCGGTGATGCGTAAGCTTCTAAAATGAAATTGGGAGTGTCATCATCCACGAGGTACACAAGGAAATAATCACCAAAGGACTTTGTTGTCCACTGTCTCTTGCTCGTAATAGGAGCTTCCTCGTCATCCTCCATGGAACTTTCATGACTTTTGTGCTCATAATATTCCATGGAATAGAGGTTCAGGAGTCTCATCAGATTCCAGTCTAGAAGTGCTTTTCATATCTCTCATGGCAAAAATATCCTCAAAGAATGTAGCATCTTTAGACTCCATGATCGTACCGACCTTCACATCATGTACATTAGATTTCACCACTAGTGTTGGTACTAAGACTGATAGACCTCGGGTAGGGGGTCCTGAGTTGTGTATCTCTGACTTATGGGTAACAAGAGACAAAGGGGACAGTATTTACCCAGGTCCGGGCCTTCTAGAAGAGGTAATACCTTACATCCTGCTTTGATTGTATTGATGATGATGTACCGAGTACATGCTTGATCTACCTCAAGATCATAAGTTGTGTTCTAATCCTAAGGCTAGATGGTTGTAATTATGACTGTGGTCTCTACATACTAAACCCCTCAGCTTACATAGTACTCGGGGTACCTAGGGTTACACATGGTCGGCTGCCAATCTAGGGATACGCATGGCGGCGGCCAAAGAAGTTCTTGGAGTGCATGTTAAGTCTTCAGCAGAGTCCACCTTGATCATGCCGAGTGCGAGGCTTCCAGAGTCCTTCCTTGTAAGAACGGTGGGCCATAGGCTCGGCTCGTGGACTGTGGGACGACTAGGTTGGTACCCCCTAGTCCAGGACACCGTCATTAGCCCTTGAACTTGTCTTCAACGCTGGGGACAATGATCTTCCTAGGACACATTACTTCGGCATCGAAGTCCTCAGCTTGATAGGAGAGTTCCCCTCTTCAGATGATCCTCCATGTATCACATGGTTCTTTTACATTCATGGCGTTTATCAAGCCCGTCCTTAAAGGGGCCACATGTTAACCACATGTTTCTCCGACCCAAGTTTTAATATCCAAATACTTGGGGTAACTTAGCCTCGAAGGCCAAATGCGTAGGTGGGAACAGTGCCCCTAACAGCTTTACCAAAGAGTCACCACCTATACCAAAATGAGTTAGTTAATGTTACTCGAAATGTGGTCCGAGGCAGATTTCTCATTTGCATGTATCATCAAGGCAGAGACCATGCCCCGTATTTTAGGGGATATCTTCAAGATTTCATTTTACCCCATGCGCATAATGACATCTCGCATCAGGACATAGTGATTTTTACGGCCCAACAAGGGGGGCTCTTGGCCTTTTGCAAGCCTATAAGAGTAAGGGGCAGTAACATTGCTCTCCCTGACACCCTCATTCCCTTGTCATTGCGCACATCCTTGATGACCCACAAGTATAGGGGATCAATCATAGTCCTTTCGATAAGTAAGAGTGTCAAATCCAACAAGGAGTAGAAGGAGATGACAAGCGGATTTCTGCAAGGTGTTTTCTGCAAGCACTAAAATTATAGGTGACCGATAGTTTGATAGTAAGGTAATTCGTAGCAAGTGACAAGTAGCAATTGTAACAATAGGTGCAGCAAGGTAGACCAATCCTTTTTATACCAAAGGACCGGCTAGAACTTTCTCTTATAGTAAGCAAAGCGTTCTGGAGAACACAAGGGAATTCATCTAGTCAATTTCATCATGTTTGTTTGATTCACATTCATTACTTTGATAATTTTATATGTGGGTGGACCTGCACTTGGGTGTTGTTCTTACCTGAAAAAGCCTCCCACTTATGATTAACCCCTCTTGCAAGCATCCTCAACTACGAAAGAAGAATTAAGATAAATCTAACCATAGCATGAAACATATTGACCTTATGTAATAGCGCATAAAGTAGGGTTTAAGTTTTTGTCACTCTAGTAAGCCATCATCTAATTACTACTCTACAATGCCTTCCGCTAGGCCCAAATATGGTGAGGTTTCATGTAGTCCATGTACACATAACACCACTAAGGGAATCACAACATACATATCATCAAAATATTGAACGAATACCAAATTCACATGATTACTTATAACAAGACTTCTCCCATGTCCTCAAGAACAAAACTAACTACTCGCAAATCATATTCATGTTCAAGATCAAAGGGGTATTGAATACCATTAAGGATATGAACATATAATCTTCCACCAAACAAACCTACTAGCATCAACTATAAGATGTAATCAACACTACTAGCAACCCACAAGTACCAATATGATGTTTTGAGACAAAGATTGAATACAAGAGATGAACTAGGGTTTGAGATGAGATGGTGCTGGTGAAGATGTTGATGAAGATTGGTCCTCCCATGATGAGAGGATCGTTGATGCTGTCGATGGCTTCAATTTCCCCCCTCTCAGAGGGAAGTATCCCGGGCGGCTCTGCCCGAGAGCAAAAGTGCCCCTGCCCAGGTTCTGCCTCGAGACGACGGTGCTTCGTCCCGAAACCTTCCTCTTGAATTTGTTCTAGGTCAAAACCCCTCATATAGAAGAAGATGGGCTTTGGAGGCCTGCTAGGGGCCCCACAAGTCAAGGGGCGCGCCCCCAGGCTTATGGTTGCCTGGTGGGTCCCACTCTGGTAATTCCTTCGCCAGTATTTTTTTATATATTCCAAAATAATTCTCCGTAAATTTTCTGTTCATTTGGAGTTGTGCAAAATAGGTATCTCTGATATCGCCCTTTCCGGTCTAGAATTCCAGTTGTTGGCAATCTCCCTCTTCATTTGAAACTTGCAAAATAAGAGAGAAAAGGCATAAGAATTGTATCATAAAAAAATAACAATCCAAAACGCAATAAATAACAATAGGAAAACATGATGTAAAATGGATGTATCCACTCCCCCAAGCTTAGACCTCGCTTGTCCTCAAGTCAAGCCGAAATTGATAATCATGACCACTTGTTTAGAGAGAGAGAGAGAGAGGTGTCGATAAAAACAAAATATGGACATGAAAGCATCATGATCATTATTATAAAAATGATATATCATCATAAAACTTCTCATAAGTAAGTGATGTCTACAACACAACTAGTTCTTGTAGACTCGTGTTGGGCCTCCAAGCGCAGAGTTTTGTAGGACAGTATCCATTTTCCCTCAAGTGGATGACCTAAGTTGGGCCTCCAATCCGTGGGAGGCATAGGATGAAGATGGTCTCTCTCAAACAACCCTGCAACCAAATAACAAAGAGTCTATTATGTCCCCAACACACCAAATACAATGGTAAATTGTATAGGTGCACTAGATCGGCGAAGACATGGTGATACAAGTGTAGTAATGATAGTAGATATTGATTTTTGTAATAGTAACAATAAAAAACAGCAAGCTAGAAAGTAACAAAAGTGGGCACAAATGGTATTGCAATGCTTGAAAATGATGCCTAGGGATCATACTTTCGCTAGTGCAATCTCTCAACAACGTTAACATAATTGGATCATATAACAATCCCTCAACATGCAATGAAGAATCACTCCAAAGTTCTTATCTAGCGGAGAACATAAGAAGAAATTGTTTGTAGGGTACGAAACCACCTTAAAGTTATCTTTTCCGATTGATATTGAACTATTCCTATAAGTGTCACAAATAACCTAAGAGTTCGAACTAAAATAACACCATATGGTATGCATCAACCAACTCTAATGTCACCTTGATACTCAAATGTCACCACAAAAAGCCATGAGTTAATTATATGGTACACTTCAAGCAATTTTAGATTAATAATACTCAATCCAACACAAAGAACCTCAAAGAGTGCCCCAAGATTTCTACTGGAGGAAGTAGGACAAAAACGTGCATCAACCGCTATGCATGGATTACCCAATGTCACTTCGGGAATCCACGAGTTGAGTTCCAAGACATACATCAAGTGCTCTCAAATCCATAAAAATATTCAATCCAATAATAACAAAATCTCAAAGGGAAAACTCAATTCATCACCACAAGATAGAGAGGGAGAAACACCATATGACCCAACTATATTAACAAAGCTCACGCTACATCAAGATCGTGCCAAATCAAGAACATGAGAGAGAGAGAGAGAGAGAGACATCAAACACATAGCTACTAGTACAAACCCTCAGCCCCAAGGGTGGATGATACGACCATTTTGCATCATGTTCACCTACTGTTATTTATGTTGTTTTGTTGCATAATAATGCCTTTTGGAGTAATTACAATGCCATTTCTCTTATAATATGCAAGGTATACACAAGAGGGGAGAATTCTGGCTGCTGGAAATCTGGACGTGAAAAAGTTACGTTAGGCTACCTTTTATGCACATCTCCAAATGAGCTGAAACTTTACGAGGATTTTTTATGGAATAAATAAGAATTTTTGGAGTCAATAATTACCAGAGGGGGCCCACTGATAACCCACAAGTGTAGGGGATCCCAACAGCTTTTGAGGGTAGAGTATTCAACCCAAATTTATTGATTCGACACAAGGGGAGCCAAAGAATATTCTTGATTATTACCAGTTGAGTTGTCAATTCAACCACACCTGGATAACTTAGTATCTGCAGCAAGGTATTTAGTAGCAAAGTAGTATGATAATAATGGTAACAATGGTAAAAGGTAAAGATAGCAAAAGTAATATTTTTGGGGTTTTGTAGTGATTGTAACAATAGCAACGGAAAAGTAAATAAGCGAAGCACAATATATGAAAAGCTCGTAGGCAATGGATCAGTGATGAATAATTATGTCGGATGCGATTCCTCATGTAATAGCTATAACATAGGGTGACACAGAACTAGTTCGAATTCATCAATGTAATTTTGGCATGTATTCCGAATATAGTCATACGTGCTTATGGAAAAGAACTTGCATGACATCTTTTGTCCTACCCTCCCGTGGCAGCAGGGTACTAGTGGAAACTAAGGGATATTAAGGCCTCCTTTTAATAGAAAACCGGACCAAAGCATTAACACATAGTGAATACATGAACTCCTCAAACTACGGTCATCACCGAGAAGTATCCCGATTATTGTCACTTCGGGGTTGTCGGACCATAACACATAATAGGTGACTATAGACTTGCAAGATAGGATCAAGAACAGACATATATTGATGAAAACATAATAGGTTCAGATCTTAAATCATGGCACTCGGGCCCTAGTGACAAGCATTAAGCATAGCAAAGTCATAGCAACATCAATCTCAGAACATAGTGGATACTAGGGATCAAACCCTAACAAAACTAACTTGATTACATGATAAATCTCATCCAACCCATCACCGTCTAGCAAGCCTACGATGGAATTACTCACGCACGGCGGTGAGCATCATGAAATTGGTGATGGGGGATGGTTGATGATGACGACAGTGATGAATCCCCCTCTCCGGAGCCCCAAACGGACTCCGGATCAGCCCTCCCGAGAGGTTTTAGGGCTTGGCGGCGGCTCCGTATCGTAAAACGCGATGAAACTTCCTCTCTGATTTTTTCTCCGTGAGACGGAATATATGGAGTTGGAGTTGAAGTCGACGGAGCTGCAGGGGGCCCACGAGACAGGGGGGCGCGCCCAGAGGGGGTGGGCGCGCCCCCCACCCTCGTGGACAGGGTGTGGGGCCCCCGGTCTTCATCTTTTGCGAGCATTTTTTATATTTTCTGAAACTTGTCTCCGAGGATTTTCAGGTCATTCCGAGAACTTTTGTTTTCTACACATGGAACAACATCATGGTAATTCTGCTAAAAACAAGGGCAAAAGTGTTTCGAAAAGTAGATACGTTGGAGACGTATGAACTCCCCCAAGCTTAAACCTTTGCTTGTCCTCAATCAATTCAGTTGATAAACTGGAAGTGATAAAGAAAAACTTTTACAAACTCTGTTTGCTCTTGTTGTTGTAAACATGTAAAGCCAGCATTCATGTTTCAACAAGTATTATGAACTAACCATACTCACAATAACACCTCAGTCTCACAATCACTCATATCAATGGCATAATCAGCTAGCGAGCGATAATAATAAAACTCGAATGACAACATTTTATGAAAACAATCATAACATGATACAACAAAATGGTATCTCGCTAGCCCTTTCTGAGACCGCAAAAAATAAATGCAGAGCACCTTTAAAGATCATGGACTGACTAATCATTGTAATTCATGGTAAAAGAGATCCAGTCAAGTCATACCCAATATAAACCAATAGTAATGCATGCAAATGACAGTGTGCTCTCCAGCGGGTGCTTTTTAATAAGAAGGTGATGACTCAACATAAAAGTAAATAGATAGGCCCTTCACAAAGGGAAGCAGGGATTTGTAGAGGTGCCAGAGCTCAATATGAAAATAGAGATTGAATAAAATTTTTGGCGGCATACTTTCACTGTCAACGCAACAACTATGAGATGGTTGTATCTTCCATATTACATGCATTATAGGCAGTTCCCACGCAGAATGGTAAAAGTTTTATACTCCCCCACCACCAACAAGCATCAATCCATGGCTTGCTCGAAACAATGAGTGCCTCCAACTAACAACAATCCTGGGGGAGCTTTGTTTAATTATATTGATTTGCTTTGATCTTTTTGGATCATGGGACTGGGCATCCTGGTTACCGGCCCTTTCTCGTGAATGAGGAGAGGAGTCCACTCCTCTTGAGAATAACACACCTAGCATGGAAGATATAGGGAGCCCTAGTGGAAACATGAGCTGCTCGAGCATACAAAACAGAATATCATTTGAAGGTTTGGAGTTTGGCACATACAAATTTACTTGGAACTGCAGGTAAATACCGCATATATGAAGGTATGGTGGACTCATTGGAATAACTTTGGGGTTTAAGGAGTTTGGATGCACAAGCAGTATTCCCGCTTAGTACAGGTGAAGGCTAGCAAAAGACTGGGAAGCGACCAACTGAGAGAGCGACAACAGTCATAAACATGCATTAACACTAGTTCACACCGAATACAAGCATGAGTAGGATATAACCCACCATGAACATAAATATCGTGAAGGCTATGTTGATTTGTTTCAACTACATGCGTGAACATGTGCCAAGTCGAGTCACTCAATTCATTCAAAGGAGGATACCATCCCATCATACCACATCATAATCATTCTAATAGCATGTTGTCACGCAAGGTAAACCATTATAAATCATAGCTAATCAAGCATGGCACAAGCAACTATAATCTCTAAATGTCATTGCAAATATGTTTACTTCATAATAAGTTGAATCAGGAATGATGAACTCATCATATTTACAAAAACAAGAGATGTCGAGTTCATACCAGCTTCTCTCATCTCAATCAGTTCATCATATATCGTCATTATTGCCTTTCACTCGCACGACCGAACGATCTGTATAATAATAATAGTGCACGTGCATTGGACTAAGCTGGAATCTGCAATCATTCAACTCAAGAGAGAAGACAAAATAATATGGGCTCTAAGTTAAATAAACAATCATGCATATGAGAGCCACTAAACATTTTTAATATGGTCTTCTACTCTCAACCCCCAAAGGAAAGAAAATAAAACTATTTACACGGGAAAGCTCCCAACAAATAAAAGAAGAATGAGAAATATTTTTGGGTTTTCATTTTAATTTCTAGTACAAGCATGGAAATTAAACTAACTAAATTCTTTTTTTGGTTTTTCTTAAGGTTTATCAAACACGCAAGATGAAAACTAGAAAAAGAAAATTAAACTAGCATGGATAATACAATGAAAGAGTATGAGCACCGACGACTAGAATAGTGTGTGAACATGAATGTAAAGTTGGTGAGAAATACGTACTCCCCCAAGCTTAGGCTTTTGGCCTAAGTTGGTCTAATGCCAAGGGTAGCCTGGCTGATATCCGTAGTTATAACTGAGGTCATACTGAGATGCAGCAGCAAATGCATCTTGAGCTACGACATGATGGCGAGCCGCCTCCGCTCTCCCTTTGTGTTCAGCTGCTTCCTCCCTGGTGACAACATATCTTCCTTTTGCCTAGTAATCAAAAAGGAAAGGAGCAGGAAGAGTAACATGGACAGCGCTACATCTGTCAAAGATTAGTCGATACTGGAGGAATTGTTCATTCCTCATAAGAAAATGATGTTTGACCATAGAGTCATAATCTAAATAAGCAGGAGGCAACATAATATCACCCTCTCGTGGGGCCATACCAAGATAATTTGCCACACGGGTCGCATAAATTCCTCCAAATAAATCTCCAGCTCTACCATTTTGATGCAACCTATGTGCAACTATTGCCCCCAAGTTATAATCTTTATAACCTAACACAGCACTCTTAAGGACACAAAGATCAGAGACACACATATGACATGCTTCATCTTTACTGTTAATGCATCTACCAATGAAGACAGCAAAATAATGTATAGCAGGAAAATGAATGCTCCCTATGGTAGGTTGTGTAATATCCCTAGACTCTCCCACGGTAATACCAGCAAGGAAATCTCTAAATTCAGATTTGTGGGGATCATTAACACTTCCCCACTGTGGAAGTTTGCAAGCAGTAGTAAAATATTCCAGGTCCTTGGTATATGATTTGTCATAAATATCAAACAGGACACTATGAGAATTTCGCGAAGATGAAAATTTAAACCTTCTCACAAATGAATCAGTTAGATAGTAGTACTGAGGACACTTATCTTGCATGAAGTCCTCAAGATCAGCATTACGCACATATGTATCAAAGTCATCCTTAATGCCTGCATTGACCATAAATTCTTCTGACGGCCATTCACAAGACCGCTGAGGGAGTCCTGGATTAGGGGGTATCCGGACAGCCGGACTATATACATCATCCGGACTATAGAAGCGTCAAGATACAAGACTCAAGACTTCGGCTCGTGTCCGGATGGGACTCTCCTTTGTGTGGAAGACAAGCTTGGCGATCGGGATATTATGTTTCCTTCCTTGTAACCGACTCCATGTAAACCCTAGCTCTCCGGTGTCTATATAAACCGGAGAGCATGGTCCTTAGAAGGCCGATCACAATTACAATCATACCATCACTGGCTAGCTCTTAGGGTTTAGCCTCTACGATCTCGTGGTAGATCTACTCTTGTACTACTCATATCTTACATATTAATCAAGCAGGAAGTAGGGTTTTACCTCCATCGAGAGGGCCCGAACCTGGGTAAACATTGTGTCCCTTGCTTCCTATTACCATCAGCCTAAGACGCACAGATCGGGACCCCCTACCTGAGATCCGCCGGTTTTGACACCGACATTGGTGCTTTCACTGAGAGTTCCTCTGTGTTGTCTCAGCAAAGGCTCGATGGCTCGTCTTGTTTTCAAGGCTGACATCACCTCTAGGGGAGCGCTGGCTGTAGGCTAGACTCTCCGGCTTGGTGGCTTCATTATGACCGCCCCATCAGCTGTCATGCCGACGATGGCCTCTCGGGTCATCACGCATAACCTTCGCATCAATTCGGAGCTTGTCGAAAAGATGGATCTAATTGAGTTATCCTCCCTTAATGAGCTCTTGGATCGCATCGCCGCTTAGGGAGTTGCTACGGACTATGACCGGATTAGGCTTAAACCCGACCAAAGGGACATTAGATCCCCGCCGGTCACCCATGAGATAGCAGTAGTGGAGGAACCACACGTGGGTTGCCCCTCAACTTTGATGATGAATTATGTCTGCATCACCGAACTCAGTGAGCCGAACACCCACCCAAAGGAAGACATCACCCAGGCCCCGGACATAGAATCGAGCGTTGGGCCGAAGGGATTAGGTAATACTCCAGATCCCGAACTGTTAGGCTTGGAACTTCCCATGCCCCCGGGCGTCAGATCGGATCAAAATCCGGATTCATCCAACGACGCTCACTCGGACTTAAACCGTCTCTCCCGTATCAGGCAGGAGCCCCAGGAGACGGTACACCGTTACTGGGCCAGATTTCCCCTTGCTCTTAACAAGGTCAAGGACTGCCACAAGGAGGACGTAGTCTCTCTTTTCTGCAGAAACTGCACGAACAAAGGACTCCTTAATGCTATAAGTCGCCGTGACATAGTGCACTTTACGGACTTGGCAACCATAGTACAGAAGTATTGTGCGGTGGAAAACGCCTGGAAGACCCAAGCTGAATTTTGGGATAGTACGGTCCTCACCAAAACCTTTGTCCGAGCTAAACGGCCGAACTCTCGTAAGTCGACCAATTCAATTCCCAAGAAACCAAAGCCCTCCCTAGGGTGTGGAACTGTATTGGAAGAATGGCTCAACGGGCCATGTAAGCTTCACAGCACGCCGGATGCAACGCCGACCCATAGCCTTAGAGCATGGTGGATACTCCGGCAGGTAGCTAAGAGTGGCGAGGATCTCCTCGAGAGCCATAAAGCAGAACCACATCCCGCCAAGGAACACAATACGATACTAACAGTCTTCGAGACCCTCGCCTCAAACAATAGGCGCAAGTGAGCTCATCGAAGGTCCGCTGAAATCTGCCATGTGGCAAAAATAAATCCGTGGAACGACACTGCTATAACTTTCAATGCCAGTGATGAACCCCAATTCCAGTCCGTCCGGGCGCCGGCCGCTCTGGTCCTCAGACTAATAGTGGACGGATTTCGGCTCACTAAAGTACTCATGGACGGCGGAAGCGGATTAAACCTAAACTATGAAGAAACACTCAAGAAGATGGAAATTGACAAAAGCCGCATTGAACAAAGTGGCACAACCTTCAAGGGAATCATTCTTAGTCGGGAGGCATGGTGTGCGGGAAAAATCACACTCGATGTGGTATTCAGCACCCCAGAGAATTACAGGTCCAAAGAAATCACCTTCCATGTGGCTCCTTTTGGAACGCGTTTGCAAGCTTTCAAGCCTTACCCCATTACGGGTATAGGAAGGTCAAAATGACCAGACCCAATAGAATCATCACTCTATCTAGTGATCCGAACGTCGCACTCCGCACCGAAAACAAAACCGCAGCACTAGCCTTGGAAGCACTATCCGAAGCCCTAGTGGCAGAAGAATTAACAACGCTGCACGCCACCGTGGACAGGGACGACGTGATACTCGACAAGCGACCCAAGTCCACCTCATTTAAACCCGCAGATGAGATAGTCAAATTCCAAGTCCACCCAACGGACCCCACGAAGACAGCTTCCATCGGGACACAGTTGAACCCCGCTATGGACGCCGCACTGTGCGACTTCTTATGCGAGAATTGGGATATCCTTGCCTAGCACCCTTCGGACATGCCGGGCATCCCATGCGAATTGGCCGAACACAGCCTTAACATACTGAAGGGATGCAAACCTGTTAAACAGACCCTAAGATGATTTTCGGAGCCCAAACGGCAAGCCATGGGGGAGGAGCTAGCCAAGCTACTTGAGGCCGGATTCATCAGAGATATCAAACATCCGGATTGGCTGGTGAACTTGGTAATGGTACCAAAGAAGGACAAATCCTGGCGCCTGTGCGTCGACTTCAAAGACCTTAACAAGGATTGCCCCAAGGATCCCTTTCCCCTCCCTCGCATCGATCAACTCATCGATGCCACAGCTGGACACGACTCGCTGTGTTTCCTCGACGCATACTATGGATACCATCAAATAAAGATGGCCGAGTCCAACCAAGCTGCAACAGCTTTCATAACACCGTATGGCCCTTTCTGCTTCAACACTATGCCTTTCGGGCTTAAGAATGCCGGCGCAACGTATCAACGCATGATTCAAACATGCCTGGAAAAGCAAATTGACAAAACAGTGGAGGCATACGTGGATGACATAGTCATAAAAACAAGACACGTCGAAACCCTAATAGATGACTTGAGGCTTACGTTCGACAACCTATGAACATACGACATCAAGCTGAACCCGGAGAAATGCGTTTTCGGCGTCCCCTCCGGAAAACTGCTGGGCTTCATCATTTCCAATAGAGGAATTGAAGCTAATCCGGCAAAAATTCGAGCTTTGTTGCAGTTGGCTACACCAACAGACCTCGAACACATCCAGAAACTAGCTGGATGCGTGGCTGCTTTGAGCCGCTTTATCTCTAGGTTAGGAGAAAAGGCATTGCCTCTTTACCGCCTTCTGCGGCGCACCGAACACTTCGTGTGGACGGATGCAGCCACAGCCGGACTCGATGAAATAAAGACCTTATTGGCCAATAATCCAGTCCTAACAGCGCCAAATATCAGCGAACCTATGCTGCTGTACATAACTGCAACACATCAAGTTGTAAGCGCAGTACTCGTCGTTGAACGAGAGGTTGACGGATACAAATTCCCGCTACAGAAGCCGTTTTATTACGTATCCATGGTCCTCACCCCATGCAAATCCAGATACCCACACTATCAAAAAATAGCATACGCGGTCTTCATGGCATCCCGAAAGCTACGACACTACATTCAGGAGTGTTCGATTACGGTGGCCTCCGAAGTACCACTAAACGATATAATAAATAACCGCGATGCCACGGGCCGGATCACCAAATGGGCCATTGAGCTCCTTCCATTTGACATAATATACAAGCCTCGGCGGGCTATCAAGTCGCAAGTATTAGCTGAATTTTTCGCCGAATGGACGGAGGCCGAACTCCCTAAAGAATACGGTGAATACTCTAACTGGATCATGCACTTCGACGGCTCTAAAATGCTGGCCGGACTGGGAGCGGGTGTAGTCCCGACGTCTCCCATCGGAGACATGGTCCAATACGTCCTTCAAATATTATACACAGACTCCAACAATGCAGCCGAATACGAGGCTCTGTTGCACGGTCTTCGGATGGCAGTCTTTATGGGCATCCAATGCCTAGAGGTGCGCGGGGATTCAAACCTTGCAATATCACAAATAAACGGAGACTTTGATGCCAAGGATCCAAAAATGGCAGCCTACCGTAATGCCGTCCTTAAAATGTCAGCTCGGTTCGAGGGGCTCGAATTTCACCACGTGGTTTGAGAAAACAATCAAGCGGCAGATGTCCTTTCCCGTATCGGCGCTAAACGCAACCCTATCCCACCTAACATATTCCTGGAAAGGTTGTTCAAGCCATCCGTGATATGGGAAGGGGAGTCCGGCAATACCAGCATGCATCCGAATACATCACCAAATTCCGAACTATCAAACATAATCGGAGGTTCTACCACCGAAATAACATTGTCAGCCCACGAAATAATGGTTGTCATCGCCTCGTGGACTGAGCCTTTCTTGGCCTACCTAAATAGGCAGGAGCTCCCTGAAGACCAAAATGAAGCATGCTGCATTGTCCGGCGTTCTAAAGCTTACAAAGTCCATGAAGGGGAACTCTATAAGAAAAGCGTCACCGGAGTGCTCCAAAGGTGCATCTCCGAAGAGGAAGGGAGGCAGCTCTTGGCTGAAATCCATGCCGGACTGGGCGGGCACCACGCTGCGGCTTGAGCATTAGTCAGCAAAGCCTTCTGTACAGGTTTCTATTGGCTGACAGCCCGAGCAGACGCACAGGACCTTGTCCAACACTGCGTCGGTTGACAGCTCTTTGCCAATCAGAGTCGTATGCCCCCTACTACTCGCCAAACAATCCCCATAACTTGGCCCTTCGCGGTCTGGGGGCTTGATATGGTTAGACCCATTAAAGGGGGAAGCCACAAGAAAAAATATTTATTGGTCATGGTAGACAAGTTCACCAAATGGATAGAAGCCAAACCAGTGAAAACGGCCGAATCCGGACCAGTGATAGACTTTATATCTGGGGTCGTACACCGATACGGTGTCCCCACCAGCATCATCACCGATAATGGCTCAAATTTCACGGCCGATGAGTTGAAATCTTGGTGTGGCAAAATGGGCATTAAGCTCGACTATGCATCCGTCTACCATCCTCAAACAAATGGCCAGGTCGATCGGGCAAACGGTCTCATCATGAGCGGCATCAAACCCAGACTAGTGCGATCCTTGACAGAGTCGGATACTCATTGGGTCGAGGAGCTCGACTCTGTACTCTGGGGGCTGCGGACCACGCCGAATCGCACCACCAGATATACACCATTTTTTATGGTGTATGGTGCGGAAGCAGTATTACCTTGCGACATAATACGTGATTCGCCACGCGTACGCATGTACGAAGAGAAGGAGGCCGAGTTAGATCGGCAGGATAACTTGGATGCCCTGGAGGAGGAGCACAACGTCGCTAAGGCCCGTTCCGCATTCTATCAGCAACAGGCTCGACGATACCAAAGCAGAGAATTGCGGGCCAAAACTGATAATATTGGCAAACTCATTCTACGCTTACCGGAGAAGAAGAAGGACAAGCTCAAACCCAAGTGGGAAGGCCCCTTCATCATCAACAAAGTTCTCACCGGAGGAGCGTACCACTTACGTAATGCGTCTGATAATAGACTCGAGCCGAACCCATGGAACGCGGTCAGACGCCGGAGATTCTACGCCTAGCGCCGAACTCAGTGTTCATCTCCTTAACCCTCCTTTTTCAATTATGCTCCCCCCTTTTTCCTTTCTCAATCTTTTTATTTTCACACAAAGTATTTAATACAGTGCGGATTCCCGGATTATTCCGGCCGCACTATGTGTGCAATTAATACCTGGGGGCTTCCTATACAAAAGCTAAAGATAACTTACTGTAAAGGGTTTTTTGCCCATCATACATGTATTTTCCATGTGCGCCTTTTATTCGCCATTATATGCATCGATATGACTTAAGACGTGGCCAAGCTGGGTTGCCTGGCTCCTGTGTTTATGCCCTACGTTCCCGTTAATTCGGCTAGGGCATAAGGGGAGCACCTTTGCGATTGTTACTGCCGGTTGAGCCGGATGTGTACCTCAGACTGGGTGAAGCCGAAAGCTAGTTTCCTTAAGAGAATATTCGGTCAATGAACAAAAGATGTCTTCGTTTATTATAACATTAATCCCTAGAAGTTTTGTATCCTGCGCTTTGGATCGCAGTCCGGACATGTGCCTTGACACATGCGTACCTAGGGAAAGGAACCCTTAACGGAACTATTCTCCCTAGAAGATGTTTCTTACTATCCATGTAATATAACATAACTAGTTGGGTACTTGTCTGTTCAAGCACTTATGACCCCTACGCTTGGTTTCCACGCATACTCCGGTTTTGTATAAATGAGCGGGTATTCGGACACACCCCGGACTTTAGGATCCGGGGGCTGAAGCGAAAAGGTCCGGCATGACAAATTATTTTAATCCGGCTAGGGGCTACTTATGTCCATCGAATTACACAGTCATTTGGATTGATTATATTCATCCTCTATACCATCCAACAGGCTATCTATCTTACAATCCTTATGAGAATACTTTGCGGCTAACGCCACCTGGTCATATACCAGACTCACGGGAATTTCTTGCCCATTTGGCCCGGCCGGTCCAACTTCGGCCATGTGGTTCGGGTCCAGCTTGGTGTAGCGCGTCTTCACCATAGCCCATGCTTCTCTTGCACCTTGCCGGTAGTCTGATATCTTCCACAAACGGAAGCGCTGCCGTGCTCCTTGAAGCATGTCCACCAGCCCCCCGATGCTATTTGGCAGGGAGCTTGATGGCCACAGAGACTGCGCAATGCCCTACATCACCTGCCGAGCCCGCTCGTGCAGCTGTGAGAGGTCCTGCAGTAAATCACCTGTAGATGCGGGCATCTCGTCCTCAGGGCGACCCGTCAGCATTCCTACAAACACAACTTTTTCAATATACTTCCTCGCCGAACTATGCTACAGTTCGCTTAGGCACTTACCATAAATGCCGCGGCGAAGCCTTTTGTTCTCCTTCACGAAGTCCGCCAACTGGGCACAGACGTCTTTCAATTCCACGTCCAGCCGAAAATTGGCATCTTGGAGAGCATTCTTATCCTGCTTAACTTGTGTAAGAATGCGCTCACCGGCCTTTAGTTTCCTCTGGAGATGCGACTCGTCATCCCTCCCGCCCTCCGGATTTACTCCAGAGTTGTCTACAGAACTCCCTGTTAAAATTGTCATACCAGCCAATTGCCAACTGGCGCATTTTCATATAATTTAGATAAATGTTACCATATGAGGCCTTCTGGGATTCCTCTAGCTTGGCAAATGTGGCCCTCTGTTGGGTCTTGCACTCCTCTAGCTCTCGAGACAATTGCTCATTCTTATCCACAAGAACCTGTGCATAAATTGATACTTAAAACTGTTGTTTCAATCGTTTCAAGTCTCAGGGGCTACTACTATACATGCTCATCAAACTTTCTTACCCGTATATCTTTCCTATACTGGACTGTCGCCCGGGCGAGCCTGCTTTGAGCAGCTCGGATGTATGTGTCTCCCGAATTGAAAGCATCAAATGCCTCTTCAAAAAAGATGTTGTTGCGAAGCACGGCCCGTCGACGCCGGTGATGCATGGCGCTCTCTACTTCCGAATTAGTGGCAGAGAGCATATCTGTGTCCTCTGTCGGAGGACTATGCGGTGCCGGCCCTATGTCTGCCTCCTCTCTCAAAGTTGGTCCTGGAGCCCGACTGGTGGAGGCGTGGTTAGCAGGATCTCCGGATATAGTCCAGATACTCCTCTTCCTGCCAGGATGTAAAAGGGCACTGTTATACTTCAAATAACAACAAATTACATAACAGGTGGTTTCCTTACCTCTGTAAGGGCGTGTCGGTCCTAACCGCCTTCCTCTTGAGCCTGCCCAATCTGGACACCTGTGGCTGATGGGTCCCTAGGGGCTCGGCCCTATGTTTCGAACGTTGCTTCTGCAAAAACACGACACTTCAGGGATAAGGCGTGACATCAGGGAAGAGTCCTCTTTGGAGGATCGTGTCTTCGGCTTGGCTTACACGCGGCGAAGGTAACAGTCCGGGATAATCAGCGGTGATAGCCACTGGGGCGCCGTCACAGCTCGCCCGATAAAATATCCCGTCGACAAGCTCCACGGCCGCATCTGGGTCTTCTTCGAGTCCTGGATCCAGGGCCCTTTCGGGGTCCTCTGGCTGCGGGGAAGGGCTGGAGATTCCTTCTACGGCCCTCCTCAGCTCCTGCTTGGAAATATCGATGCAGGTAACTTTAGCAAAGAACGCCACAGTAAGTGAGGTGAAAAAATAAATGACGACTTACCCAGTTTGGGGGGTTATACATGGAGAATCCGTCCCGCGGTTTGATATGGAGGAAGTCTTCCTCCTCTCCTTTGTACAGGTCTGACAGTATCCTTGCCAGAGCGGTGAGGGAATCCGGACCCTTACGGCCACAGCGAGTGGCATCGTCTGTCCCGTTGTAGAGCCACATGGAATTGCTCCGATATTGAAGCGGTTGCACTCCCCGCATTATGCATATTGCCATCACCTCGACTATCGTCAGTCTGGATTTGGCCAGTAACTTTATCCTGCTCATTAGAAAATGTACTTCCCTAGAATCCTCTTCTTGGGGACATCGGGGGCGCCAGTTAGACGTGCCCTCGACGGGGTGTTACTGAATTTGGGGAGTCCTGTCCGGACTGGATCCGGAAGGAGAGCATCATCAATATAAAACCACTCTGAGTCCCCGTTATCTGGTGCCTTCTTGGGAGTAGCGGATAGGTATCCGGTCTCAGCGATACGCCATACTTCGGCCCCGCCCACTTGACATAGGGATTCTCCCTGGTTGCGGGGGACAAGGCAGAACAGCTTCTTCCACAATCCGAAATGAGCCTCGCAGCCTAGAAATAGCTCGCAAAGGGCGACATACCCTACTATATGTAGTATGGAGGCTGGGGTAAAGTTGCGCGACTGGAGGCCATAGAACTCCAGAAGCCCACGAAGGAATGGATGAATAGGAAACCCGACACCCCTTAACAGATGCGGAATTAGGCACATTCGCTCCTCTGGAGACGGATTGGGGGATCTCTCTGCCTGTTCTCCGTCGTTATAGGTGGCCACTCCGGCTCGAACGGGGACCATGAACGCCGGCAGGAGGAGCCCTTGGGTTTGTAACTTTATCAAACGGCTATGAGAAACTGAACAACCTCCCCAGTCCCCCGGCTTGGGGCAAGGGGAGCGAACAGAAGAGCTGCAACGACCGGCCATGTTGGAATGGTTTTTTCTGGGAACTCTGTTGGATGCTTGCTCGAGGAGGGAGAGTGGAGTTTGGATCTGGGAATCCCCCGTCTCTTCAAATAGACGGTTAGCCCAAAGGACCGAGGGTGGCAAATGCAAAAATGCCTCGACTCCTCGCATTCGCTCGACACGTAGAAATGGTCATTACTGAAACACTGAAGCCGAGGAGTACAACATTGATGAGATGCCGGACACTGTTCATCATGATGGGTACATTGGAGTATTCGGAGGAGGAACCCGCCTTGCAATGCCAAAAACAAGATCGTGCGCCGGACTCATCGTCATTGAAGCCTAGTTCAGGGGCTACTGAGGGAGTCCTGGATTAGGGGGTATCCGGACAGCCGGACTATATACATCGTCCGGACTATAGAAGCATCAAGATACAAGGCTCAAGACTTCGGCTCGTGTCCGGATGGGACTCTCCTTTGTGTGGAACACAAGCTTGGTCCTTAGAAGGCCGATCTGGATATTATGTTTCCTTCCTTGTAACCGACTCCATGTAAACCCTAGCTCTCCAGTGTCTTTATAAACCGGAGAGCATGGTCCTTAGAAGGCCGATCACAATTACAATCATACCATCATAGGCTAGTTCTTAGGGTTTAGCCTCTACGATCTCGTGGTAGATCTACTCTTGTACTACTCATATCTTCAATATTAATCAAGTAGGAAGTAGGGTTTTACCTCCATCGAGAGGGCCCGAACCTGGGTAAACATTGTGTCCATTGCATCTTGTTACCATCAGCCAAAGACGCACAGATCGTGACCCCCTACCCGAGATCCGCCGGTTTTGACACCGACAACCGCACTTGAGCTTCCCTTGGTGGTTCATCGTCTTGCTCACCCATAGCAAGCCTAGGTCCTTTCTTTACTGAGGAACCACCTTGGTATATTTTCCTGAACATATTTCTTTTCTGCAATATTTCTGAGATTTTAGTAACTTCAAAATAAAAGTGAATAAAACTAAACAAGATTGATAGCAAGTACTCCTACAAGTGCTTAGAGCCTATATCAAGCATTAAAATTACTTGGGACCTCATAAATTTCACATGCAAGCTCAAGAATAGGGTCACCAAGGCAGCAAGGATTTGCAATGAATAAAGCACTAGAACAAAAACTATTTGGACCAATGGAGGAGTCACATACCAAGCAACAATCTCCCAAAGCAGTTTTGTGAATGGAGCTTTGAGCAAGGAAATCGAAAATCGCAGCAAAATGAGCTAGAACTCATGCTTGAGCTGGGTGGGGATTTTTTTGGGAATAAGATGGAGTGTGTGGGTGCTGGCATAAGTGGAGGGGGTCCACCAGGGGCCCACGAGACAGGGGGGCACGCCCAGAGGGGATGGGCACGCCCTCCACTCTCGTGGCCAGGTGGCAAACCCCCCTGTAGTGATTTCAGTGCCTAAAATCCTCAAATAATTCATAAAAAAACATACTAAATTTGCATGTCATTTGGAGCAATTTTATTTTTGGGATAATTTTTATTGCACGGATAATTTAGAAAACAGACAGATAATACTATTTTGCTTTATTTATTTTAAATAACAGAAAGTTAAAAGAGGGTACAAAAGGTTGTGCCTTCTAGTTTCATCCATCTCATGATCATCAAAATGAATCCACTAACAAGGTTGATCAAGTCTTGTTAACAACTCATTCCGAATAATACGGAACCAGAGAAATTTCAAAGTGACACTAGGTTACCTCAACGGGGATATGAACTTCCCCAACAATAACAATATCATACTTTTTCTTAACAGTAGGGAGAGGAAATTCGAAACCTCCAATAATAATTGATGGAATTTTCTCAATAGTATTTATGCTATGAACTTGGATTTTCTTCCTCGGGAAATGTACTATATGCTCATTTCCATTAACACAAAAGGTGACATTGCATTTGTTGCAATCAATAACATCTCCTGCAGTGTTTGAAAAGGGTCTACCAAGGATAATAGACATACTATCGTCCTTAGGAATATCAATAATGACAAAGTCTGTTAAGATAGTAACATTCGCAACAACAACAGGCACATCCTCACAAATGCCGACAGGTATAGGAGTTGATTTATCAGCCATTTGCAAAGATATCTCAGTGGGTGTCAACTTACTTAATTCAAGTCTACGGTACAAGGGAAGAGGCATAACACTAACACCGGCTCCTAAATCACATAAAGCAGTTTTAACATAATTTATTTTAATAGAGCAAGGTATAGTGGGTACTCCGGGATCACCAAGTTTCTTAGGTATTCCACCCTTGAAGGAATAGTCGGCAAGCATGGTGGAAATCACAGCTTCAAGTATTTTCCTCTTATAAGTGATGATATCTTTCATATATTTGGAGTAAGGGTTTGTTTTAAGCTTATCAGTTAAGCGCATGCGTAAGAAAATAGGTCTAATCATTTCGGCAAAATGCTCAAAGTCCTCATCATCCTTTGTCTTGGATGGTTTAGGAGGAAAGGGCATGGGTTTCTGAACCCATGGTTCTCTTTCTCTACCGTGCTTCCTAGCAACAAAATCTCTCTTATCATAACGTTGGTTTCTTGATTGTGGGTATCAAGACCAACAACATGTTCAATTTCTATATCATTGTTATTACTAGGTTGAGCATCTACATGAACATCATTATTAGCATTATCATCATGTTCATGTTCATCTCCGGATTGTGTTTCAGCATCAGAGATAGAAGTATTATTAGGATTCTCAGGTGTTTCTACATTAGGTTCACTAGAAGCATGCGAAGTCCTATCTGTCGGAGTAAATGACCACGGGTAGCCTAGCCGGCTCCCTTTGGCCCCTTGAAAAAACAACAGGCCGATCAAGCCCTGAAGCACGTAAGACGCGGGGCCGCCTTCCTCCTGCCGACTACCTCACAAGCCAACTATCGGAAGGCGGCCCAGCCCTAAACTCTCTTGGAGGAAGCCACGATAGGGCCGACTCCAAGAAGCCGGCCATGATGGGGCCGACTCCAAGAAGCTGGCCCAAGAAGATTGACTCCAAAGGCCCGACCCCTGGCAAGCGGCCAGGGCCATGCCCTAAAAGTCTGCCCCCATAACGATGATGGGATGGGGCGTGGCAACAGTGGAGCCTGCCACCCCCGAATCCCGGAGCATGCATGGCTACAGTACGTCGTACAGGGCAGCCATCACCCATCCGGCGTGGAACTGTTGCCATGCTAATCATGACGCCCTCCACGACGGGCCGCCAGTACGGCCCGCAGGCGGCGGGCCCCTTCGGTTAGAGAGACACACGAAGGCGGCCCGGCCTGGGGCACGGCCGGCTTCCTATGGCCGGCTTGCCCCCCTCCTCGGGATGCACGGACCATTAAGAAGACAAGACGAGGTAAGGCTACAGTGAGAGCCCACAAGACGGCGGCACTGTAGCCATGCTTACCACGACAAAGCCCTCGTCATCAGAGGCAAGGCAACAGTAACCAGCCCCCGACAAGACCTCCAAGCGGTTGGGCCGGCCTGTCGTCCAATGAGCCGGCAGCCGGCGGGACCCACCAGTCGGCGGGCCCCAGCGTCCGGCGGAGAAGCCGGCGGTCATAGACACTAACAGCTAGGGCCCACGCCCAGCCGGATTACCATTGTACCCCCGGGGGGGTAGGCCTATATAAACCCCCTGGGGCACCCATGCAAAGGGTTGGTCTGATAGAGTTTTAGACACTACCATAGGGAGAGAAGAGAGAGCTAGCCTTGCCCTTCTTCCTCCTCCCACCGAACAGCTCAAGGAGCCTCTTGTAGCTTCTTGTTGATCTAGTGATCATGCGGAGACCCTGCAGAGTAGGACTAGAGGTATTATCTCCACGGAGAGCCCCCAACCTGGGTAAGATCCACCGGAATGCATGTCTTCGCCTCATCCCGTTTCCAGGCACCGGCGATGTCTTACTGGCTCCCACAATGATAAGCCATCCGTTGGCATATGTCGCACCTACCACCCGACATTTGGCGCCCACCGTGGGGCCAGGTGCACCATCGTCCGGAGACCTGCTCTGGATGGGAACCCTTTTCCTCCCCAACGAGCGTAGCCAGCCCGGCATGCCCGATGGCACTTGCCCCGACGCGCTGCAAAGCGTCGACGACGCCTGCGCAGCGAGCTGCCTCGCCGATCTCCCTGGCGAGGCTCGCATCTCCGACGAGCCTGCCTCTGATGCGGGCACAGGCTGCCCCGAGGGCCGCCTCATCAGCCTCCTCGACCAACTCCACGTCTCCACGAGCCTACCACGGACTTGGAGTCGGTTGGCTCCACCGACCCGATGCTTGTCGACTCCGACACGGTGTCGCTCGACGCCTTCCCCACCAACGTGATCATCTTTGATGACCCTCTTCCCCGAGCCGACAGTGGCGGCAGCACCGTCACCGAGGTGCTAGTTATCAGCCACGGCGTCACCTCTGACGAAAACACTCACGACGCCCTACAGGCAACGCTGCACGATCTGTCCGCCCCCATCCCGACGGATGCTGACGCCGAGATGCTGGAGGCAAGCCGCCTTGCTCTCCTTGCGGAGGGCCAGAGGATAGCCTCCATGAGATGCCTCACTGAAGCTCATGAGCACGAAGTTGACCACGCCGCCTTTGGCATGCCACCTCCTGAAGGGCCAAGCCGAGCCGGCGTCGTCAAGAAACACGGCGCGGCCATCGCCACCATGCTGGGAGTGGACCGTCCAGTCTACGCCATGCATCTCGAGAACCTACGCGCCGCTCAGTCGATCGTAGATGAGCTGAATGGACTGGGGGCCGACGAGCTCCCCTACATGACCAGATGCATCCAACAGTTGATCGATGCGGCCGCAGAGCGGCACGAAGCCGGCGTCCGCGCTAGAAGCCCCCGTCGCCGAGAGCACGACGCGACATCGTGTACGCCGACGGCAGGCAGCGCCCGTGCGAGACAAGAGAAAGAGCTAGCTGCTAGCCGCAGCCGAACTCGAATCACCATCGCGCGCGACACAGAAGGCCGCCCTTGAGGTGTGGAACGACGAGGCGACCCGCCTCCTCCTCCGCCTCGTGGGGAGAGATATCCCACCCCGCTGCCTGTCGCGCATCCGACTCTCAGCGTCCGACTAGGTCGCCGCGAAGGAGTCGGCGAGAATGATGCCCGCCATCGGATCGACCGCCTTGCGCGATCCCTGGCTTTACAAGAAGAAGATGATGTCGGCCCGCCTTGCTTCGGCCCCCGCATCCGCGACGAGCCCTTCCCCAAAGGGTTCTCGCTCCCAAGAGACACGCCTAAGTACAACGGCTCCGTGAAGCCGGAAGATTGGTTGATCGACTACTCCACTGCGGTTCGCATCAGAAACGGCAACAGGCGCGTTGCCGTGAAATATGTCCCCCTGATGCTCCGAGGCACGGCACGCACTTGGCTCAATAGCCTCAAGCCTTACAGGATCAACAGCTGGCTGGACTTCAGAGAAGCCTTCATACGCAACTTCACCAGCACCTACAAACGGGCTCCCAAGCCCCGACAGCTCTCCTGGAAAAAGAATTGTGGGTTAGGGCCCACTCGAAAGAAACATCGGTGAAGGATTACTTGAAATAGAGATTGCACCAGTAGAATTAAATGGCTTGAATGAGATAAAAAACCTCGAAGTAACTTGAACGGATTGGGAATGGAAATGTGAATCTTCTGAGATATCTTGTACACTCCGGAACCAATGAAATAAGTGAGAGGTGAATGATTAAGAGGTGCATCAGCATGAGAAAGCATTAGAAACGAGGAAAGGAATATGATGAATATCAAATACTTGAATTGGATCCACCGGAGAAAAAACAACAATGAAGGATGATGAACTTGAAACTGTTGAGCATCTTCATAGGAAATCACCGGATAAGAACATTGAAAGAAAAGAATGAAGAGACTTCCCACAAATAAAAGGATACATGATTAAGAAATCTGAGTCCTTGAAGAAAAGGGTGGGAGGGCGGGAAAACAAAGACAACTTGGGGACGGATGAAATGGATACCGTTGAGAAAACTTAGAATTGATCTTGCGGATGTTGAAATGATCGGATCCACTTCAAGAGAAGCACGCCGATTGGAGAAGAATTAACATGACGACCTCGATGATCAAGAAGGATTAGTATTCACATATCAATATGAGAACATCATTTAGGGAAGGTATGGATTCAACATTTGACTTCGAAGCAACTCGAATACCACAAATAAAACAAAACAAAGGATTTGGCTTGCAGAATAAGCCGGAACAAACATATGATAGAGATTTTGTCTGAAGTTTTCGTGGTGGGGCCCACACGGGCTCGATCGTACAGCACCATCATGTACAAGGCAGTGCACATGACATAAGAAATGTCCCCGAACCGGCATAGCCAAGGGCTCTTTAAGACACAACGAGACCACTGTAAAAACGATCGTGGATAGGCAGACCACTAGACGTCGAACCCCAATCTCATATCATGCATCTGTCGGAAAGATATTCTAGGAGCTACTTGAATTCCCGCCTATAAAACTACCGAAACTTTCTGGTTATGCAATCTGGTGTTGGGGATACAGGGGAAGCAATATATCTCACCCAAACTAACAATCCCTACATCCAAGTTGTATCCATCCATCAACACATAACCAAGAAACCTTCGGAAATCGTGTACCTCAACCTTCGAAAAGCATCCGTTATACGAGCTATGGCAATACTCCCGAACTCCCGCCCCAGTACTAGGTGGCGTCGAGGTTATCTCACCAACAACTGCATAAAAGAGATTTTCGATGTCGGCAAAACTCAGGTATTCCAGAACTGCAACGATAAAATTATGACGACAACACCTCGGAGCTCAACTCCCCGGGACACTGCCACAACCCCTAAATGTAAGGAGGCACCAAGAACAATGTTCTTGTCATAAGAATATCAGAACGATCCCAAGATACCCGCGTGATCCTAAAATTTTTTTTAGTAAAATTTGAGGAGAGGAAAGACAAAATCTACGTTAGGAGTCCTCACCAGAGCGACGAAGGGGGCTGAAGAGTAAAAAGAATCCTACTCTCTGATATATATAATCCTAAGACTCAAAATAGTTTTCTTCTAGACTCAACAACGGCCAACAATCAAGGGGGCTCCTAAGGTCGGTCAAGGCTCTGATACCAACTTGTCACGCCCAATATGCGATACTATCCTAAAGAGACCCGAAGGTCCCACCAAGGATAGAACCGCATATTGAAACGCTTTGCAAGGTGGATATCATTACATCAACATTACATAATAGATGGGGATACATACAAGAGGCATACAATGCCACACGAATACAACAATACATCATCCATAAGAGCAACATCCGACTACGGATGAAACACAAACAGAAGCTCAAACGACATCCACCCTGCTAGCCCAGGCTGCCGACCTGGAACCTATCCCCTGATCAAAGAAGAAGCAGAAGGAGAACTCCAAAACTAGCAAACATCACTGTCGCGTCATGATCATCGCATAACCTGTACCTACAAATGTTGTTGTAGTAATCTGTGAGCCACGAGGACTCAACAATCTCATTACCATGGGTATCAAGACTAGCAAAGCTTAATGGGAAAGGAAGGGGTAAAGTGGTGACGTTGCGGCAGGGACTAAGCATATATGGTGGCTAACATATGCAAATAAGTGCGAGAAGAGAGAAAATAGAACAGTCGTGAAGCTAGCAATGATCAAGAAGTGATCCTGAACTCCTACTTACGTCAAACATAACCCAAAACCGTGTTCACTTCCCGGACTCCGCCGAGAAGAGACCATCACGGCTACACACGCGGTTGATGCGTTTTAATTCGAATCAGGTGTCAAGTTATCTACAACCGGACATTAACAAATTCCCATCTGCCACATAACCGCGGTCACGGCTTTCGAAAGATAATACCCTGCAGGGGTGTCCCAACTTATCCCATGATAAGCTCTCGCGATCAACGAAGCATATACCTTCTCCCAGGAAGACCCGAGCAGACTCGGAATCCTAGTTTACAAGACATTTCGACAATGGTAAAACAAGACTAGCAAGACCGCCCGATGTGCCGACAATCCCGATAGGAGCTGCACATATCTCGTTCTCAGGGCAACACCGGATGAACACTACGTACAACTAAAACCAGCCCTCAAGTTTCCCCGAGGTGGGGCTGCAAGTGGCTCTGGTTAGGACCAACACTTAGAGAAGCACTGGCCCAGGGGGGGGGGGCTAAAATAAAGATGACCCTTGGGTTGGCCGACCCAAGGGAAGGGTATAGCTGGTGGTGAGGCAAATGGTAAAACCAAGGTTGGGCCTTGCTGGAGGAGTTTTATTCAAAGCGAACTGTCAAGGGAGTCCCATAAATCACCCAACCGCGTAAGGAATGCAAAATCTGGGAACATAACACCGGTATGACGGAAACTAGGGCGGCAAGAGTGGAACAAAACACCAGGCATAAGGCCGAGTCTTCCACCCTTTACCAAGTATATAGATGCATTAATTAAATAAGAGATATTGTGATATCCCAACATAATCCTGTCCACCATGGAGCAATATTCAACTTCACCTACAACTAACAATGCTATAAGAGGGGCCGAGCAAAAGCGGTAACATAGCCAAGCAACGGTTTGCTAGGAAGGGTGAAAAAGTTAGAGGCTGACATGGCAATTTGGGAAGCTTGAAGAGCAAATGATAGGTAGCATAGGATAGCGATAGAATGAAGCAACTAGCATAGCAATGATAGTAGTGAGATCCAGGGTAGCGGTCATCTTGCTTGAAATCCCGCTAGGAAGAAGAACGAGTCCATGAAGCAGTCAAACGAACATAGTCGAACGAATCCTCACAACTCCGGAACGAAACCGAAGCTAACGAGAGAAGCAAATCGGAAAGAAGCAAACAACATGGTAAATGCACAAGCATAAACATGGCATGATGCACAAACAGGTAGGATGCATGTCGGGTTTAATGAGGCATGGCATGGCAATATGCACAAACAACACTACAAGTTAAGTGGAGCTCAATATGCAACGAGTTGCATATTGACGAAACACCACATCAATTATTTAGTTCTCTCTCATTTAGGAACACAACAATATTACATGTTGTTATAAACATGGCAAGAGGTGAAACATAATTAACTAACTATTTAGGTAAGTTTAAATGAGGCCGGAAACAACAAACAACAATTCCGGGAAATCCTCATGTGCATATTTTAGATTTGGTACTATTCTTCCCTAAAATAAATTTTATTGTTGTTAAACAGGAAAATAAAGTCCACCATATTAAACTAGGCATTTTTCCACCCCATTTACATATAAAGTTTATTTAAGACCGAGCTATGGTTATTTAGCTATGAAATAAATCTTTTTAGCATGCCATTTATGCAAATTAATTCAAACAGCACATTTAAACATTTTAACATGGATGAAAGTGGCATATTATGAAACTAGAAGAAGTTCTAAACATTTACCATGTTTAAATCATTTTAATCCGATGCACCACTTGTGAGTTATTAAATGCATGATCTAGAGGGACATTTCTGAAAAACTGCAGTCTCCGGATAATTGCTAAAATCACAACACAGGAAAAAAACACGCATCGGGCCGAATCTACAAGGTGCTGGGGCGCTCACCATGGGCCGGGCCCAGTTCGGTGCAGAGGCTGGAGGAGGCCGGGCTGGATCTAGAGAAGAGAAGGAGCTGATGAGCCTTCACGAGGCAAGAGGACGGTCAACGCGAGCGCTCGGGCAGAGCAGCTCGATGCAGAAGAGTCGTCGCTCGTCTCCCTCGCTCGAACAGAAGGAGGCGATGCTGGGGACTCGCGGCAGGGCCAGCAGGCGCGGGACTTGGCGCGGGGACGGACGGATCCGAGGCGGGGAAGGCGCACGAGGTCGATCCTCCTGGTTCGGCGTGACGAGGAGGAAGACGGGGCGCAGCGCCGAGGGACTTGGCGCGGTCGAGGACGACGGCCTCAGGTCAGGGGAGCTCGGGCGCAGGGAACTTGGGGCTCTGGCGAGCTGAGGAGGTCCGGCAACGACGGGGATGGCCGGGACCCGACGGACCCGTGGAGATGCGGTGGTGGCTCTGTTGCAAGGAAGAACGCGAGCTCAGGCTGCAGCCATCCATGGCGACATCGTGGGGCTCCTGCTCGAAAAGAGAGACAGAGGAGGATGGTCAGGGAGGAGCTCCGTGCGGGGGAAAGGAAGGAGAAGGCGCAGAGGGATAGCGACGTGACCTGGGCATCTCATCGGCCTGGCACGAACGGGAAGATGGAGACCGGCCAGCTCGGGAGGTCGAGGAGGCAGGGGCTGTAGGTGGTGCAGGAACAGGAGCTCGTCTGCTCGTGCATCGGACGCGCGAGGAGGCAGCTTCCTCGGGCGTGGCTTGCAGGAACGCGCTGCTGGTGGTGTTCCTGCAAGTTGGTGAAGAGCGACGACGAGGTGGTGGCTCGGGGCTCCGGTGGCGCGTGCTGCCGGAGTGGAGGCGAGGCGGCGGCTGGATGGATGTGCGGTGGAGGCAGAGAGTGGAGGCGGAGGGGATTGGATCGGAGAAAATAGTGGAGGCGTTGGGGATCCCGAGGAAGATGCGGCGGCGGGGGGGCGAGGGACAAATGTCCTAGATTTTAGGGTTGGACTAGGGAGTGGACTACTATATATACTAGAATGTAGATAAAAGGGGGATTTTGGACCATCCGATTAAAATTGGACGATCGGAGATGAATAGGTTGGAGGAGTCCAACAAATAAATGAAGATGTTTAAGGGTTCTTTGAGGATGAACCGGACCCATCGGTCATGACTGCCCGGTTTGGGTTCGGGAGAAGTTTTCGGACTAGGTTGCGAAGGTGGTCGGTGGCTATGGAGAGAGGCTCAAACGGTCGGACAACAAAAGAACGGTTGGTCTCAAAAGAGGCAACAACAAAGGCATCGAGGAGAAGCCGGAACTAGAAACGGATGCAAATTTAATGAAAACATGTGAATGCAATGCGAATGATGTGATGATGAAATGCAACAAACAAATAAAACACACAGCGGTCACGCAAATATGGAAGGCGGCTGGAGCGTCGGTCTTGGGGCGTTACAAGCTGCTGGTCGTAGCAGACAAGTACGCCATGGCCGACTCCTCGATGAAGACTGAGCTCCGAGTAGATGCCTCCGGAAAGGTGCTAGCTCCGGCTCCCAAGACGCTGATACGTCTCCAACGTATCTATAATTTTTGATTACTCCATGCTACTTTATCTATTGTTTTGGACTATAATGGGCTTTATTTTCCACTTTTATATTATTTTTGGGACTAACCTATTAACCGGAGGCCCAGCCCAGAATTGATGTTTTTGCCTATTTCAGTGTTTCGAAGAAACGGAATATCAAACGGAGTCCAAACGGAATGAAACCTTTGGGAACGTGGTCTTCTCACCGAACATGATCCAGGAGACTTGGACCCTACTCCAAGAAGTGCTAGAGGCGGTCACGAGGGTGGGGGGCGTGCCCTCCCCCCGGGGCGCTCCCCCTACCCCGTGGGCCCCTGACGCTCCACCAACGTACTCCTTCCTCCTATATATACCTACATACCCCGAACAGATCGGGGACCGAGCCAAAAACTGAATTCCACCGCCGTAACTTCCTGTATCCACGAGATTCCATCTTGGGGCCTGTTCCGGAGCTCCGCCGGAGGGGGCATCCACGACGGGGGGCTTCTACATCATCACCATAGCCCCTCCGATGAAGTGTGAGTAGTTTACTTCAGACCTTCGGGTCCATAGTTAGTAGCTAGATGGCTTCTTCTCTCTTTTTGGATCTCAATACAATGTTCTCCCCCTCTCTCGTGGAGATCTATTCGATGTAATCTTCTTTTTGCGGTGTGTTTGTTGAGACCGATGAATTGTGGGTTTATGATCCAGCTTATCTATGGAAAATATTTGATTCTTCTCTGAATTCTTTTATGTACGATTGAGTTATCTTTGCAAGTCTCTTCAAATTATCCGTTTGGTTTGGCCAACTAGATTGGTAGTTCTTGCAATGGGAGAAATGCTTAGCTTTGGGTTCAATCTTGCGGTGACCTTACCCAGTGACAGAAAGGGTTGTAAGGCACGTATTGCATTGTTGCCATCGAGGATAACAAGATGGGGTATTTATCATATTGCATGAATTTATTCCTCTACATCATGTCATCTTGCTTAAGGCGTTACTCTGTTTTTAACTTAATACTCTAGATGCATGCTAGATAGCGGTCGATGAGCGGAGTAATAGTAGTAGATGCAGAATCGTTTCGGTCTATTTGTCACGGACGTGATGCCTATATACATGATCATTGCCTGGATAACCTCATAACTATGCTCAATTCTGTCAATTGCTCAACAATAATTTGTTCACCCACCGTAGAATACTTATGCTCTTGAGAGAAGCCACTAGTGAAACCTATGGCCCCCGGGTCTATTCTCATCATATCAATCTCCATCACTTTATTTACTTGCTTTGCTTTTACTTTTTACTTTGCATCTTTATACCAAAAATACTAAAAAAATATTACCTCTATCAGATCTCACCCTTGTAAGTGACCATGAAGGGATTGACAACCCCTAAGCGTTGGTTGCGAGTAGCTATCGTTTTGTGCAGGTACGAGGGATTTGCGCGTGGTCTCCTACTGGATTGATACCTTGGTTCTCAAAAACTAAGGGAAATACTTACGCTACTGTGTTGCATCATCCTCTCCTCTTCGGGGTAATCCAACGCAAGCTCGAGACGTAGCAAGAAGAATTTCTGGCGCCGTTGCAGGGGAGGCTCACGCAAGCAAGTCAACTATACCAAGTACCCATCACAATCCCTATCACTCGCATTACATTATTTTCCATTTTCCTCTCATTTTCCACTCCCCCACTTCACCTTTGCCATTTTATTCACCCTCTCTTTCCCAATCTACTCCTCTTTTTCCCTTTGCCTTTTGTTTGCTCGTGTGTTAGTTTGCTTGTTCGTCGCGATGGCTCAAGATGCCACCAAATTGTGTGACTTCACCAATACCAATAATAATGATTTCCTTAGCACTCCGATTGCTCCTCTTGCCAATACCGAATATTGTCAAATCAATACTGCTTTGTTGAATCTTGTTATGAAAGATCAATTCACCGGCCTTCCTAGCGAAGATGCCGCTACTCATCTAAATAATTTTGTTGATTTGTGTGATATGTAAAAGAAGAAAGATATGGATAACAATATTGTCAAATTAAAGTTATTTCTGTTTTCACTTAGAGATCATGCTAAAATTTGGTTTTCATCTTTGCCTAAAAATAGTATTGATTCTTGGAACAAGTGCAAAGATGCTTTCATCTCTAAGTATTTTCCTCCCGCTAAGATTATCTCTCTTAGGAACGATATTATGAATTTTAAGCAACTTGATCATGAACATGTTGCACAAGCTTGGGAGAGAATGAAATTAATGCTACGTAATTGTCCTACTCATGGTTTGAACTTATGGATAATTATTCAAAAAATTATGCTGGATTGAATTTTTCTTCAAGAAATCTTTTAGATCCGGCCACGGGAGGCACTTTTATGGAAATCACTTTAGGAGATGCTACTAAACTCCTAGATAATATTATGGTTAATTATTCTCAATGGCATACTGAAAGATCTACTAATGAAAAGTGCATGCTATAGAAGAAATCAATGTTTTGAGTGGAAAGATGGATGAACTTATGAATTTATTTGCTAAGAGTGTTTCTTCTGATCCCAATAATATGCCTTTATCTACCTTGATTGAGAATAATAATGAATCTATGGATGTGAATTTTGTTGGTAGGAATAGTTTTGAAAACAACGCGTATAGAGGGAATTTTAATCCTAGGCCTTATCCTAGTAATCCTTCTAATAATTATGGAAATTCCTACAACAACTCTTACGGAAATTTTAATAAGATGCCCTCTGAATTTGAGAGTAGTGTTAAAGAGTTTATGAATTCACAAAAGAATTTTAATGCTTTGCTTGAAGAAAAATTTCTTAAGGTTGATGATTTGGCTAGGAACGTTGATAGAATTTCTCTTGAAATTGATTCTTTAAAGCTTAGATCTATTCCTCCTAAGCATGATATCAATGAGTCTCTCAAAGCTATGAGAATTTCCATTGATGAGTGCAAGGAAAGAACCGGTAGCATGCGTGCTTCCAAAGATGCCTTTATTAAAGCGTGTTCTTCTGATTCCTATAAAAATCAAGATGAAGATCTAAAAGTTATTGATGTGTCCCCTATTAAATCCTTGTTTTGGAATATGAATCTTGATGAAACTGAATATGATCTTCCTTTACCTAGAAGGCGTTCTAAGAATTCGGAGTTTCTAGATCTTGATGATGAAATTGATGAAAGTGGGATTGAAATAAATAAAAACCGTGATGTTGCTAAACCCACTATTTTGGATCTCAAGGAATTTAATTATGAAAATTGCTCTTTGATTGGTTGTATTTCCTTGTTGCAATCCGTGCTAGATTCTCCTCATGCTTATAGTCAAAATAAGGCCTTTACCGAACACATTGTTGATGCCTTGATGCAATCTTATGAAGAAAAACTTGAGTTGAAAGTTTCTGTCCCTAGGAAACTCCATGATGAGTGGGAACCTAATATAAAAATTAAAATTAAAATTTTTGAGTTTTATGCTTTGTGTGATTTGGGTGCTAGTGTCTCTACTATCCCCAAAACTTTATGTGATTTGCTAGATTTCCGTGATTTTGATGATTGTTCACTAAATTTGCATCTTGCGGATTCCACTATTAAAAAGCCTATGGGACGAATTAATGATGTTCTTATTGTTGCCAATAGGAATTATGTGCCCGTATATTTTATCGTTCTTGATATAGATGGCAATCCTTCATGTCCTATTATTCTTGGTAGACCTTTCCTTAGAACGATTGGTGCAATTATCGATATGAAGGAAGGGAATATTAGATTCCAATTTCCCTTAAAGAAGGGTATGGAACACTTCCCTAGAAAGAAAATAAAATTACCATATGAATCTATTATGAGAGCCACTTATGGATTTCCTACCAAAGATGGCAATACCTAGATCTATCTTCGCTTTTATGCCTAGCCAGGGGCGTTAAACGATAGCGCTTGTTGGGAGGCAACCCAATTTTATTTTGTGTTTTTTGTTTTTGGTTCTGGTTAGGAATAAATAATCCATATATCTTATGTTTAGATGTGGTTTTATATTTTAATTAGTGTTTGTGCCAAGTAGAACCTATAGGATAAGCTATGATGATAGTTGATTTGATTCTGCTGAAAAACAGAAACTTTGCGCTCACGAGAAAAAATACAATAAATCACAGGAACGTGCTTTTGCATTGAATCTTTTTGCTTCTGATCAATAAACAAATTTTCCAGTACATCCTATTTTGGTTGGAATTTTTAGAGTTCCAGAAGTTCGCGTTAGTTACAGATTGCTACAGACTGTTCTGTTTTTGACAGATTCTGTTTTTCGTGTGTTGTTTGCTTATTTCAATGCATCTATGGCTAATAAATTAGTTTATAAACCATAAGGAAGTTGGAATACAGTAGGTTTAACACCAATATAAATAACGAATGAGTTCATTACAGTACCTTAAAGTAGTCTTTTGTTTTCTTTCTCTAACGGAGCTCACGAGATTTCTGTTGTGTTTTGTGTTGTGAAGTTTTAAAGTTTTGGGTGAATTCTTTTGATGGATTATGGAACAAGGATTGGAAAGAGCCTAAGCTTGGGGATGCCCATGGCACCCCCAAGATAATCCAAATACACCAAAAAGTCAAAGCTTGGGGATGCCCCGGAAGGCATCCCCTCTTTCGTCCACTTCCATTGGTAATTTACTTGGAGCTATATTTTTATTCACCAACATGATATGTGTTTTGCTTGGAGCGTCTTGTATTATTTGAGTCTTTTCTTGTTAGTTTACCACAATCATCCTTGCTTTACACACCTTTTGAGAGAGCCATACATGATTTGGAATGTGATAGAATACTCTATGTGCTTCACTTATATCTTTTGAGCTTGATAGTTGCTCATAGTGCTTCACTTATATCTTTTTGAGCGTGATAATTTTTTGCTCTAGTACTTCACTTAGATCTTTTAGAGCACAGTGGTGGATTTGTTTTAAAGAAACTTTATCTCTCATGCTTCACTTAGATTATTTTGAGAGTCGTTAATAGCATGGTAATTTGCTTAATGTTAATATACTTGGTGTTCAAGATATGTGAAACTTTCTTTTGAGTGCGTTGAATACTAAGATAAGTTTGATGCTTGATAATTGTGAGATATGGAGGTAATAATATCAAAGTCATGCTAGTCGATTAGTTGTGAATTTGAGAAATACTTGTGTTGAAGTTGGTAAATCCCGTAGCATGCACCTATGGTTAAAGTTGTGTAACAAATTTGAAGCATGAAGTGTACCTGGCTTGTGCATCCTTATGAGTGGCGGTCGGGGACGAGCGATGGTATTTTCCTACCAATCTATCCCCCTAGGAGCATGCGCGTAGTACTTGATTTTTGATGACTTCTAAATTTTTGCAATAAGTATATGAGTTCTTTTGACTAATGTTGGGTCCATGGATTATACACACTTTTACCTTTCCGCCATTGCTAGACTCTTCGGTACCGTGCATTTCCTTTCTCACATTGAGAGCTGGCGCAAACTTCGCCGGTGCATCCAAACTCCGTGATACGATACGCTCTATCACACATAAACCTCCCTATATCTTCCTCAAAACAGCCACCATACCTACCTATTATGGCATTTCCATAGCCATTCCGAGATATATTGCCATGCAACTTTCCACCGTTCCGTTCATCATTATTATGGCATACATTACTTTTGTCATATTGCCATTTTATGATCATGTAGTTGACATCGTATTTGTGGCAAAGCCACCATGCATTATTTTTCATACATGTCACTCTTGATTCATTGCACCAAGCCGGTACACCGCCGGAGGCATTCATATAGAGTCATACCTTATTCTAGTTTCGAGTTGTAATCCTCATGTTGTAATCAATAGAAGTGTGATGATCATCATTATTAGAGCATTGCCCAAATAAAAAAAAGAGAAAGGCCAAAAAAAGGCCCAAAAAAAAGAAAAGAAAAGGGCAATGCTACTATCTCTTTTTCCACACTTGTGCTTCAAAGTAGCACCATGTTCTTCATGTAGTGAGTCTCATATTTTGTGCTCCAAAGTAGCACCTCGTTCTTCATGTAGTGAGTCTCATATATTGTGCTTCAAAGTAGCACCATGTTTTTCATATAGTGAGTCTCATAAGTTGTCTTTTTCATACTAGTGGGAATTTTTTATTATAGAACTTGTCTTGTATATTCCTACGATGGGCTTCCTCAAATGCCCTAGGTCTTCATGAGCAAGCAAGTTGGATGTACACCCACTAGTTTTCTTTTGTTGAGCATTCATAGCTATAGTGCATCCGTTGCATGGCAATCCCTACTCCTCATGTTGACATCAATTAATGGGCATCTCCATAGCCCATTGATTATCCTCGTCAATGGGAGACTTTCTCCTTTTTTGTCTTCTCCACACAATCCCCATCATCATATTCTATTCCACCCATAGTGCTATATCCATGGCTCACGCTCATGTATTGCGTGAAGGTTGAAAAAGTTTGAGATTATTTAAGTATGAAACAATTTTTTGGCTTGTCATCGGGGGTATAGAAGTTGGGAACATCTTTGTGTGACGAAAATGAAGCATAGCCTAACTATATGATTTTTTAGGGATGTACTTTCTTTGGCCATGTTATTTTGAGATGACATAATTATTTTGATTAGTGTGCTTGAAGTATTATTATTTTTATGTCAATATGAAGTTTTGTCTTGAATCTTTTGGATCTGAATATTCATATCACAATTAAGAAGATTTACATTGAAATTATGCCAAAGTATCACTCCGCATCAAAAATTCTCTTTTTATCATTTACCTACTCGAGGACGAGCAGGAATTAAGCTTGGGGATGCCTGATACGTCTCCAACGTATCTATAATTTTTGATTGCTCCATGCTACTTTATCTATTGTTTTGGACTATAATGGGCTTTATTTTCCACTTTTATATTATTTTTGGGACTAACCCATTAACCGGCGGCCCAGCCCAGAATTGTTGTTTTTTGCCTATTTCAGTGTTTCGTGAAACGGAATATCAAACGGAGTCCAAACGTAATGAAACCTTCGGGAACGTGATCTTCTCACCGAACGTGATCCAGGAGACTTGGACCCTACTCCAAGAAGTGCCAGAGGCGGTCACGAGGGTGGGGGCGCGCCATCCCCCCTGGGCGCGCCCCCCTACCTCGTGGGCCCCCTAACGCTCCACCGACATACTCCTTCCTCCTATATATACCTACGTACCCCCAATAGATCGGGGACAGAGCCAAAAACCTAATTCCACTGCCTTAACTTCCTGTATCCACGAGATCCCATCTTGGGGCCTGTTCCGGAGCTCCGCCGGAGGGGGCATCCACCACGGAGGGCTTCTACATCATCACCATAGCCCCTCCGATGAAGTGTGAGTAGTTTACTTAAGACCTTCGGGTCCATAGTTAGTAGCTAGATGGCTTCTTCTCTCTTTTTGGATCTCAATACAATGTTCTCCCCCTCTCTCGTGGAGATCTATTCGATGTAATCTTCTTTTTGCGGTGTGTTTGTTGAGACCGATGAATTGTGGGTTTATGATCCAGCTT